>NC_083097.1:134506484-134793748 GCF_949774975.1 Lagenorhynchus albirostris
TTTTTCCCTCCAGAGACATTTAAGTTATATCCTAGTCGAGGATCTTTTAAACAGAGAGGGGGTAAACATTGGGGTGCCTGTGTCCTCTCGATTTTTGTTTTTCCCAAGATATACGCCCATGAGTGCAAGTGCCCTATGCTCTGTAGCTCATTTTTTAGATGCTTTAGTAAACACAATACACTTCTCCAGAATGGCCGTTGGCAATATACATTTCCACTATAAGTCTCACAGGGCTCCCTCTTCTCCTTGCCCTGTCCTGCATTTCTGTTGTTTACGCTTTATGAGGATGGCTCTTCTGACTGATGCGAAGTGATATCTTTTGTAGTATTGACTTCCAGTGCCCACCTGTTTGGTTGGCTAAAAAAGTGTATGCCCTTTTCTTGAATATATACAGAAAAAAACGCATACACCCTTTTTGGCCAACTGCAATGTTGGCAATGTTCAGCTCCTTTTCTTGTGCTTAATGGCGAGTCCTTTGTACCTCCTCAAATCCCTTTCCTGCCATTCTCCCTTGCTTACAAGTCCTTTTCTCTGACTTTCCTCAAGACATTTTTCAGTGATGGATATTTTCAACTCTGCAGTTTCGTGAATTTTACTGCCCCTGAGTTCCATTGTTCAACTTGTGTTTATGGGAACTGGCCACAAAGCAGCGGGATTTCCTCAAGCCCTATACTGTTTCCATGGGCAACCCTAGCCTTTGGTCAATTCGTCTTCCTGATTGGAAATTAGAGTGACATGTGCCTGTCTGAACACCTAGGACTTGTCTCTCATTGTTCCTCATCCTTCCGCTTCATCCTCTGGACAAATTCCAAACTGTACACAACAGGATGTTGACAGTGCTGACATCTCCAAGTGGGGAGACTGTTAGTAAAGACGCTGGAGGGGTGAACCCGAGCACCAGGAGATGAGGAGATGAGATGCCTTTTCCAAACTCTTCCCGATCAGACGGTATACCATCCTCTGGGTGTGACAGACATGTTTTAGCAGTAGGAAGAGTCCCATTCATGTAAGGAGAACACCAGGGCTTTTTCAAAATCAGTGTCTCCCCGAAACCCAAACTGGGGAATTTTTTAAGCTATGGCTACACATATGTTCATTAAGGGCCTTGGAAGTAGGCAGAGTCCAAACTTTAGATGATTGAAGTCTTCCGGGTCAGAAGCACTCACCACCAGCTTCCCTTAGGTTACACTTTAACTGTCATTGATAGATGATGTCAATAAAAATATCTATTCTTTTTCAGATTATTTCCCCTTATAGGTTATTGCAAAATGTTGAGTGTAGTTCCCTGTGCTATACAGTAGTTCCTTGTTGATGATCTATTTTATACATAGCAGTGTGTATGTGTTAATCCCAAACTGTTAATTTATCCCTCCTCCCACCTTTCCCCTTTGGTACTAATAAATTATAAGATTTTATACTTCTCAGAAATGGGGGAGCTGAAAGACAGGTATCATTTTCAATGGAAAAGCATTTAAAACAAGATTGAAGCTTTAACCAAGATTATTAGATGTACATCCTTGGAAAGAAATCACTTCGTTTCTCTAATATTGACCTGACAAATAAGACAAACCTTTTCACTGAACTTGCTTATAATAAAGTGATGGAAATATCAAATGGAAGTGTTAGAAACATCTTATTTTACCCGAGCCTTATACACTGTTCTATGTTAACTACAGCTTGGCTCACACATCTGTTCATTGAGGTTACAATAGTCTCAATTTCTGTTACTGATCCTCCAGAGTGGACCCCAACAAGTGTCCCCCCGCCCAGTGTCATTGGGGCCAACAGATCGAGACTGAGTTTGGTTCACAAGCAAAGGAAACTTTATATTTTGATCAGAGAATGGAGAGGTGAGAGCGTGTGCTACCCCGCGGGCTGTGGGCTGGGCTGCTGTGTAGAGATCCTGTCAGAGTCAGTGGGAGGGGGGGGGCGGAGCTCTCGAGGGCCGGGTTGGCTGCAGCTCAGGCTCTATATCGCGGAGTCTGCACTGGGCCCCAGGAGCTGAGGTGTCGACCCAGCCATTCTGCACTAGGAAATCTGGTCTGAAGTGCCGGGTGTGGAACCTCTGCATGCGGGACCCTAGGAGCACATGAAATTAGACAAAGCACAAAGGATAAAAAAGGTTAGACTTGACTTTATTGCCCAGATTCTATTTTTATCTCCCAGGGATTTTTAATGGGCTTTGCTGGGGACAAACCCCTCCTCTGCCTTTTGTCCCGTTCCTCATTCTTGGAGTGCTGAGGGTGCAGACCCTTCTTCTGTAACTGCTGAGTGCTGAGTTGGGAGCCCTCATACCCGGGGGCGAGGGTCAGAGCTTCTCCCCAGCAGCCTCCAGGTGACGTTGATTGTCCCCAGGCCCCCTGCCTCCCTGCTCGTCCGCCTGAGCACCAGCATTGGAAGTGTTATAGATTCTAATGACCTTTAAGGGTCCAGGAAAGAGATGTGCAGAGACGCTGTGGGGGCCGGTTTCACCCCACCCCACATTTGTTCGGCCACCTTAGGCTGACCGTTTCTGCCAGCCTAGATGCTCTGACCAGTAGTCTGCGGTTTCTTCAATTAGGCCCCTGAATTAACGTACAAACAGCACCAGGTGTCAGAGCCCTGCCCGCTCAAGTCCCAGACAGTCCAGGGTCAGTGGTGATCAAGGACCATGATGGCCACTGAGTCAACAGCCTTTTGAAGTAAACAGGAGTCCAGCCGGTCTTATTGGCCACCATCATCATGGTGTCTGTAGGCTTTTCTATGGTGACAGTGTGATATACGGTTCCCCCGCCAAGATTATTAGCTCCCCTCTGGGTGCAGTAAGTCCTGCAAGCAGTAGTCTACTCTTTTGGGACACACTCTTGTTGTTTTATGAGAGAAACTCCAGGTCAAGTGATGTTCACACGAGTCGTCATGGTGCCCTGTTGCCCCCGGTTATCTCTCTGGATGTTGGAGTTGGAGGGCCTCCTCACTCGAGGTCGGTGTGTCCACGGAGCGAACCCTGCAACTTCAGGGCATGGTTGGTGGTTAGGATCACCACGTGGGGTCCTTTTCCCTTAGGAGGGAGGTGGCCTTTTGGGCTGCTGATTTCCAGGTTTTTAGATACCGCCAGTATCTTGGCCAGATGTGGCAGTGGGCCAAGCCCCTTGGTGACCGTAGTTTATCCTACCTGGATGGCATTCTTGCATTGTTCCATTTCAAGTGGTCCCAGTTTTTGCACTAATTCTCCAATGGCGATTCAGCTTTCACCGGGAATGTAAAGGTCAAAGGGTTTAGCTAAATTAGGGAGTTCCAGGGCAAGGGTCTGAATTGACTGCTCTTTCCATTCTTGAAAGGCCACTTCTGGATTCTATTCAACAGGATCATCATCTTTTCCTTTCAGTGTTTCATATAGAGGCCCAGCTAGTAGACTGTAGTTAGGGATCCAGAAGCAGCAAACCCTGGCCTCCCCAGGAACCCCTAAGCTGTCTTCTAGTTTTAGAAAGGGGTAAGGCTGAAAATGGCTTCTTCCCTTTCCTGGGATGGCCTTCTCCGACCTTCTGTGAGAATGAAGCCCAGGCAGGTCACCGCAGTCTGTGATATTTGAGCTTTTTCTTGGACAACTTCTATCCTTTATTGGCTTGGTAGTTCAGAGGCCTCCTTATTAGGGCTAGTGATCAGAATGTCGTCTGCATGTTAAAGGAGGGTTTCCTTTTCCAGAGGTAGAACTTTTAGGTCTTTAGCTAAGCTTTCCCCAAAGATGGTGTGGGAATTTTTGCACCCTTGGGGCAAGACGGCCCGGAAGTATTGTTTTAGTTGTATGTTGAGTCCTGCCACTCACAAGCCAAAATTTCTCGTGACTCTGGGACTAATGGAATACAAAAGAAGGCATCATTGAAGACTAATACAGAATACCATGTCCTGGTGGTTGGTAGAATGACCAGCAGGGTGTAGGAATTAGGAGCAACTGGAGGTATATCCTCGGTGGCTTCACTGACTGTCCTGACATCCTTTACCAGGTCCCCAGCAGCCCATGGGGCTCTCGTGGTCAGACCAATCCCAGGATATGGAGCTCACCTGGGCAGGTACCCCACCCCCACCCCAGCCCACGGGGCTCTCGTGGTCAGGCCCCTCCCAGGATACAGAGCTACCCTTGCAGGTACCGTGGCAGGGCTGGACACACAGGAACCGTGCACATAGCCCTCATTTCAGAGCACCCCCAGGTCACCTGTCTCTCAGAGCTGACACAGAGCACCTCAGAGCAGGACTTGAACTAACAAACAGCAGCTGCGACAGGTCTGTGACCCTGGGCATCACTCTGTGCGGCCTCCCTCCACCTGGTCTTCCAGAGACTTCCACTGCACCCGGGGCACCAGGCCTCTGTCTCCAACCACCACCCACCCCTCCTCTCCCTGACTCCTGGGTTCCTCTCATTAGGAGAGGGTTTTCTTGAAGTTGTCTCCCACGCATGGGCCAGATAAAATGATTAGAAAACAAGCCAAAGCTGCAGCCCCTTGTCTATCCTGACTCTCAGGAGCCCACACCTGTTCCTTGGACCTGGCCGGTTCAGCAGGTTCCATTTTCTGCAACTGTGAGCCCCTGAGGGGTGATGATTGGCTGACCTGGGCAGCCTTACCGTGCCGGCCAGCCCTCCCCAGGTGTGCCTGGGTTGAGATCAATATAAATACCACTCCAGGCAGCAAGAGCCCCTGCAGCCGTGCCTGACGCCATTTTCTCTGCCCTGTCAGCAGTCTCGGGGCTGGGCTGGTGGGAGGGAGTGAGAGGCCACGGCTTTGTGGGTGGCCCAGTGTGAGTGGGGCTCTGCTGGACTTTCTGCAGCAGTTGCCAGGCTGTCACCTGCTAAAGAAGAGGATGTGTCACCCATACCTGCTGCTGGAATTTCTCCCTGGGCAGAGGTGAGGAAGGAAAAAAGCAGTGGGGGCAGGGACAGGACGGGTATCTCAGGCAGGGAAATGGAAATCTTCCAGAAGAGCACCCAGGGCCAGGACCATCCTGGCTGGCCTGCAGGCACCAAGTCGGCCGGCATGCTGTCACTCGTGTGGCTCTATGGGCCTTCCTCTAGGCTTTCAAGTCCTTGTATATATTCAGGTGTTTTACCTGGGACGGGTGGGAATAGTTCAGCAGCAACTGGCCTGGGGCTCAGCTCACGTTTACTCACAGATGCCTCGGCACGGTGCCCCAGCTTTGCAATGAGGACGCTTGTTGCGTGGGGGCTGCTGGCTGAATGGGAGACGATTCCCCACCACTGACCAACTTCAGAATTGTTTACAACTGGAGCAAGTGCACTGATACGGTTTTCCTCTGTGTAACTGGTGGGTTCTGTGTTTTTTTTCTCTTTTTCGTTTTTGGTTCAAGGTAGATTTTATTCCTCTTTTTTGTATTTACAGATATAAGCATGGAAATAATTTATTCATATAAATACATGTATGTGAAGGGAATAATTGTTTTTTCTGTTTTATTTTTTAAATTTTATTTCTTTTTAATTTTGAATTTTATTTTATATTTTTATACAGCAGGTTCTTATTGGTTATCTATTTTATACATATAAATGTATACATGTCAATCCCAGTCTCTCAACTCCTCCCACCACCACCCCCCAACAGCTTTCCCCCCTTGTTGTCCATACATTTGTTGTCCTCATCTGTTGCTCTATTTATGCCTTGCAAAATGGTTAATCTGTACAGTTTTTCTAGGTTCCACATATATGCATGAATATACAAGATTTGTTTTTCTCTTTCTGACTTACTTCACTCTGTATGACAGTCTCTAGATCCATCGACGTCTCTACAAATGACCCAGTTTCATTCCTTTTCATGGCTTAGTAATATTCCATTTTATATATGTACCACAGCTTTATGCATTCGTCTGTCTGTGGGCATTTAGGTTGCTTCCACTACCTCGATATTGTAAATAGTGATGCAATGAACATTGCGGTGAATGTCTCTTTTTGATTTATGGTTTTGTCTGGGTATATGTCCAGTACTGGGATTGCTGTATCATATGGTAATTCTATTGTTAGTTTCTTAAGAAACTCCATATTGTTCTCCATAGTGACTGTATCAATTTATATTCCCAACAATAGTGGAAGAGGGTTCCTTTTCTCCACACCATTTCCAGCATGTTTTGTTTGTAGATATTCTGATGATGCCCATTCTACCAGGTGTGAGGTGATACCTCATTGTTGAGTCCATTTTGTTGAGCAAGGGGTAGGTCTTGTCTATTACATATTTGGCTTATGGAACGGTATCTGTGTTCATTTCAAACTCTGGTTTTATGCAGCACCCCAACTCACCTTTCCCCTTAAGCAAGCATAAGTTGGTTTTCGAAATTTGAGACCCTGTTCTGTTTTGTAATTCAGTTCCTGTGTAGCCAAGTTTACATTCCGTGTATTAGTGATACCTTATGATGTTTCTTTTTCTGTGTGACTTATTTCAGTTAGAATCATCATACCTGAATCCACTCATTATGCTGCTACGGGCCTGATGACATAGATTTCATTGCTGAGTGATATTGCATTGTACGTAAGTACCACAACTTCTTTATCCATTTTGCACTTTCTGCGATATTGAACTTGTACCGTAAAGGAGGTTCTTGTAAACAGAGCCGTCCCAAACTTTGGGGTGGCTGTGTCTTTTTGATTTTAATTTCCCTAAGCTATAGGACCATAAGTGGAAGTGCCCTAGGCTCTGTTGCTTTGTTTTTTAGATGTTTCAGGAAACACCATACACTTCTCCCAAGTGGCTGTTGGCAATTTACATCCCGCCCATCAGCATAACAAGGCTCCCAGTTCTCCATGGCCTGTTCTGCCTTTCTGGATTTTACACTTTTTTCAGATGGCCCTTTTGACCGGGGGGAAGTGAGACTTCATTGGAGTGCAGATTTCTTTGCAAGCTTGCTTGGTTGGCCAAAAAGGGCGTATGCGTTTTTTCCTGAATATATTCAGGAAAAAACGCATACGCCCTTTTTGGCCAAGTGCATCATTGTGGACGTTCTGCCTCTTTTCCTATGCTTTCAATGCAATTCCAGTCTACCTCTTGAAATCGGTTTCCTGCAATTCTGCCCCACTTTCAAGTCCTCTTGGCAGCCTTACTTCAGTATATTTTTGGACGATAGCTGTCATTGATAACTCTGCAGGTTTGTGAATTACAGTGCCCCTGAGCTCCTTTCTTCAACTCGCTTTCTTGTGAGCTGGCCGCAACACCGCAGGATTGCTTCAGGCCCTAATCTGGTTGTGGCACGGCACGCTGAGCCTTTGGTTAATTCCTCTTCCTGCTGGGAAATGAGAGTTAAATTTGCCCGTCCAGACACCTCCAGCTAGTCTCTCATTGGTTCTCCCTATTCCTGTTCATCTTCCGCAGAAATTGCAAACTGGGCCAAACTGGAGGTTAAAGGCACTGACTCTCCAAGTGGGGAGAGTGTTAGTAAAGCATCTGGAATGTTGCACCTGAGTACCAGGGGACGAAAACTGAGACACATTTGAACACGTTTCCATATCACACGGTGGATCATACTCTGGGTTCCACATGCATGTTTTAGCTGAAGGAAGAATCCCTTAAATCTGGAGAGTTGAGGCGCATGGAATGGGTACCATGCAATATGACTTCAAAGGGTCTGCATTTGCTCACCGAACTTCACCAATCCTATGAGCCCCAAGTGTCCAGCCTTATGTGTCACCCAGCTCTGGGTTTAGATGTTGTAAATCCAGGTTGCATCACAAGCCTTGAATGAATACTTAAGTATTGCTCTCTATTTCACTGTCATTGTGTTTTGTTTAAGAAATTAATTTTTATTATGGGATTTAGCTGATTTTCACTGCTGCGTTTATGCCGCTGTACAGACGCTTGATTCTCTTACAGAGATATATAAATCCATAGGTTTTATGATTCTTACTAGTCAGGTATATTCCTAGGCATTGAATATGGGGTGTTGAGTCCATTTCATTGAGCAAGGAGTAGCTCTTGTCTATTACATATTTGGCTTATGGAACGGTATCTGTGCTCATTTCAATCTCTGGTTTTATGCAGCACCCCAACTCCCCTTTCCCCTTAAGCAAGCATAAGTTGGTTTTCGAAATTTGAGACCCTGTTCTGTTTTGTAATTCAGTTCCTGTGTAGCCAAGTTTACATTCCGTGTATTAGTGATATCTTATGATGTTTCTTTTTCTGTGTGACTTATTTCAGTTAGAATCATCGTACTTAATCCACTCATTATGCTGCTACGGGCCTGATGACATAGATTTCATTGCTGAGTGATATTGCATTGTACGTAAGTACCACAACTTCTTTATCCATTTTTCGCTTTCTGCGATATTGAACTTGTACGGTAAAGGAGGTTCTTGTAAACAGAGCCGTCACAATCTTTGGGGTGGCTCTGTCTTTTTGATTTTAATTTCTCTAAACTATAGGACCATAAGTGGAAGTGCCCTAGGCTCTGGTGCTTTGTTTTTTAGATGTTTCAGGAAACACCATACACTTCTCCAGAGTGGCTGTTGGCAATTTACATCCTGCCCATCAGCATAAGAAGGCTCCCAGTTCTTCATGGCCTGTCCTGCCTTTCTGGATTTTACACTTTTTTCAGATGGCCCTTTTGACCGGGGGGAAGTGAGACTTCATTGGAGTGCAGATTTCCTTTGCAAGCTTGCTTGGTTGGCCAAAAAGGGCGTATGCGTTTTTTCCTGAATATATTCAGGAAAAAACGCATACGCCCTTTTTGGCCAAGTGCATCATTGTCGAGGTTCTGACTCTCTTCATATGTTTTCAATGCAATTCCAGTCTACCTCCTGAAATCGGTTTCCTGCAATTCTGCCTTGCTTTCAATGCCTCTTCCTAGCCTTACCTCAATATATTTTTTGAAAATAGTTGGCCTTTACAACTCTGCAGGTTTTTGAATTGCAGTGGCCCTTAGCTCCATTTTTCAGCTCTTATTTTTGTGATCTTGCCTCATAACCGCAGGATTCCTTCAGGCCCTATTCTTCTTCTGGGGCACCTTTCTGTGCCTTTGGTTTATTCTTCTTACTGATGTGAAATTAGAGTGACATGTGCCCATTGAAACCGCTACAGCTAGTTTCTCACTGGTTCCCCCTATTCCCATTCATCCTCCGCACTAACTGCAGACTGTGCGATACCAGAACTTAAAGGCATTGACTCTCCATGTGGGGATATTGTTAGTAAAGCGGCTGGAATGTCGATCCGGAGCCCCCGGAGAGGAAAAATGAGGTGCGTTTTAGAAACCTTTCCCGATCATATGGTATACCAGTCGCTGGGTTTCCCAAGCATGGTTTAGCTGTAGGAAGATTCCCTTCAACCTGGAGTGTTGGGACCCTTGGAATGAGTAGCATGAAGTACTGCATTAAACTTTTGGCAGTTGCTCACCAAAGCTCACCAATCCTCTCAGCCCCAAGTGTCCAGCCTTATGTCTTATCCAGCTGTGGGTTTATATGTGGTCAATCCAGGTTGCATCACAGCCCCTGAGCGAATTTTGTAAGAATTTTTCTCTCTTTCACTGTTTCTGCGTTTTGTTTTTAAAATTTATTTCTATAATGGGGTTTAGCTCATTTTCACTGCTGTGTTTGTGCCGCTCTGCACACACTTGATTCCCTTATGGAGATATATCAATACATGGGTTTTAAGATTCTTATTACTCAGATATATTTCTCTGCGGTGTATAGGGTGTGTTGAGGCCAGTTCATTGAGCAAGGTGTAGATCTTGTCTAATACCTATTTGGTTTCTTGAACGGTATCTGTGCTAATTTCAAACTCTGGTTTTATGCATCACCCCACCTCTCCTTTCCCCTTAAGCTGACATAAGTGTGTTTTCTAAATGTGAGACACTGTTCTGTTCTGTAATTCATTTCTTGTGCAGCCATATTTACCCTCCCTCTATAAGTGATATCTTATGATATGTTTCTTTTTCTGTTTGACTTATTTCAAGTAGTATTATCGGACCTAAATCCACTCTTTATCCTTCTACTAGCCTTATTACATTGATTTCATGGTGAAGAGATATTCCATTGTACATAAGTACCACATCTTCTTTATCCATTGTTCTCTTTCCTGGGATATTTAAGGTGTACTGAAGTTGAGGTTCTTGTAAACAGAGTAGCCCTAAACTGTGGTGTGCTTGTGTCTTGTTGATTTTTAGACTTCCCTAGATATACTCCCATGATTGGAAGTGTCCTATGCTCTGTAGCTCTGTTTTTTAGATGATTTAGGAACCACCATACACTTCTCCAGAGTGGCTCTCGGCAGTTCACACACTGCCCATCAGCGTATAAAGGCTCCCTGTTCTCCATGGCCTGTCCTGCCTTTCTGGTTTTTACAATTTTTTAGGATGGCCCTTTTGACCGGTGGGAAATGAGACTTCTTTGTTGTGCACATTTGCATTGCTTGCTTGCTTCGTTGCCCATAAAGTGCGTATGCGTTTTTTCCTGGATATAATCAGGAAAAAACGCATACGCCCTTTTGGGCCAACTGCGTCATTGTCGAAATTCTGCCGCTTTTCATGTGCTTTAAAGACGAGTCCAATCTATCTCTTGAAATCTGTTTCTTGCAATTCTGTCTTGCATTCAGATCCTCTTCTTTGCCTTACCTCCACATATTTTTGGACGTTAGTTTTCATTTATAACTCTGCAGATTTGTGAATTGCAGTGACCCTGAGCTCCATTTTTTAAGTTGCTCTTTTGTGAGCTGGCCTCAAACCCGCAGGATTGCTTCAGGCCCTATTTTGGCTCCGGCGAGGTGGGCTGAGCCTTTTTTAAGTTCTTATTCTCAATGGGAAATTAGAGTGATATGTGTCCGTCCAAACCCCTACAACTATTCTCTCGTTGGTTCCCCCTCTTCCCATTCATCCTCCTCACAATTTGCAAAATGTGTGAAACAGAAGTTTAAATGTGCTGATTCTCCAAGTGGGGAGATTCTAAGTAACGTGGCTGGAATGGTGAACAGGAGCACCAGGAGAGGATAAATGAGGTGCATTTTAGACACATCTCCCGATCACATGGTGTACAGTCCTCTGGGTTTTCCACGCATGTTTTAGCTGTAGGAAGATCCCTTGAACCTGCAGATTTGGGACCCATTGAATGGGTACCAGGTAGTATTACTTTAAAGGGTGTGCATTTCCTCACCCAACCTCACATTTCTCTTAGTGCAAACAGTTTCCTGCCTTATGTCTCATCCTGCTGTGGGTCTAGATGTGTTCAATCCATGTTGCATCACCGTCCCTGAGGAAAAGTTGTAAGAGGTTTTCTCTGTCTCTCTGTCGTTTATTTTTTTCAATTCATTACTATATTGGTTACAGCTGATTTTCAAAGCTCTGTTTCTTGCTGCTGTACATGCACTTGATTCACGTACAGAGAGACATCAATAAATTCTTTTTCAGATTCTTACCAGTCGTATATATTCTTTTCCGGTGACTTGAGTGTGCTGAGTGCAGTTCTTTTAGCTACCGTGTAGGCCTTGTTGATTATCAGTTTGGTATTTGGAATGGTATCTTTGCTAATTTCAACCTCCTGGATGATGCCTCACCCCTCCCCACCTTTCCCGTTTAGCAGCCTTATGCGTGTTTTCTACATATTTGACTATGTTTTTGTTTTGTAATTTATTTCATGTGTAGCCATTTTGGATTCCACCTTTAAGTGATATCTTATGATATGTGTCTTTTTCTTTTTGAATTATGTCACTTAGAATGATCATACGTAACTCCTCCGGAGTTGTTACAACTGGCCATATTTCATTGATTTCCAGGCTGAATAATATTCCACTCTACCTAAGTACCACATCTCTATCCATTTTTTCCCTCCAGAGACATTTAAGTTATATCCTAGTCGAGGATCTTTTAAACAGAGAGGGGGTAAACATTGGGGTGCCTGTGTCCTCTCGATTTTTGTTTTTCCCAAGATATACGCCCATGAGTGCAAGTGCCCTATGCTCTGTAGCTCATTTTTTAGATGCTTTAGTAAACACAATACACTTCTCCAGAATGGCCGTTGGCAATATACATTTCCACTATAAGTCTCACAGGGCTCCCTCTTCTCCTTGCCCTGTCCTGCATTTCTGTTGTTTACGCTTTATGAGGATGGCTCTTCTGACTGATGCGAAGTGATATCTTTTGTAGTATTGACTTCCAGTGCCCACCTGTTTGGTTGGCTAAAAAAGTGTATGCCCTTTTCTTGAATATATACAGAAAAAAACGCATACACCCTTTTTGGCCAACTGCAATGTTGGCAATGTTCAGCTCCTTTTCTTGTGCTTAATGGCGAGTCCTTTGTACCTCCTCAAATCCCTTTCCTGCCATTCTCCCTTGCTTACAAGTCCTTTTCTCTGACTTTCCTCAAGACATTTTTCAGTGATGGATATTTTCAACTCTGCAGTTTCGTGAATTTTACTGCCCCTGAGTTCCATTGTTCAACTTGTGTTTATGGGAACTGGCCACAAAGCAGCGGGATTTCCTCAAGCCCTATACTGTTTCCATGGGCAACCCTAGCCTTTGGTCAATTCGTCTTCCTGATTGGAAATTAGAGTGACATGTGCCTGTCTGAACACCTAGGACTTGTCTCTCATTGTTCCTCATCCTTCCGCTTCATCCTCTGGACAAATTCCAAACTGTACACAACAGGATGTTGACAGTGCTGACATCTCCAAGTGGGGAGACTGTTAGTAAAGACGCTGGAGGGGTGAACCCGAGCACCAGGAGATGAGGAGATGAGATGCCTTTTCCAAACTCTTCCCGATCAGACGGTATACCATCCTCTGGGTGTGACAGACATGTTTTAGCAGTAGGAAGAGTCCCATTCATGTAAGGAGAACACCAGGGCTTTTTCAAAATCAGTGTCTCCCCGAAACCCAAACTGGGGAATTTTTTAAGCTATGGCTACACATATGTTCATTAAGGGCCTTGGAAGTAGGCAGAGTCCAAACTTTAGATGATTGAAGTCTTCCGGGTCAGAAGCACTCACCACCAGCTTCCCTTAGGTTACACTTTAACTGTCATTGATAGATGATGTCAATAAAAATATCTATTCTTTTTCAGATTATTTCCCCTTATAGGTTATTGCAAAATGTTGAGTGTAGTTCCCTGTGCTATACAGTAGTTCCTTGTTGATGATCTATTTTATACATAGCAGTGTGTATGTGTTAATCCCAAACTGTTAATTTATCCCTCCTCCCACCTTTCCCCTTTGGTACTAATAAATTATAAGATTTTATACTTCTCAGAAATGGGGGAGCTGAAAGACAGGTATCATTTTCAATGGAAAAGCATTTAAAACAAGATTGAAGCTTTAACCAAGATTATTAGATGTACATCCTTGGAAAGAAATCACTTCGTTTCTCTAATATTGACCTGACAAATAAGACAAACCTTTTCACTGAACTTGCTTATAATAAAGTGATGGAAATATCAAATGGAAGTGTTAGAAACATCTTATTTTACCCGAGCCTTATACACTGTTCTATGTTAACTACAGCTTGGCTCACACATCTGTTCATTGAGGTTACAATAGTCTCAATTTCTGTTACTGATCCTCCAGAGTGGACCCCAACAAGTGTCCCCCCGCCCAGTGTCATTGGGGCCAACAGATCGAGACTGAGTTTGGTTCACAAGCAAAGGAAACTTTATATTTTGATCAGAGAATGGAGAGGTGAGAGCGTGTGCTACCCCGCGGGCTGTGGGCTGGGCTGCTGTGTAGAGATCCTGTCAGAGTCAGTGGGGGGGGGGGGCGGAGCTCTCGAGGGCCGGGTTGGCTGCAGCTCAGGCTCTATATCGCGGAGTCTGCACTGGGCCCCAGGAGCTGAGGTGTCGACCCAGCCATTCTGCACCAGGAAATCTGGTCTGAAGTGCCGGGTGTGGAACCTCTGCATGCGGGACCCTAGGAGCACATGAAATTAGACAAAGCACAAAGGATAAAAAAGGTTAGACTTGACTTTATTGCCCAGATTCTATTTTTATCTCCCAGGGATTTTTAATGGGCTTTGCTGGGGACAAACCCCTCCTCTGCCTTTTGTCCCGTTCCTCATTCTTGGAGTGCTGAGGGTGCAGACCCTTCTTCTGTAACTGCTGAGTGCTGAGTTGGGAGCCCTCATACCCGGGGGCGAGGGTCAGAGCTTCTCCCCAGCAGCCTCCAGGTGACGTTGATTGTCCCCAGGCCCCCTGCCTCCCTGCTCGTCCGCCTGAGCACCAGCATTGGAAGTGTTATAGATTCTAATGACCTTTAAGGGTCCAGGAAAGAGATGTGCAGAGACGCTGTGGGGGCCGGTTTCACCCCACCCCACATTTGTTCGGCCACCTTAGGCTGACCGTTTCTGCCAGCCTAGATGCTCTGACCAGTAGTCTGCGGTTTCTTCAATTAGGCCCCTGAATTAACGTACAAACAGCACCAGGTGTCAGAGCCCTGCCCGCTCAAGTCCCAGACAGTCCAGGGTCAGTGGTGATCAAGGACCATGATGGCCACTGAGTCAACAGCCTTTTGAAGTAAACAGGAGTCCAGCCGGTCTTATTGGCCACCATCATCATGGTGTCTGTAGGCTTTTCTATGGTGACAGTGTGATATACGGTTCCCCCGCCAAGATTATTAGCTCCCCTCTGGGTGCAGTAAGTCCTGCAAGCAGTAGTCTACTCTTTTGGGACACACTCTTGTTGTTTTATGAGAGAAACTCCAGGTCAAGTGATGTTCACACGAGTCGTCATGGTGCCCTGTTGCCCCCGGTTATCTCTCTGGATGTTGGAGTTGGAGGGCCTCCTCACTCGAGGTCGGTGTGTCCACGGAGCGAACCCTGCAACTTCAGGGCATGGTTGGTGGTTAGGATCACCACGTGGGGTCCTTTTCCCTTAGGAGGGAGGTGGCCTTTTGGGCTGCTGATTTCCAGGTTTTTAGATACCGCCAGTATCTTGGCCAGATGTGGCAGTGGGCCAAGCCCCTTGGTGACCGTAGTTTATCCTACCTGGATGGCATTCTTGCATTGTTCCATTTCAAGTGGTCCCAGTTTTTGCACTAATTCTCCAATGGCGATTCAGCTTTCACCGGGAATGTAAAGGTCAAAGGGTTTAGCTAAATTAGGGAGTTCCAGGGCAAGGGTCTGAATTGACTGCTCTTTCCATTCTTGAAAGGCCACTTCTGGATTCTATTCAACAGGATCATCATCTTTTCCTTTCAGTGTTTCATATAGAGGCCCAGCTAGTAGACTGTAGTTAGGGATCCAGAAGCAGCAAACCCTGGCCTCCCCAGGAACCCCTAAGCTGTCTTCTAGTTTTAGAAAGGGGTAAGGCTGAAAATGGTTTCTTCCCTTTCCTGGGATGGCCTTCTCCGACCTTCTGTGAGAATGAAGCCCAGGCAGGTCACCGCAGTCTGTGATATTTGAGCTTTTTCTTGGACAACTTCTATCCTTTATTGGCTTGGTAGTTCAGAGGCCTCCTTAGTAGGGCTGGTGATCAGAATGTCGTCTGCGTACTGAAGGAGGGTTTCCTTTTCCAGAGGTAGAACTTTTAGGTCTTTAGCTAAGCTTTCCCCAAAGATGGTGTGGGAATTTTTGCACCCTTGGGGCAAGACGGCCCGGAAGTATTGTTTTAGTTGTATGTTGAGTCCTGCCACTCACAAGCCAAAATTTCTCGTGACTCTGGGACTAATGGAATACAAAAGAAGGCATCATTGAAGACTAATACAGAATACCATGTCCTGGTGGTTGGTAGAATGACCAGCAGGGTGTAGGAATTAGGAGCAACTGGAGGTATATCCTCGGTGGCTTCACTGACTGTCCTGACATCCTTTACCAGGTCCCCAGCAGCCCATGGGGCTCTCGTGGTCAGACCAATCCCAGGATATGGAGCTCACCTGGGCAGGTACCCCACCCCCACCCCAGCCCACGGGGCTCTCGTGGTCAGGCCCCTCCCAGGATACAGAGCTACCCTTGCAGGTACCGTGGCAGGGCTGGACACACAGGAACCGTGCACATAGCCCTCATTTCAGAGCACCCCCAGGTCACCTGTCTCTCAGAGCTGACACAGAGCACCTCAGAGCAGGACTTGAACTAACAAACAGCAGCTGCGACAGGTCTGTGACCCTGGGCATCACTCTGTGCGGCCTCCCTCCACCTGGTCTTCCAGAGACTTCCACTGCACCCGGGGCACCAGGCCTCTGTCTCCAACCACCACCCACCCCTCCTCTCCCTGACTCCTGGGTTCCTCTCATTAGGAGAGGGTTTTCTTGAAGTTGTCTCCCACGCATGGGCCAGATAAAATGATTAGAAAACAAGCCAAAGCTGCAGCCCCTTGTCTATCCTGACTCTCAGGAGCCCACACCTGTTCCTTGGACCTGGCCGGTTCAGCAGGTTCCATTTTCTGCAACTGTGAGCCCCTGAGGGGTGATGATTGGCTGACCTGGGCAGCCTTACCGTGCCGGCCAGCCCTCCCCAGGTGTGCCTGGGTTGAGATCAATATAAATACCACTCCAGGCAGCAAGAGCCCCTGCAGCCGTGCCTGACGCCATTTTCTCTGCCCTGTCAGCAGTCTCGGGGCTGGGCTGGTGGGAGGGAGTGAGAGGCCACGGCTTTGTGGGTGGCCCAGTGTGAGTGGGGCTCTGCTGGACTTTCTGCAGCAGTTGCCAGGCTGTCACCTGCTAAAGAAGAGGATGTGTCACCCATACCTGCTGCTGGAATTTCTCCCTGGGCAGAGGTGAGGAAGGAAAAAAGCAGTGGGGGCAGGGACAGGACGGGTATCTCAGGCAGGGAAATGGAAATCTTCCAGAAGAGCACCCAGGGCCAGGACCATCCTGGCTGGCCTGCAGGCACCAAGTCGGCCGGCATGCTGTCACTCGTGTGGCTCTATGGCCCTCCCTCTAGGCTTTCAAGTCCTTGTATATATTCAGGTGTTTTACCTGGGACGGGTGGGAATAGTTCAGCAGCAACTGGCCTGGGGCTCAGCTCACGTTTACTCACAGATGCCTCGGCACGGTGCCCCAGCTTTGCAATGAGGACGCTTGTTGCGTGGGGGCTGCTGGCTGAATGGGAGACGATTCCCCACCACTGACCAACTTCAGAATTGTTTACAACTGGAGCAAGTGCACTGATACGGTTTTCCTCTGTGTAACTGGTGGGTTCTGTGTTTTTTTTCTCTTTTTCGTTTTTGGTTCAAGGTAGATTTTATTCCTCTTTTTTGTATTTACAGATATAAGCATGGAAATAATTTATTCATATAAATACATGTATGTGAAGGGAATAATTGTTTTTTCTGTTTTATTTTTTAAATTTTATTTCTTTTTAATTTTGAATTTTATTTTATATTTTTATACAGCAGGTTCTTATTGGTTATCTATTTTATACATATAAATGTATACATGTCAATCCCAGTCTCTCAACTCCTCCCACCACCACCCCCCAACAGCTTTCCCCCCTTGTTGTCCATACATTTGTTGTCTTCATCTGTTGCTCTATTTATGCCTTGCAAAATGGTTAATCTGTACAGTTTTTCTAGGTTCCACATATATGCATGAATATACAAGATTTGTTTTTCTCTTTCTGACTTACTTCACTCTGTATGACAGTCTCTAGATCCATCGACGTCTCTACAAATGACCCAGTTTCATTCCTTTTCATGGCTTAGTAATATTCCATTTTATATATGTACCACAGCTTTATGCATTCGTCTGTCTGTGGGCATTTAGGTTGCTTCCACTACCTCGATATTGTAAATAGTGAGGCAATGAACATTGCGGTGAATGTCTCTTTTTGATTTATGGTTTTGTCTGGGTATATGTCCAGTACTGGGATTGCTGTATCATATGGTAATTCTATTGTTAGTTTCTTAAGAAACTCCATATTGTTCTCCATAGTGACTGTATCAATTTATATTCCCAACAATAGTGGAAGAGGGTTCCTTTTCTCCACACCATTTCCAGCATGTTTTGTTTGTAGATATTCTGATGATGCCCATTCTACCAGGTGTGGGGTGATACCTCATTGTTGAGTCCATTTTGTTGAGCAAGGGGTAGGTCTTGTCTATTACATATTTGGCTTATGGAACGGTATCTGTGTTCATTTCAAACTCTGGTTTTATGCAGCACCCCAACTCACCTTTCCCCTTAAGCAAGCATAAGTTGGTTTTCGAAATTTGAGACCCTGTTCTGTTTTGTAATTCAGTTCCTGTGTAGCCAAGTTTACATTCCGTGTATTAGTGATACCTTATGATGTTTCTTTTTCTGTGTGACTTATTTCAGTTAGAATCATCATACCTGAATCCACTCATTATGCTGCTACGGGCCTGATGACATAGATTTCATTGCTGAGTGATATTGCATTGTACGTAAGTACCACAACTTCTTTATCCATTTTGCACTTTCTGCGATATTGAACCTGTACCGTAAAGGAGGTTCTTGTAAACAGAGCCGTCCCAAACTTTGGGGTGGCTGTGTCTTTTTGATTTTAATTTCCCTAAGCTATAGGACCATAAGTGGAAGTGCCCTAGGCTCTGTTGCTTTGTTTTTTAGATGTTTCAGGAAACACCATACACTTCTCCCAAGTGGCTGTTGGCAATTTACATCCCGCCCATCAGCATAACAAGGCTCCCAGTTCTCCATGGCCTGTCCTGCCTTTCTGGATTTTACACTTTTTTCAGATGGCCCTTTTGACCGGGGGGAAGTGAGACTTCATTGGAGTGCAGATTTCCTTTGCAAGCTTGCTTGGTTGGCCAAAAAGGGCGTATGCGTTTTTTCCTGAATATATTCAGGAAAAAACGCATACGCCCTTTTTGGCCAAGTGCATCATTGTGGACGTTCTGCCTCTTTTCCTATGCTTTCAATGCAATTCCAGTCTACCTCTTGAAATCGGTTTCCTGCAATTCTGCCCCACTTTCAAGTCCTCTTGTCAGCCTTACTTCAGTATATTTTTGATGATAGCTGTCATTTATAACTCCAGTTTTGTGAATTACAGTGCCCCTGAACTCCTTTCTTCAACTCGCTTTCTTGTGAGCTGGCCGCAATACAGCAGGATTGCTTCTGGCCCGAATCTGGTTCCGGCATGGCACGCTGAGCCTTTGGTTAACTCCTCTTCCTGTTGGGAAATGAGAGTTAAATTTGCCCGTCCAGACACCTCCAGCTAGTCTCTCATTGGTTCTCCCTATTCCTGTTCATCTTCCACAGAAATTGCAAACTGGGCCAAACAGGAGGTTAAAGGCACTGACTCTCCAAGTCGGGAGAGTGTTAGTAAAGCGTCTGGTATGTTGCACCTGTGTACCAGGGGACAAAAACTGAGACACATTTGAACACGTTTTCCGAACACGGTGGATCATACTCTGGGTTCCACATGCATGTTTTAGCTGAAGGAAGAATCCCTTAAACCTGGAGA
The DNA here is from genome assembly GCF_949774975.1 of Lagenorhynchus albirostris. NCBI lineage: Eukaryota > Metazoa > Chordata > Mammalia > Artiodactyla > Delphinidae > Lagenorhynchus > Lagenorhynchus albirostris. Next base: position 134,525,795 of record NC_083097.1, read on the forward strand.
GTTGAGACCCGTGGAAGGGTACCATGCAATATGACTTCAAAGGGTCTTCATTTGCTCACCGAACCTCTCCAATCCTATCACTGCTGCGTTTATGCCCCTGTACACACGCTTGATTCTCTTTCGGAGACATAGCAATCCATAGGTTTTAAGATACTTACTAGTCAGGTACATTCTTAGGCGTTTAATATGGGGTGTTGAGCCCATTTCATTGAGCAAGGAGTAGCGCTTGTCTATTACATATTTGGCTTAAGGAACTTTATCTGTGCTCATTTCAATCTCTGGATTTATGCAGCACCCCAACTCTCCTTTCCCCTTAAGCAAGCATAAGTTGGTTTTCTAAATTTGAGACCCTGTTCTGTTTTGTAATTCAGTTTTTGTGTAGCCACGTTTACATTCCGTGTATTAGTGATATCTTATGATGTTTCTTTTTCTGTGTGATTTATTTCAGTTAGAATCATCATACCTGAATCCACTCATTATGCTGCTACGGGCCTGATGACATAGATATCATTGCTGAGTGATATTGCATTGTACGTAAGTACCACAACTTCTTTATCCATTTTTCACTTTCTGCGATATTGAACTTGTACCATAAACGAGGTTCTTGTAAACAGAGTCGTCCCAAACTTTGGGGTGGCTGTGTCTTTTTGATTTTAATTTCCCTAAGCTATAGGACCATAAGTGGAAGTGCCCTAGGCTCTGTTGCTTTGTTTTTTAGATGTTTCAGGAAACACCATACATTTCTCCCCAGTGTCTGTTGGCAATTTACATCCCACCCATCAGCTTAACAAGGCTCCCAGTTCTCCATGGCCTGTCCTGCCTTTCTGGATTTTACACTTTTTTCAGATGGCCCTTTGGACCGGGGGGAAGTGAGACTTCATTGTAGTGCAGATTTCCTTTGCAAGCTTGCTTGGTTGGCCAAAAAGGGCGTATGCGTTTTTTCCTGAATATATTCAGGGAGAAACGCATACGCCCTTTTTGGCCAAGTGCATCATTGTCAACGTTCTGCCTCTTTTCCTATGCTTTAAATGCAATTCCAGTCTACCTCCTGAAATCGGTTTCCTGCAATTCTGCCCCGCTTTCAAGTCCTCTTGGCAGTCTTACTTCAGTATATTTTTGGACGATAGCTGTCATTTATAACTCTGCAGGTTTGTGAATTACAGTGCCCCTGAGCTCCTTTCTTCAACTCGCTTTCTTGTGAGCTGGCCGCAACACCGCAGGATTGCTTCAGGCCCTAATCTCGTTCTGGCACGGCACGCTGAGCCTTTGGTTAATTCCTCTTCCTGGTGGGAAATGAGAGTTAAATTTGCCCGTCCAGACACCTCCAGCTAGTCTCTCATTGGTTCTCCCTATTCCTGTTCATCTTCCACAGAAATTGCAAACTGGGCCAAACAGGAGGTTAAAGGCACTGATTCTCCAAGTCGGGAGAGTGTTAGTAAAGCGTCTGGAATGTTGCACCCGAGTACCAGGGGACGAGAACCGAGACATATTGGAACACGTCTCCCGATCACACGGTTGATCATACTCTGGGTTCCACATGCATGTTTTAGCTGAAGGAAGAATCCCTTAAACCTGGAGAGTTGAGACCCGTGGAATGGGTACCATGCAATATGACTTCAAAGGGTCTTCATTTGCTCACCGAACCTCTCCAATCCTATCACTGCTGCGTTTATGCCCCTGTACACATGCTTGATTCTCTTTCGGAGACATAGCAATCCATAGGTTTTAAGATACTTACTAGTCAGGTACATTCTTAGGCGTTTAGTATGGGGTGTTGAGTCCATTTCGTTGAGCAAGGAGTAGCTCTTGTCTATTACATATTTGGCTTAAGGAACTTTATCTGTGCTCATTTCAATCTCTGGTTTTATGCAGCACCCCAACTCACCTTTCCCCTTAAGCAAGCATAAGTTGGTTTTCTAAATTTGAGACCCTCTTCTGTTTTGTAATCCAGTTCCTGTGTAGCCAAGTTCACATTCCATGTATTAGTGATATCTTATGATGTTTCTTTTTCTGTGTGATTTATTTCAGTTAGAATCATCATACCTGAATCCACTCATTATGCTGCTACGGGCCTGATGACATAGATATCATTGCTGAGTGATATTGCATTGTACGTAAGTACCACAACTTCTTTATCCATTTTTCACTTTCTGCGATATTGAACTTGTACCGTAAACGAGGTTCTTGTAAAGACAGCCATCCCAACATTGGGGTGGCTGTGTCTTTTTGATTTTAATTTCCGTAAGCTATAGGACCATAAGTGGAAGTGCCCTAGGCTCTGTTGCTTTGTTTTTTAGATGTTTCAGGAAACACCATACATTTCTCCCCAGTGTCTGTTGGCAATTTACATCCCACCCATCAGCTTAACAAGGCTCCCAGTTCTCCATGGCCTGTCCTGCCTTTCTGGATTTTACACTTTTTTCAGATGGCCCTTTGGACCGGGGGGAAGTGAGACTTCATTGTAGTGCAGATTTCCTTTGCAAGCTTGCTTGGTTGGCCAAAAAGGGCGTATGCGTTTTTTCCTGAATATATTCAGGGAGAAACGCATACGCCCTTTTTGGCCAAGTGCATCATTGTCAACGTTCTGCCTCTTTTCCTATGCTTTAAATGCAATTCCAGTCTACCTCCTGAAATAGGTTTCCTGCAATTCTGCCCCGCTTTCAAGTCCTCTTGGCAGTCTTACTTCAGTATATTTTTGGACGATAGCTGTCATTTATAACTCTGCAGGTTTGTGAATTACAGTGCCCCTGAGCTCCTTTCTTCAACTCGCTTTCTTGTGAGCTGGCCGCAACACCGCAGGATTGCTTCAGGCCCTAATCTGGTTGTGGCACGGCACGCTGAGCCTTTGGTTAATTCCTCTTCCTGGTGGGAAATGAGAGTTAAATTTGCCCGTCCAGACACCTCCAGCTAGTCTCTCATTGGTTCTCCCTATTCCTGTTCATCTTCCACAGAAATTGCAAACTGGGCCAAACAGGAGGTTAAAGGCACTGATTCTCCAAGTCGGGAGAGTGTTAGTAAAGCGTCTGGAATGTTGCACCCGAGTACCAGGGGACGAGAACCGAGACATATTGGAACACGTCTCCCGATCACACGGTTGATCATACTCTGGGTTCCACATGCATGTTTTAGCTGAAGGAAGAATCCCTTAAACCTGGAGAGTTGAGACCCGTGGAATGGGTACCATGCAATATGACTTCAAAGGGTCTTCATTTGCTCACCGAACCTCTCCAATCCTATCACTGCTGCGTTTATGCCCCTGGACACAGGCTTGATTCTCTTTCGGAGACATAGCAATCCATAGGTTTTAAGATACTTACTAGTCAGGTACATTCTTAGGCGTTTAGTATGGGGTGTTGAGTCCATTTCGTTGAGCAAGGAGTAGCTCTTGTCTATTACATATTTGGCTTAAGGAACTTTATCTGTGCTCATTTCAATCTCTGGTTTTATGCAGCACCCCAACTCACCTTTCCCCTTAAGCAAGCATGAGTTGGTTTTCTAAATTTGAGACCCTCTTCTGTTTTGTAATCCAGTTCCTGTGTAGCCAAGTTCACATTCCATGTATTAGTGATATCTTATGATGTTTCTTTTTCTGTGTGACTTATTTTAGTTAGAATCATCATACCTGAATCCACTCATTATGCTGCTACTGGCCTGATGACATAGATATCATTGCTGAGTGATATTGCATTGTACGTAAGTACCACAACTTCTTTATCCATTTTGCACTTTCTGCGATATTGAACTTGTACCATAAACGAGGTTCTTGTAAACAGAGTCGTCCCAAACTTTGGGGTGGCTGTGTCTTTTTGATTTTAATTTCCCTAAGCTATAGGACCATAAGTGGAAGTGCCCTAGGCTCTGTTGCTTTGTTTTTTAGATGTTTCAGGAAACACCATACACTTCTCCCGAGTGGCTGTTGGCAATTTACATCCCGCCCATCAGCTTAACACGGCTCCCAGTTCTCCATGGCCTGTCCTGCCTTTCTGGATTTTACACTTTTTTCAGATGGCCCTTTGGACCGGGGGGAAGTGAGACTTCATTGTAGTGCAGATTTCCTTTGCAAGCTTGCTTGGTTGGCCAAAAAGGGCGTATGCGTTTTTTCCTGAATATATTCAGGAAAAAACGCATACGCCCTTTTTGGCCAAGTGCATCATTGTCGACGTTCTGCCTCTTTTCCTATGCTTTAAATGCAATTCCATTCTACCTCCTGAAATCGGTGTCCTGCAATTCTGCCCCGCTTTCAAGTCCTCTTGGCAGCCTTACTTCAGTATATTTTTGGACGATAGCTGTCATTTATAACTCTGCAGGTTTGTGAATTACAGTGCCCCTGAGCTCCTTTCTTCAACTCGCTTTCTTGTGAGCTGGCCGCAACACCGCAGGATTGCTTCAGGCCCTAATCTGGTTCCGGCACGGCATGCTGAGCCTTTGGTTAATTCCTCTTCCTGGTGGGAAATGAGAGTTAAATTTGCCCGTCCAGACACCTCCAGCTAGTCTCTCATTGGTTCTCCCTATTCCTGTTCATCTTCCACAGAAATTGCAAACTGGGCCAAACAGGAGGTTAAAGGCACTGACTCTCCAAGTCGGGAGAGTGTTAGTAAAGCGTCTGGAATGTTGCACCCGAGTACCAGGGGACGAGAACCGAGCCATATTGGAACACGTCTCCCGATCACACGGTTGATCATACTCTGGGTTCCACATGCATGTTTTAGCTGAAGGAAGAATCCCTTAAACCTGGAGAGTTGAGACCCGTGGAATGGGTTCCATGCAATATGACTTCAAAGGGTCTTCATTTGCTCACCGAACCTCTCCAATCCTATCACTGCTGAGTTTATGCCCCTGTACACACGCTTGATTCTCTTTCGGAGACATAGCAATCCATAGGTTTTAAGATACTTACTATTCAGGTACATTCAACGCTTTTGGGGGAGCGTACGTATGAGGGCGCTGCTTAGTGTTAGCCTACGGGTTAGGATTAGGGGACGGGTGAGGGTCAGGCTTCGGGGAATGGTTAGGGTTAGGGTTCGGGCTAGGGTTAGGGTTAGGGGACGGGGACGGTTTAGGGTCCAGGTGAGGATATGACAACGCTTTAGGGGGAGCATACGTGTGAGGGCGCGGGTTAGTGTTAGCGTACGTGTTGGGATTAGGGGACGGGTGAGTGTCAGGCTTCGGGGAAGTGTTAGGGCTAGGGTTCGGGATAGGTTTAGGGTTAAGGGACGGGGAAGGTTTAGGGTCCAGGTGAGGGTACGACAACGCTTTAGGTGGAGCGTACGTGTGAGGGCGCGGGTTAGTGTTAGCGTACGGGTTAGGATTAGGGGACAGGTGAGGGTCAGGCGTCAGGGAAGGGTTAGGGTTAGGTTACGGGCTAGGGTTAGTGTTAGGGGACAGGGACCTTTTAAGGTCTAGCTTAGGGTAACAACGCTTTAGGAGGAGCGTACGTGTGAGGGCGTGGGTTAGTGTTAGTGTACGGGTTAGGATCAGGGGACGAGTGAGGGTCACGATTCGGGGAAGGGTTAGGATTAGGGTTCGGGCTAGGGTTAGGGTTAGGGGACGGTGACGGTTTAGGGTCCAGGTGAGTGTACGACAACGCTTTAGGTAGATCGTACGTGTGAGGGCGAGGGTTAGTGTTAGCGTACGGCTTAGGAATAGGGGACGGGTGAGGGTCAGGATTCGGGGAAGAGTTAGGGTTAGGGTTCGCGCTAGGGTTAGTGTTAGGGGACGGGTACGGTTTAAGGTCTAGCTTAGGGTAATAACGCTTTAGGAGGAGCGTACGTGTGAGGGCGCGGGTTAGTGTTAGTGTTAGTGTTCGGGTTAGGATTAGGGAACTGGTGAGGGTCAGGCTTCCGGGAAGGTTTAGGGTTAAGGTTTGGTCTAGGGTTAAGTTTAGGGGACGGGGACGGTTTAGGGTCCAGGTGAGGGTACGACAACGCTTTAGGGGGAGCGTACGTGTGAGGGCAGGGGTTAGTGTTAGCGAACGGGTTAGGATTAGGGGACAGGTGAGGGTCAGGCGTCGGGGAAGGGTTAGGGTTAGGTTTCGGGCTAGGGTTAGTGTTAGGGGACAGGGACGGTTTAAGGTCTAGCTTAGGGTAACAACGTTTTAGGAGGAGCGTACGAGTGAGGGCGCGGGTTAGTGTTAGCGTACGGTTTAGGATTAGGGGATGGGTGAGTGTCAGGCTTCGGGGAAGGGTTAGGGTTAGGGTTCGGGCTAGGGTTAAGGTTAGGGGACGGGGACGGTTTAGGGTCCAGGTGAGGGTACGACAACACTTTAGGGGGAGCGTATGTGTGAGGGCGCGGGTTAGTGTTAGCGTATGGGTTAGGATTAGGGGACGGGTGAGGGTCAGGCTTCGGGGAAGAGTTAGGGTTAGGGTTCTGGCTAGGGTTACGTTCAGGGGCCGGGAACGGTTTAGGGTCCAGGTGAGGGTACGACAACGCTTTAGGGGGAGCGTACGTGTGAGAGCGCCGGTTAGTGTGAACCTACGGGTTAGGATTAGGGGACGGGTGAGGGAAAGGCTTCGGGGAACGGTTAGGGTTAGCGTTTTGGCTAGGGTTAGGTTTAGGGGACGGAGACGGTTTAGGGTCCAGGTGAGGGTACGACAACGCTTTATGGGCAGCGTACGTGTGAGGGCGCGGGTTAGTGTTAGCCTACGGGTTAGGATTAGGGGACGTGTGAGGGTCAGGCTTCGGGGAACGGTTAGGGTTAGGGTTCGTGCTAGGTTTAAAGTTAGGGGACGGGGACGGTTTAGGGTCCAGGTGAGGCTACGACAACGCTTTAGGGGGAGCGTATGTGTGAGGTCAGGGGTTAGTGTTAGCGTACGGGTTAGGATTAGGGGACAGGTGAGGGTCAGGCTTCGGGGAAGGGTTAGGGTTAGGGTTTGGGCTATGGTTAGGGTTCGGGGATGGGGACGGTTTAGGGTCCAGGTGAGGGTACGACAACGCTTCAGGTGGAGCGTACGTGTGAGGGCGCGAGTTAGTTTTAGCGTACGGGTTGGGATTAGGGGACGGGTGAGGGTCAGGCTTCGGGGAATGGTTAGGGCTAGGGTTCGGGCTAGGGTTAGGGTTAGGGGACGGGGACGGTTTAGGGTCCAGGTGAAGTTACGACAACGCTTTAGTGGGAGCGTACGTGTGAGGGCGCGGGTTAGTGTTAGCGTACATGTTAGGATTAGGGGAGAGGTGAGGGTCAGCCTTCAGGGAAGGGTTAGGGTTAGGTTTCGGGCTATGGTTAGTGTTAGGGGACAGGGACGGTTTAAGGTCTAGCTTAGGGTAACAACGCTTTAGGAGGTGCGTACGTGGGAGAGCGCGGGTTTGTGTTAGCGTACGGGTTAGGATTAGGGGACAGGTGAGGGTCAGGCTTCGGGGAATGGTTAGGTTTAGGGTTCGGTCTAGGGTTAAGGTTAGGGGACGGGTACGGTTTAGGGTCCAGGTGAGGGTACGACAACGCTTTAGGGGGAGCGTACGTGTGAGAGCGTGGGTTAGTGTTAGCGTATGGGTTAGGATTAGGGGACGGGTGAGGGTCAGGCTTCGGGGAAGGCTTAGGGTTAGGGTTCGGGCTAGGGTTAGGGTTACGGGACGGGGACGGTTTAGGGTCCAGGTGAGGGTACGACAACACTTTAGGGGGAGCGTATGTGTGAGGGCGCGGGTTAGTGTTAGCGTATGGGTTAGGATTAGGGTACGGGTGAGGGTCAGGCTTCGGGGAAGAGTTAGGGTTAGGGTTCGGGCTAGGGTTAGGGTTACGGGACGGGGACGGTTTAGGGTCCAGGTGAGGGTACGACAACGCTTTAGGGGGAGCCTACGTGTGAGGGCGCGGGTTAGTGTTAGCCTACGGCTTAGGATTAGAGAACGGGTGAGGGTCAGGCTTCGGGGAAGGGTTAGGGTTAGGGTTAGGGCTATGGTTAGTGTTAGGGGACAGGGACGGTTTAAGGTGTAGCTTAGTGTAACAACGCTTTAGGAGGTGTGTACGTGGGAGAGCGCGGGTTAGTGTTAGCGTACGGGTTAGGATTAGGGGACGGGTGACGGTCAGGCTTCGGGGAATGGTTAGGTTTAGGGTTCGGGCTAGGGTTAAGGTTAGGGGACGGGGACGGTTTAGGGTCCAGGTGAGGGTACGACAACACTTTAGGGGGAGCGTATGTGTGAGGGCGCGGGTTAGTGTTAGCGTATGGGTTAGGATTAGGGGACGGGTGAGGGTCAGGCTTCGGGGAAGGCTTAGGGTTAGGGTTCGGGCTAGGGTTAGGGTTTCGGGACGGGGACGGTTTAGGGTCCAGGTGAGGGTACGACAACGCTTTAGGGGGAGCGTACGTGAGAGGGCGAGGGTTAGTGTTAGCGTACGGGTTAGGATTAGGGGACGGGTGAGGGTCAGGCTTCGGGGAAGGGTTAGGGTTAGGGTTCGGGCTAGGGTTCGTGTTAGGGGACGGGGACGGTTTAAGGTCTAGCTTAGGGTAACAACGCTTTAGGAGGAGCGTAAGTGTGAGGGCGCGGGTTAGTTTTAGCGTACGGGTTAGGATTAGGGGATGGGTGAGGGTCAGGCTTCGGAGAAGGGTTAGGGTTAGGGTTCGGGCTAGGGTTAGGGCTTGGGGATGGGGACGGTTGAGGGTCCAGGTGAGGCTACGACAACGTTTTAAGGGGAGCATACATGTGAGGGCGCGGGTTAGTGTTAGTGTTAGTGTTCGGGTTAGGATTAGGGGATTGGTGAGGGTCAGGCTTCGGGGAAGGGTTAGGGTTAAGGTTCGTGCTAGGGTTAGGCTTAGGTGACGGGGAAGGTTTAGGGTTCAGGTGAGGGTACGACAACTCTTTAGGGGGAGCGTACGTGTGAGGGCACGGGTTCGTGTTAGCGTACGGCTTAGGATTAGGGGACGGGTGAGGGGAAGGCTTCGGGGAAGGGTTAGGGTTAGGGTTCGGGCTAGGGTTAGGGTTATGGGACGCGGACGGTTTAGGGTCCAGGTGAGGGTACGACAACGCTTAGGGTGAGCGTACGTGTGAGGACACGGGTTAGTGTTAGCGTACGGGTTAGGATTAAGGGATGGGTGATGGTCAATCTTCGGAGAAGGGTTAGGGTTAGGGTTCGGGCTAGGGTTAGTGTTAGGGGACGGGGACAGTTTAGGGTCCAGGTGAGGGTACGGCAAAGCTTTAGGGGTAGCGTACGTGTGAGGGCGTGGGTTAGTGTTAGCGTACGGGTTGGGATTAGGGGACGGGTGAGGGTCAGGCTTCGGGGAAGAGTCAGGGTTAGGGTTCGGGCTAGGGTTACGGTTAGGGGCCGGGGACGGTTTAGGGTCCAGGTGAGGGTACGACAACGCTTAGGGGGAGCGTACGTGTGAGAGCGCAGGTTAGTGTTAGCCTACGGGTTAGGATTAGGGGACGGGTGAGGGTCAGGCTTCGGGGAATGGTTAGGGTTAGGGTTCGGTCTAAGGTTAGGGTTAGGGGACGGGGACGGTTTACGGTCAAGGTGAGGGTACGCCAACGCTTTAGGGGGAGCATACGTGTGAGGGCGCAGATTAGTGTTAGCGTACGGGTTGGGTTAGGGGACGGGTGAGGGTCAGGCTTCGGGGAATGGTTAGGGTTAGGGTTCGGGCTAGGGTTATGGTTATGGGACGGGGACGGTTTAGGGTCCAGGTGACGGTTCGACAACGCTTTAGGGGCAGCGTAATTGTGAGGGCGCGGGTTAGTGTTAGCGTACGTGTTAGGATTAGTGGACGTGTGAGGGTCAGGCTTCGGGGACGGGTTAGGGTTAGGGTTCGGTCTAGGGTTAGGGTAGGGGATGGGGACGTTTTAGGGTCCAGGTGAGGGTACGACAACGCTTTAGGGGGAGCGTACCTGTGAGGGCGCGGGTTAGTGTTAGCGTACGGCTTAGGAATAGGGGACGGGTGAGGGTCAGGCTTCGGGGAAGAGTTAGGGTTAGGGTTCGGGCTAGGGTTAGTGTTAGGGGATGGGGACGGTTTAAGGTGTAGCTTAGGGTAACAACGCTTTAGGAGGAGCGTACGTGTGAGGGCGCGGGTTAGTTTTAGCATACGGGTTAGGATTAGGGTACGGCTGAGGGTCAGGCTTCGGGGAATGGTTAGGGTTAGGGTTCGCTCTAGGGTTAAGGTTAGGGGACGGGGACGGTTTAGGGTCCAGGTGAGGGTACGACAACGCTTTAGGGGGAGCATACGTGTGAGGGTGCGGTTTAGTGTTAGCGTATGGGTTAGGATTAGGGACGGGTGAGGGTCAGGCTTCGGGGAAGGGTTAGGATTAGGGTTCGGCCTAGGGTTAGGGTTAGGGGACGGGGACGGTTTAGGGTCCAGGTGAGTGTACGACAACGCTTTAGGGAGATCGTACGTGTGAGGGCGAGGGTTAGTGTTAGCGTACGGCTTAGGAATAGGGGACGGGTGAGGGTCAGGCTTCGGGGAAGAGTTAGGGATAGGGTTCGGGCTAGGGTTAGTGTTAGGGGACGGGGACGGTTTAAGGTCTAGCTTAGGGTAAGAACGCTTTAGGAGGAGCGTACGTGTGAGGGCGCGGGTTTGTGTTAGTGTTAGTGTTCGGGTTAGGATTAGGGGACTGGTGAGGGTCAGGCTTCGGGGAAGGTTTAGGGTTAAGGTTTGGTCTAGGGTTAAGTTTACGGGACGGGGACGGTTTAGGGTCCAGGTGAGGGTACGACAACGCTTTAGGGGGAGCGTACGTGTGAGGGTGCGGGTTAGTGTTAGCGTACGGGTTAGGATTAGGGGACGGGTGAGTGTTAGGATTCGGGGAAGGGTTAGGGTTAGGGTTCGGGCTAGGGTTAGTGTTAGGGGACGGGGACGGTTTAAGGTCTAGCTTAGGGTAACAACGCTTTAGGAGGAGCGTACGTGTGAGGGCGCGGGTTAGTTTTAGCGTACGGGTTAGGATTAGGGGACGGGTGAGGGTCAGGCTTCGGGGAAGGGTTAGGGTTAGGGTTCGGGCTAGGGTTAGGGCTTGGGGATGGGGACGGTTGAGGGTCCAGGTGAGGCTACGACAACGTTTTAAGGGGAGCGTACGTGTGAGGGCGCGGGTTAGTGTTAGTGATAGTGTTCGGGTTAGGATAGGGGACGGGTAAGGGTCAGGCTTCGGGGAAGGGTTAGGGTTAAGGTTCGGGCTAGAGTTAGGCTTAGGTGACGGGGACGGTTTAGGTTCCAGATCAGGGTACGACAACGCTTTAGGGGGAGCGTAAGTGTGAGGGCGCGGGTTAGTTTTAGCGTACGTGTTAGTATTACGGGACGGGTGAGGGTCAGGCTTCGAGGAAGGGTTAGGTAAACGGTTCGGGCTAGGGTTAGGGTAGGGGATGGGGACGGTTTAGGGTCCAGGTGAGGGTACGACAACGCTTTAGGGTGAGCGTACGTGTGAGGACGCGGGTTAGTGTTAGCGTACGGGTTAGGATTAAGGGATGGGTGATGGTCAAGCTTCGGAGAAGGGTTAGGGTTAGGGTTCGGGCTAGGGTTAGTGTTAGGGGACGGGGACGGTTTAGGGTCCAGGTGAGGGTACGACAAAGCTTTATGGGGAGCGTACGTGTGAGGGCGCGGGTTAGTGTTAGCGTACGGGTTGGGATTAGGGGACGGGTGAGGGTCAGGCTTCGGGGAATGGTTAGGGCTAGGGTTTGGGCTAGGGTTAGGGTTAGGGGACGGGGACGGTTTAGGGTCCAGGTGAGCGTACGACAACGCTTTAGTGGGATCGTACGTGTGAGGGCGCGGGTTAGTGTTAGCGTACGGTTTAGGATTACGGGACGGGTGAGGGTCAGGCTTCGGGGAAGGGTTAGGGTAAAGGGTTCGGGCTAGGGTTAGGGTAGGGGATGGGGACGGTTTAGGGTCCAGTTGAGGGTACGCCAACGCTTTAGGGGGAGCGTACGTGTGAGGGCGCGGGTTAGTGTTAGCGTACGGGTTAGGATTAGGGGACGGGTGAGGGTCAGGCTTCGGGGAATGGTTAGGGTTACGGTTCGGGCTAGGGTTATCATTAGGGGACGGGGACGGTTTAGGGTCCAGGTGAGGGTACGACAACGCTTTAGGGGCAGCGTACGTGTGAGGGCGCAGGTTAGTGTTAGCGTACGGGTTAGGATTAGGGGACGGGTGAGGGTCAGGCTTCTGGGAAGGGTTAGGGTTAGGGTTCGGTCTAGAGTTAGGGTTAGGGGACGGGGAGGGTTTAGGGTCCAGGTGAGGGTACGACAACGCTTTAAGGGGAGCGTACGTGTGAGGGCGCGGGTTAGTGTTAGCGTACGGGTTAGGATTAGGTGACGGGTGAGGGTCAGGCTTCGGGGAAGGTTTAGTGTTAGGGTTCGGGCTAGGGTTAGGGTTACGGTTACGGGACGGTTTAGGGTCCAGGTGAGGGTACGACAACGCTTTAGGGGGAGCGTACGTGTTAGGGCGCGGGTTAGTGTTAGCGTACGGGTTAGGATTAGGGGACGGGTGAGGGTCAGGCTTCGGGGAATTGTTAGGGTTAAGGTTCGGGCTAGGGTTAGGGTTACGGTTATGGGACGCTTTAGGGTCCAGGTGAGGCTACGACAACGCTTTAGGGGGAGCGTATGTGTGAGGGCGTGGGTTAGTGTTAGCGTACGGATTAGGATTAGGGGACAGGTGAGGGTCAGGCTTCGGAGAAGTGTTAGGGTTAGGGTTCGGGCTAGGGTTAGAGTTAGGGGACGTGGACGGTTTAGGGTCCATGTGAGGGTACGACAACGCTTTAGGGGGAGCGTAGGTGTGAGGGCGCGGGTTAGTGTTAGCGTACGGGTTAGGATTTGGGGACGGGTGAGGGTCAGGCTTCGCGGAAGTGCTAGGGTTAGGTTTCGGGCTAGGGTTAGGGTTAGGTGACGGGGACAGTTTAGGGTCCAGGTGAGGGTACGATAACGCTTTAAGGGGAGCGTACGTTTGAGGGCACGTGTTAGTGTTAGTGTTAGTGTTCATGTTAGGATTAGGGGACGGGTGAGGGTCAGGCTTCGGGGAAGGGTTAGGGTTAGGGTTCGGGCTAGGGTTAGGTTTAGGGGACGGGGACGGTTTAGGGTCCAGGTGAGGGTACGACAATGCTTTAGGGGGAGCGTACGTGTGAGGGCGCGGGTTAGTGTTAGCGTACAGGTTGGGATTAATGGACGGGTGAGGGTCAGGCTTCGGGGAAGGGTTAGGGTTAAGGTTCGGACTAGGGTTAGGGTTAGGGGACGGGGACGGTTTAGGGTCCAGGTGAGGGTACGACAACGCTTTAGGGGGATCGTACGTGTGAGGGCGAGGGTTAGTGTTAGTGTACGGCTTAGGATTAGGGGACGGGTGAGGGTCAGGCTTCGGGGAAGGGTTAGGGTTAGGGTTCGGGCTAGGGTTAGTGTTAGGGGACGGGGACGGTTTAAGGTCTAGGTTAGGGTAACAACGCTTTAGGAGGAGCGTAAGTGTGAGGGCGCGGGTTAGTTTTAGCGTACGGTTTATGATTAGGGGACGGGTGAGGGTCAGGCTTCGGGGAAGGGTTAGGGTTAGGGTTCGGGCTAGGGTTAGGGCTTGGAGATGGGGACGGTTGAGGGTCCAGGTGAGGCTACGACAACGTTTTAAGGGGAGCGTACGTGTGAGGGCGCGGGTTAGTGTTAGTGTTAGTGTTCGGGTTAGGATTAGGGGACTGGTGAGGGTCAGGCTTCGGGAAAGGGTTCGGGTTAAGGTTCGGGCTAGGGTTAGGCTTAGGTGACGGGGACGGTTTAGGTTCCAGGTGAGGGTACGACAACGCTTTAGGGGGAGCGTAAGTGTGAGGGCGCGGTATAGTGTTAGCGTACGTGTTAGGATTAGGGGACGGGTGAGGGTCAGGCTTCGGGGAAGGGTTAGGGTAAAGGGTTCACGCTAGGGTTAGGGTAGGGGATGGGGACGGTTTAGGGTCCAGGTTAGGGTACGACAACGCTTTAGGTGGAGCGTACGTGTGAGGGCGCGGGTTAGTGTTAGCGTACGGGTTAGGATTAGGGGACGGGTGAGGGTCAGGCTTCGGGGAAGAATCAGGGTTAGGGTTCGGGCTAGGGTTACGGTAGGGGCCGGGGATGGTTTAGGGTCCAGGTGAGGGTACGACAACGCTTTAGGGGGAGCGTACATGTGAGGGCGTTGGTTAGTGTAAGCGTACGGGTTAGGATTAGGGGACGGGTGAGGGTCAGGCTTCTGGGAAGGGTTAGGGTTAGGGATCGGGCTAGGGTTAGTGTTAGCGGACGGGGACGGTTTAGGGTCCAGGTGAGGGTACGACAACGCTTTAGGGGGAGCGTACGTGTGAGGGCGCGGGTTAGTGTTAGCGTACGGGTTAGGATTAGGGGACGGGTGAGGGTCAGGATTCTGGGAAGGGTTAGGGTTAGGGTTCGGGCTAGGGTTAGTGTTAGCGGACGGGGACGGTTTAGGGTCCAGGTGAGGGTACGACAACGCATTAGGGGGACAGTACGTGTGAGGGCGCAGGTTAGTGTTAGCGTACGGGTTAGGATTAGGGGAAGGGTGAGGGTCAGCCTTCGGGGAAGTGTTAGGTTTAGGGTTCGGGCTAGGGTTAGGGTAGGGGATGGGGACGGTTTAGGGTCCAGGTGAGGGTACGACAACGCTTTAGGGGGAGCGTACGTGTGAGGGCGCAGGTTAGTTTTAGCGTACGGTTTAGGATTAGGGGATGGGTGAGGGTCAGGCTTCGGGGAAGGGTTAGGGTTAGGGTTCGGGCTAGGGTTAGGGTTAGGGGACGGGGATGGTTTAGGGTCCAGGTGAAGGTACAACAACGCTTTAGGGGGATCGTACGTGTGAGGGCGAGGGTTAGTGTGAGCGTACGGCTTAGGATTAGGGGACGGGTGAGGGTCAGGCTTCGGGGAAGGGTTAGGGTAAGGGTTCGGGCTAGGGTTAGTGTTAGGGGACAGGGACGGTTTAAGGTCTAGCTTAGGGTAACAACGCTTTAGAAGGAGCGTACGTGTGAGGGCGCGGGTTAGTGTTAGCGTACGGGTTAGGATTAGGGGACGGGTGAGGGTCAGGCTTCAGGGAATGGATAGGATTAGGGTTCGGGCTAGGGTTATGGTTAGGGGACGGGGACGGTTTAGGGTCCAGGTGACGGTACGACAATGCTTTAGGGGCAGCGTACGTGTGAGGGCGCGGGTTAGTGTTAGCGTACGGGTTAGGATTAGGGGACGCGTGAGGGTCAGGCTTCGGGGAAGGTTTAGGGTTAGGGTTCGGGCTAGGGTTAGGTTTACGGTTAGGGGACGGTTTAGGGTCCAGGTGAGGGTACGACAACGCTTTAGGGGGAGCGTATGTGTGACGGCGCGGGTTAGTGTTAGCGTACGGGTTAGGATTAGGGGACGGGTGAGGGTCAGGCTTCGGGGAATGGTTAGGGTTAGGGTTCGGGCTAGGGTTAGGGTATGGGACGCGGACGGTTTAGGGTCCAGGTGAGGGTACGACAACACTTTAGGGGGAGCGTACGTGTGAGGGCACGGGTTAGTGTTAGCGTACGGGTTAGGATTAGGGGACGGGTGAGGGTCAGGCTTCGGGGAACGATTAGGGTTAAGGTTCGGGCTAGGGTTAGTGTTAGTGGACGCGGACGGTTTAGGGTCTAGGTGAGGGTACGACAACGCTTTAGGGGGAGCGTACGTATGAGGGCGCTGGTTAGTGTTAGCTTACGGGTTAGGATTAGGGGACGGGTGAGGGTCAGGCTTCGGGAAATGGTTATGGTTAGGGTTCGGGCTAGGGTTAGGGTTAGGGGATGGGGACGGTTTAGGTTCCAGGTGAGGGTATGAAAACGCTTTAGGGGGAGCGTACGTGTGAGGGCACGGTTTAGTGTTAGCGTACGGGTTAGGATTAGGGGACGGGTGAAGGTCAGGCTTTGGGGAAGTTTTAGGCTTAGGGTTCGGGCTAGGGTTAGGGTTAGGGGACGGGGACGGTTTAGGTTCCAGGTGAGGGTACGACAACGCTTTAGGGGGAGCGTACGTGTGAGGGCGTGGGTTAGTGTTACCGTCCGGATTAGAATTAGGGGACGGGTGAGGGTCAGGCCTCGGGGAAGTGTTAGGGTTAGGGTTCGGGCTAGAGTTAGGGTTAGGGGACGGGGACGGTTTAGGATCCAGGTGAGGGTACGACAACGCTTTAGGGGCAGCGTACGTGTGAGGGCGCAGGTTAGTTTTAGCGTACGGGTTAGGATTAGGGGACGGGTGAGGGTCAGGCTTCGGGGAAGGGTTAGGATTCGGGTTCGGGCTAGGGTTAGGGTTAGGGGACGGGGACGGTTTAGGGTCCAGGTGAGCGTACGACAACGCATTAGGGGGACAGTACGTGTGAGGGCGCAGGTTAGTGTTAGCGTACGGGTTAGGATTAGGGGACAGGTGAGGGTCAGGCTTCGGGGAAGGGTTAGGGTTAGGGTTCGGGCTAGGGTTAGGGTTAGGGGACGGGGACGGTTTAGGGTCCAGGTGAGGGTACGACAACGCTTTAGGGGGAGCGTACGTGTGAGGGCGTGGGTTAGTGTTACCCTACGGGTTAGGATTAGGGGACGGGTGAGGGTCAGGCTCGGGGATGGGTTAGGGTTAGGGTTCGGGCTAGGGTTAGGGTTAGGGGACGGGAACGGTTTAGGGTCCAGGTGAGGGTACGACAACGCTTTAGGGGGAGCGTACGTGTGAGGGCGCGGGTTAGTGTTAGCGTACGGGTTAGGATTAGGGGACGGGTGAGGGTCAGTCTTCGGGGAAGTGTTAGGGTTAGGGTTCGGTCTAGGGTTAGGGTTATGGGACGCGGACAATTTAGGGTCCAGGTGAGGGTACGACAACGCTTTAGGGGGAGTGTACGTGTGAGGTCGCAGGTTAGTATTAGCGTACGGGTTAGGATTAGGGGACGGGTGAGGGTCAGGCTTCGGGGAAGGGTTAGGGTTAGGGTTCGGGCTAGGGTTAGGGCTAGGGGATGGGGACGGTTGAGGGTCCAGGTGAGGGTACGACAACGCTTTAGGGGGAGCGTACGTGTGAGGGCGCGGGTTAGTTTTAGCGTACGGGTTAGGATTAGGGGACGTGTGAATGTCAGGCTTCAGGGAATGTTTAGGGTTAGGGTTCAGTGTAAGATTAGGGTTAGGGGACGGGGACGGTTTAGGGTCCAGGTGAGGGTACGCCAACGCTTTAGGGGGAGCGTACGTGTGAGGGCGCAGATTAGTGTTAGCGTACGTGTTAGGATTAGGGGACGGGTGAGGGTCAGGCTTCAGGGAAGTGTTAGGGTTCGGGTTCGGGCTAGGGTTAGGGTTATGGGACGGGGACGGTTTAGGGTCCAGGTGAGAGTACGACAACGCTTTAGGGGCAGCGTACATGTGAGGGCGCAGGTTAGTGTTAGCGAACGGGTTAGGATTAGGGGACGGGTGAGGGTCAGGCTTCTGGGAATGGTTAGGGTTAGGGTTCAGGCTAGGGTTAGGGTTATGGGACGGGGACGGTTTAGGGTCCAGGTGAGGGTACGACAACGCTTTCAGGGGAGTGTACGTGTGAGGACGCGGGTTAGTGTTAGCGTACGGGTTAGGATTAGGGGACGCGTGATGGTCAGGCTTTGGGGAAGGTTTAGGGTTAGTGTTCGGGCTAGGGTTAGGGTTAGGGGACGGGGACGGTTTATGATCTAGGTGAGGGTACGAGAACGCTTTAGGAGGAGCGTACGTGTGAGGGCGCGGGTTAGTGTTAGGGTACGGGTTGGGATTAGGGGACGGGTGAGTGTCAGGCTTCGGGGAAGTGTTAGGGTTACGGTTCGGGCTACGATTAGGGTTAGGGGACAGGGACGGTTTAGGGTCCAGGTGAGGGTACGACAACGCTTTAGGGGGAGCGTACGTGTGAGGGCGCGGGTTAGTGTTAGCGTACGGGTTAGGATTAGGGAACGGGTGAGGGTCAGGCTTCGGGGAAGTGCTAGGGTTAGGTTTCGGGCTAGGGTTAGGGTTAGGGGATGGGGACGGTTTAGGTTCCAGGTGAGGGTACGACAGCGCTTTAGGGTTATCGTACGTGTGAGGGCGAGGGTTAGTGTTAGCGTACGGGTTAGCATTAGGGGACAGGTGAGGGTCAGGCTTCGGGGAAGGGTTAGGGTTAGGTTTCGGGCTAGGGTTAGTGTTAGGGGACAGGGACGGTTTAAGGTCTAGCTTAGGGTAACAATGCTTTAGGAGGAACGTACGTGTGAGGGCGCGGGTTAGTGTTAGCGTACGGGTTAGGATTAGGGAACGGGTGAGGGTCAGGCTTCGGGGAACGGTTAGGGTTAGGGTTCGGTCTAGGGTTAAGGTTAGGGGACGGGAACGGTTTAGGGTCCAGGTGAGGGTACGACAACGCTTTCGGGGGAGCTTACATGTGAGGTCGCGGGTTAGTGTTAGCGTATGGGTTAGGATTACGGGACGGGTGAGGGTCAGGCTTCGGGGAAGAGTTAGGGTTAGGGTTCGGGATAGGGTTAGGGTTACGGGACGGGGACGGTTTAGGGTCCAGATGAGGGTACGACAACGCTTTAGGGGGAATGTACGTATCAGAGCGCGGGTTAGTGTTAGCCTACGGGTTAGGATTAGGGGACGTGTGAGGGTCAGGCTTCGGGGAATATTTAGGTTTAGGGTTCGGTGTAAGGTTAGGGTTAGGGGACGGGGACGGTTTAGGGTCCAGGTGAGTGTACACCAACGCTTTAGGGGGAGCGTACGTGTGAGGACGCAGATTAGTGTTAGCGTACGGGTTGGGATTAGGGGACGGGTGAGGGTCAGGCTTCGGGGAATGGTTAGGGTTAGGGTTCGGTCTAGGGTTAGGGTTATGGGACGGGGACGGTTTAGGGTCCAGGTGAGGGTACGACAACGCTTTAAGGGGAGCGTACCTGTGAGGGCGCGGGTTAGTGTTAGCGTACGGGTTAGGTTTAAGGGACGCGTGATGGTCAGGCTTCGGGGAAGGTTTAGGGTTAGGGTTCGGGCTAGGGTTAGGGTTAGGGGACGGGGACGGTTTATGGTCTAGGTGAGGGTACGACAACGCTTTAGGGGGAGCATACGTGTGAGGGCGCGGGTTAGTGTTAGCGTACGGGTTGGGATTAGGGGACGGGTGAGTGTCAGGCTTCGGGGAACTGTTAGGGTTACGGTTCGGGCTAGGATTAGGGTTAGGGGACAGGGACGGTTTAGGGTCCAGGTGAGGGTACGACAACGCTTTAGGGGGAGTGTACGTGTGAGGGCGCGGGTTAGTGTTAGCGTACGGGTTAGGATTAGGGAACGGGTGAGGGTCAGGCTTCGGGGAAGTGCTAGGGTTAGGTTTCGGGCTAGGGTTAGGGTTAGGGGATGGGGACGGTTTAGGGTCCAGGTGAGTGTACGACAACGCTTTAGGGGTATCGTACGTGTGAGGGCGAGGGTTAGTGTTAGCGTACGGGTTAGGTTTAGGGGGCAGGTGAGGGTCAGGCTTCGGGGAAGGGATAGGGTTAGGTTTCGGGCTAGGGTTAGTGTTAGGGGACAGGGACGGTTTAAGGTCTAGCTTAGGGTAACAATGCTTTAGGAGGAGCGTACGTGTGAGGGCGCGGGTTAGTGTTAGCGTACGGGTTAGGATTAGGGGACGGGTGAGGGTCAGGCTTCAGGGAAGAGTTAGGGTTAGGGTTCGGGATAGGGTTAGGGTTACGGGACGGGGACGGTTTAGGGTCAAGTTGAGGGTACGGCAACGCTTTAGGGGGAGCGTACGTGTGAGGGCGCAGGTTAGTGTTAGCGTACGGGTTAGGATCAGGGGACGGGTGAGGGTCAGGCTTCGGGGAAGGGTTAGGGTTAGGGTTCGGGCTAGGGTTAGGGTTAGGGGACGGGGACGGTTTAGGGTCCAGGTGAGGGTACGACAACGCTTTAGGGGGATCGTACGTGTGAGGGCGAGGGTTAGTGTTAGCGTACGGCTTAGGATTAGGGGACGGGTGAGGGTCAGGCTTCGGGGAAGGGTTAGGGTTAGGGTTCGGGCTAGGGTTAGTGTTAGGGGACGGGGACGGTTTAAGGTCTAGCTTAGGGTAACAACGCTTTAGGAGGAGTGTACGTATGAGTGCGCGGGTTAGTGTTAGCATACGGGTTAGGATTAGGGGACGGGTGAGGGTCAGGCTTCGGGGAAGAATCAGGGTTAGGGTTCGGGCTAGAGTTACGGTTAGGGGCCGGGGACGGTTTAGGGTCCAGGTGAGGGTACGACAACGCTTTAGGGGGAGCGTACGTGTGAGGGCGCGGGTTAGTGTTAGCGTACGGGTTAGGATTAGGGGACGCGTGAGGGTCAGGCTGGGGGAAGGTTTAGGGTTAGGGTTCGGGCTAGGGTTAGGGTTACGGTTAGGGGACGGTTTAGGGTCCAGGTGAGGGTACGACAACGCTTTAGGGGGAGCGTATGTGTGAGGTCGCCGGTTAGTGTTAGCGTACGGGTTAGGATTAGGGGACAGGTGAGTGTCAGGCTTCGGGGAAGGGTTAGGGTTAGGGTTTGGGCTAGGGTTAGGGTTCAGGGACGGGGACGGTTTAGGGTCCAGGTGAGGCTACGACAACGCTTTAGTGGGAGCGTACGTGTGAGGGCGCGGGTTAGTGTTAGCGTACAGGTTAGGATTACGGGACGGGTGAGGGTCAGGCTTCGGGGAAGTGTTAGGGTTAGAGTTCGGGCTAAGGTTAGGGTTAGGGGATGGGGACGGTTTAGGTTCCAGGTGAGGGTACGACCACGCTTTAGGGGGAGTGTAAGTGTGAGGGCGCGGGTTAGTGTTAGCGTACGGGTTACGATTAGGGGACGGGTGAGGGTCAGGCTTCTGGGCAGGGTTAGGGTTAGGGTTTGGGCTAGGGTTAGGGTTCGGGGACGGGGACGGTTTAGGGTGCAGGTGAGGCTACGACAACGCTTTAGGGGGAGCTTACGTGTGAGGGCGTGGGTTAGTTTTAGCCTACGGGTTAGGATTAGGGGACACGTGAATGTCAGGCTTCTGAGAAGGGTTAGGGTTAGGGTTCGGGCTAGGGTTAGAGTTAGGGGACGGGGACGGTTTAGGGTCCATGTTAGGGTACGACAACGCTTTAGGGGGAGCATAGGTGTGAGGGCGTGTGTTAGTGTTAGCGTACGGCTTAGGATTAGGGGACGGGTGAGGGTCAGGCTTCGGGGAAGGGTTAGTGTTAGGGTTCGGGTTAGGGTTAGTGTTAGTGTTAGGGGACGGGGACGGTTTAAGGTCTAGCTTAGGGTAACAATGCTTTAGGAGGAGCGTACGTGTGAGGGCGCGGGTTAGTTTTAGCATACGGGTTAGGATTAGGTTACGGCTGAGGGTCAGGCTTCGGGGAATGGTTAGGGTTAGGGTTCAGTCTAGGGTTAAGGTTAGGGGACGGGGACGGTTTAAGGTCTAGCTTAGGGTAACAACGCTTTAGGAGGAGCGTACCTGTGAGGGCGCGGGTTAGTGTTAGCGTACGGGTTAGGATTAGGGGACGGGTGAGGGTCAGGCTTCGGGGAAGAATCAGGGTTAGAGTTCGGGCTAGGGTTACCGTTAGGGGCCGGGGACGGTTTAGGGTCCAGGTGACGGTACGACAACGCTTTAGGGGGAGCCTACGTGTGAGGGCGCGGGTTAGTGTTAGCGTACGGGTTAGAATTAGGGGACGCGTGAGGGTCAGGCTTCGGGGAAGGTTTAGGGTTAGGGTTCGGGCTAGGGTTAGGTTTACGGTTAGGGGACGGTTTAGGGTCCAGGTGAGGGTACGACAACGCTTTAGGGGGAGCGTACGTGTGAGGGCGCGGGTTAGTGTTAGCGTACGGGTTAGGATTAGGGGGCGGGTGAGGGTCAGGCTTCGGGGAATTGTTAGGGTTAGGGTTCGGGCTAGGGTTAGGGTTATGGTTAGGGGACGGTTTAGGGTCCAGGTGAGGGTACGACAACACTTTAGGTGGAGCGTACGTGTGAGGGCGTGGGTTAGTGTTAGCGTACGGGTTAGGATTAGGGGACGGGTGAGGGTCAGGCTTCGGGGAAGTGCTAGGGTTAGGTATCGGGCTAGGGTTAGGGTTAGGGGATGGGGACGGTTTAGGGTCCAGGTGACGGTACGACAACGCTTTAGGGGTATCGTACGTGTGAGGGCGAGGGTTAGTGTTAGCGTACGGGTTAGGATTAGGGGACAGGTGAGGGTCAGGCTTCGGGGAAGTGTTAGGGTTAGGGTTCGGGCTAGGGTTAGTGTTAGGGGATGGGGACGGTTTAAGGTCTAGCTTAGGGTAACAACGCTTTAGGAGGAGCATACGTATGAGTGCGCGGGTTAGTGTTAGCATACGGGTTAGGATTAGTGGACGGGTGAGGGTCAGGCTTCGGGGAAGAATCAGGGTTAGGGTTCGGGCTAGGGTTACGGTTAGGGGCCGGGGACTGTTTAGGGTCCAGGTGAGGGTACGACAACGCTTTAGGGGGAGCGTACGTGTGAGGACGCAGGTTAGTGTTAGCGTATGGGTTAGGATTAGGGGACGGGTGAGGGTTAGGCTACGGGGAATGGTTAGGGTTAGGGTTCGGGCTAGGGTTATGGTTAGGGGACGGGGACGGTTTAGGGTCCAGGTGACAGTACGACAACGCTTTAGGGGGAGCCTACGTGTGAGGGCGCGGGTTAGTGTTAGCGTATGGGTTAGGATTAGGGGACGCGTGAGGGTCAGGCTTCGGGGAAGGTTTAGGGTTAGGGTTCGGGCTAGGGTTAGGTTTACGGTTAGGGGACGGTTTAGGGTCCAGGTGAGGGTACGACAACGCTTTAGGGGGAGCGTACGTGTGAGGGCGCGGGTTAGTGTTAGCGTACGGGTTAGGATTAGGGGACGGGTGAGGGTCAGGCTTCGGGGAAGTGCTAGGGTTAGGGTTCGGGCTAGGGTTAGGGTTACGGTTAGGGGACGGTTTAGGGTCCAGGTGAGGGTACGACAACGCTTTAGGGGGAGCGTACGTGTGAGAGCGCAGATTAGTGTTAGCGTACGGGTTAGGATTAGGGGACGGGTGAGGGTCAGGCTTCGGGGAATGGTTAAGGTTAGGGTTCGGTCTAAGGTAGGGTTAGGGGACGGGGACGCTTTAGGGTTCAGGTGAGGGTACGCCAACGCTTTAGGGGGAGCGTACGTGTGAGGGCGCAGATTAGTGTTAGCGTTCGGGTTAGGATTAGAGGACGGGTGAGGGTCAGGCTTCGGGGAATGGTTAGGGTTAGGGTTCGGGCTAGGGTTATGGTTAGGGGATGGGGACGGTTTAGGGTCCAGGTGACGGTACGACAACGCTTTAGGGGCAGCGTACGTGTGAGGGCGCAGGTTAGTGTTAGCGTACGGTTTAGGATTAGGGGACGGGTGAGGGTCAGGCTTCTGGGAAGAGTTAGGGTTAGGGTTCGGTCTAGATTTAGGGTTAGGGGATGGGGATGGTTTAGGGTCCAGGTGAGGGTACGACAACGCTTTAGGGGGAGCGTACGTGTGAGGGCGCGGGTTAGTGTTAGCGTACGGGTTAGGATTAGTGGACGCGTGAGGGTCAGGCTTCGGGGAAGGTTTAGGGTTACGGTTCGGGCTAGGGTTAGGGTTACGGTTAGGGGACGGTTTAGGGTCCAGGTGAGGGTACGACAACGCTTTAGGGGGAGCGTATGTGTGAGGTCGCCGGTTAGTGTTAGCGTACGGGTTAGGATTAGGGGACAGGTGAGTGTCAGGCTTCGGGGAAGGGTTAGGGTTAGGGTTTGGGCTAGGGTTAGTGTTCGGGGACGGGGACGGTTTAGGGTCCAGGTGAGGCTACGACAACGCTTTAGGGGGACGTACGTGTGAGGGCGCGGGTTAGTGTTAGCGTACGGGTTGGGATTAGGGGACGGGTGAGGGTCAGGCTTCGGGGAATGGTTAGGGCTAGGGTTCGGGCTAGGTTTAGGGTTAGGGGACGGGGACGGTTTAGGGTCCAGGTGAGGGTACGACAACGCTTTAGTGGGAGCGTACGTGTGAGGGCGCGGGTTAGTGTTAGCGTACAGGTTAGGATTACGGGACGGGTGAGGGTCAGGCTTCGGGGAAGTGTTAGGGTTAGGGTTTGGGCTAAGGTTAGGGTTAGGGGATGGGGACGGTTTAGGTTCCAGGTGAGGGTACGACAACGCTTTAGGGGGAGTGTAAGTGTGAGGGCGCGGGTTAGTGATAGCGTACGTGTTAGGATTAGGGGACGGGTGAGGGTCAGGCTTCGGGGAAGGGTTAGGGTTAAGGTTCGGGCTAGGGTTAGGGTAGGGGATGGGGACGGTTTAGGGTCCAGGTGAGGGTACGACAACGCTTTAGGGGAAGCGTACGTGTGAGGGCGCGGGTTAGTGTTAGCGTACGGGTTACGATTAGGGGAAGGGTGAGGGTCAGGCTTCTGGGCAGGGTTAGGGTTAGGGTTTGGGCTAGGGTTAGGGTTCGGGGACGGGGACGATTTAGGGTGCAGGTGAGGCTACGACAACGCTTTAGGGGGAGCTTACGTGTGAGGGCGTGGGTTAGTTTTAGCCTACGGGTTAGGATTAGGGGACACGTGAAGGTCAGGCTTCTGAGAAGGGTTAGGGTTAGGGTTCGGGCTAGGGTTAGAGTTAGGGGACGGGGACGGTTTAGGGTCCATGTTAGGGTACGACAACGCTTTAGGGGGAGCGTAGGTGTGAGGGCGTGGGTTAGTGTTAGCGTACGGCTTAGGATTAGGGGACGTGTTAGGGTCAGGCTTCGGGGAAGTGTTAGTGTTAGGGTTCGGGTTAGGGTTAGTGTTAGGGGACGGGGACGGTTTAAGGTCTAGCTTAGGGTAACAATGCTTTAGGAGGAGCGTACGTGTGAGGGCGCGGGTTAGTTTTAGCATACGGGTTAGGATTAGGTTACGGCTGAGGGTCAGGCTTCGGGGAATGGTTAGGGTTAGGGTTCAGTCTAGGGTTAAGGTTAGGGGACGGGGACGGTTTAGTGTCCAGGTGATGGTATGACAACGCTTTAGGGGGAGCGTACGTGTGAGGGCACGGGTTAGTGTTAGTGTACGGTTTAGGATTACGGGACGGTTGAGGGTCAGGCTTCGGGGAAGGGTTAGAATTAGGGTTCGGGCTAGGGTTAGGGTTAGGGGACGGGGACGGTTTAGGGTCCAGGTGAGGGTACGACAACGCTTTAGGGAGATCGTACGTGTGAGGGCGAGGGTTAGTGTTAGCGTACGGCTTAGGAATAGGGGACGGGTGAGGGTCAGGCTTCGGGGAAGAGTTAGGGTTAGGGTTTGGGCTAGGGTTAGTGTTAGGAGACGGGGACGGTTTAAGGTCTAGCTTAGGGTAACAACGCTTTAGGAGGAGCGTACGTGTGAGGGCGCGGGTTAGTGTTAGTGTTAGTGTTCGGGTTATGATTAGGGACGGGTGAGGGTCAGGCTTCGGGGAATCGTTAGGGTTAGGGTTCGGGCTAGGGTTAGGGTTAGGGGACGGGGACGGTTTAGGGTCCAGGTGAGGGTACGACAACGCTTTAGGGGGAGCGTACGTGTGAGGGCGCGGGTTAGTGTTAGCGTATGTGTTAGGATTAGGCGACGGGTGAGGGTCAGGCTTCGGGGAAGGGTTAGGGTTTGGGATCGGGCTAGGGTTAAGGTTACGGGACGGGGACGGTTTACGGTCCAGTTGAGGGTACGACAACGCTTTAGGGGGAGCGTACGTGTGAGGGCGCGGGTTAGTGTTAGCGTATGGGTTAGGATTAGGGGACGGGTGAGGGTCAGGCTTCGGGAAGGGTTAGGGTTAGGGTTCGGGCTAGGGTTAGGGTTTGGTGATGGGGACGGTTTAGGGTCCAGGTGAGGGTACGACAACGCTTTAGGGGGAGCGTACGTGTGAGGGCGCGGGTTAGTGTTAGCGTACGGGTTAGGATTAGGGGACGGGTGAGGGTCAGGCTTCGGGGAAGGGTTAGGGTTAGGGTTCGGGCTAGCGTTAGGGTTACGGGACGGGGACGGTTTAGGGTCCAGGTGAGGGTACGACAACGCTTTAGGGGGAGCGTACGTGTAAGGGTGTGGGTTAGTGTTAGCGTATGGGTTAGGATTAGGCAACGGGTGAGTGTCAGACTTCGGGGAAGGGTTAGGGTTAGGGTTCGGGCTAGGGTTAGGGTTTGGTGACGAGGACGGTTTAAGGTCCAGGTGAGGGTACGACAACTCTTTAGGGGGAGCGTACGTGTGAGGGCGCAGGTTAGTGTTAGCGTACGGGTTAGGATTAGGGGACGGGTGAGGGTCAGGCTTCGGGGAAGTGTTAGGTTTAGTTTTCGGGCTAAGGTTAGTGTTAGGGGACAGGGACGGTTTAAGGTCTAGCTTAGGGTAACAACGTTTTAGGAGGATCGTACGTGTGAGGGCGCGGGTTAGTGTTAGCGTACGGGTTAGGATTAGGGGACGGGTGAGGGTCAGGCTTCGGGGAAGGGTTAGCGTTAGGGTTCGGGCTAGGGTTAGGGTTAGGGGACGGGGATGGTTTAGGGTCCAGGTGAGGGTACGACAACGCTTTAGGGGGAGCCTACGTGTGACGGCGTGGGTTAGTGTTAGCGTACGGGTTAGGATTAGGGGACGGGTGAGGGTCAGGCTTCGGGGAAGGATTAGGTTTAGGGTTCGGGCTAGGGTTAGGGTTAGGGGACGGGGACGGTTTCGGGTCTAGGTGAGGGTACGACAACGCTTTTGGGGGAGCGTACGTATGAGGGCGCTGCTTAGTGTTAGCGTACGGGTTAGGATTAGGGGACGGGTGAGGGTCAGGCTTCGGGGAATGGTTAGGGTTAGGGTTCGGGCTAGGGTTAGGGTTAGGGGACGGGGACGGTTTAGGGTCCAGGTGAGGGTATGACAACGCTTTAGGGGGAGCATACGTGTGAGGGCGCGGGTTAGTGTTAGCGTACGTGTTGGGATTAGGGGACGGGTGAGTGTCAGGCTTCGGGGAAGTGTTAGGGCTACGGTTCGGGATAGGTTTAGGGTTAAGGGACGGGGAAGGTTTAGGGTCCAGGTGAGGGTACGACAACGCTTTAGGTGGAGCGTACGTGTGAGGGCGCGGGTTAGTGTTAGCGTTCGGGTTAGGATTAGGGGACAGGTGAGGGTCAGGCGTCGGGGAAGGGTTAGGGTTAGGTTACGGGCTAGGGTTAGTGTTAGGGGACAGGGACCTTTTAAGGTCTAGCTTAGGGTAACAACGCTTTAGGAGGAGCGTACGTGTGAGGGCGCGGGTTAGTGTTAACGTATGGGTTAGGATTAGGGGACGGGTGAGGGTCAGGCTTCATGGAAGGGTTAGGATTAGGGTTCGGGCTAGGGTTAGGGTTACGGGACGGGGACGGTTTAGGGTCCAGGTGAGGGTACGACAACGCTTTAGGGGGATCGTACGTGTGAGGGCGAGGGTTAGTGTTAGCGTACGGCTTAGGATTAGAGGACGGGTGAGGGTCAGGCTTCGGGGAAGGGTTAGGGTTAGGGTTCGGGCTAGGGTTAGTGTTAGGGGACGGGGACGGTTTAAGGTCTAGCTTAGGGTAACAACGCTTTAGGAGGAGCGTACGTTTGAGGGCGCGGGTTAGTTTTAGCGTACGGGTTAGGATTAGGGGACGCGTGAGGGTCAGGCTTCGGAGAAGGGTTAGGGTTAGGGTTCGTGCTAGGGTTGGGGCTAGGGGATGGGGACGGTTGAGGGTCCAGGTGAGGCTACGACAACGTTTTAAGGGGAGCGTACGTGTGAGGGCGCGGGTTAGTGTTAGTGTTAGTGTTCGTTTTAGGATTAGGGGACTGGTGAGTGTCAGGCTTCGGGGAAGGGTTAGGGTTAAGGTTCAGGCTAGGGTTAGTGTTAGGTGACAGGGAAGGTTTAGGGTTCAGGTGAGGGTACGACAACTCTTTAGGGGGAGCGTACGTGTGAGGGCGCGGGTTAGTGTTAGCGTACGGGTTAGGATTAGGGGACGGGTGAGGGTCAGGCTTCGGGGAAGGGTTCGGGTTAGGGTTCGGGCTAGGGTTAGGGTTAGGGGACGGGGACGGTTTAGGGTCCAGGTGAGGGTACGACAACGCTTTAGGGGGAGCCTACGTGTGACGGCGCAGGTTAGTGTTAGAGTACGGGTTAGGATTAGGGGACGGGTGAGGGTCAGGCTTCGGGTAAGGATTAGGGTTAGGGTTCGGGCTAGGGTTAGGGTTAGGGGACGGGGACGGTTTAGGGTCTAGGTGAGGGTACGACAACGCTTTATGGGGCGCATACGTGTGAGGGAGCGGGTTAGTGTTAGCGTACGGCTTAGGATTAGGGGACGGGTGAGGGTCAGGCTTTGGGGAAGAGTTAGGGTTAGGGTTCGGGCTAGGGTTAGTGTTAGGGGACGGGGACGGTTTAAGGTCTAGCATAGGGTAACAACGCTTTAGGAGGAGCGTACGTGTGAGGGCGCGGGTTAGTGTTAGTGTTAGTGTTCGGGTTAGGTTTAGGGGACTGGTGAGGGTTAGGCTTCGGGGAAGGGTTAGGGTTAAGGTTCGGGCTAGGGTTAGGGTTAGGGGACGGGGACGGTTTAGGGTCCAGGTGAGGGTACTACAACGCTTTAGTGGGAGCGTACGTGTGAGGGCACGGGTTAGTGTTAGCCTACGGGTTAGGCTTAGGGGACGGGTGAGGGTCAGGCTTCGGGGAATGGTTAGGGCTAGGTTTCAGGCTACGGTTAGGGTTAGGGGACGGGGACGGTTTAGGGTCCAGGTGAGGGTACGACAACACTTTAGGGGGAGTATAATTGTGAGGGCGTGGATTAGTGTTAGCGTACGGGTTAGGATTAGGCGACGGGTGAGGGTCAGGCTTCGGGGAATGGTTAGGGTTCGGGTTCGGGCTAGGGTTAGGGTTCGGGGACGGGGACGGTTTAGGGTCCAGGTGAGGGTACAACAACGTTTTAGGTGGAGCGTACGTGTGAGGGCGCGGGTCAGTGTTAGCGTACGGGTTAGGATTAGGGAATGGGTGAGGGTCAGGCTTCGGGGAATGGTTAGGGTTAGGATTCGGACTTTGGCTAGGGTTAGGGGATGGGGACGGTTTAGGGTCCAGGTGAGGGTACGACAACGCTTTAAGGGGAGCGTACATGTGAGGGCGCGGGTTAGTGTTAGTGTTAGTGTTCGGGTTAGGAATGGGGACTGGTGAGGGTCAGGCTTCGGGGAAGGGTTAGGGTTAAGGTTCGGGCTACGGTTAAGGTTAGGGGACGGGGATGGTTTAGGGTCCAGGTGAGTGTACGACAACGCTTTACGGGGCGCGTACGTGTGAGGGCGCGGGTTAGTGTTAGCGTACGGGTTAGGATTAGGGGACGGCTGAGGGTCAGGCTTCGGGGAAGGGTTAGGGTTAGGGTTCGGGCTAGCGTTAGGGTTAGGGGACGGGGACGGTTTAGGGTCCAGGTGAGGGTACGACAACGCTTTAGGGGGAGCGTATGTGTGAGGGCGCGGGATAGTGTTAGCGTACGGCTTAGGATTAGGGGACGGGTTAGGGTCAGGCTTCGGGGAAGTGTTAGGGTTAGGGTTCGGGCTAGGGTTAGGGTTAGGGGACGGGGACGGTTTAGGGTCCAGGTGAGGGTACGACAACGCTTTAGGGGGAGCGTACGTGTGAGGGCGCGGGTTAGTGTTAGTGTACGGGTTAGGATTAGGGGCCGGGTGAGGGTCATGCTTCGGGGAACGGTTAGAGTTAGGGTTCGGGCTAGGGTAAGGGATCGGGGACGGGGAAGTTTTAGTGTCCAGGTGAGAGTACGACAATGCTTTAGGGGGAGCATACGTGTGAGGGCGCGGTTTAGTATTAGCCTATGGGTTAGGATTAGGGGACAGGTGAGGGTCAGGCTTCGGAGAAGGTTTAGGGTTAGGGTTCGGGCTAGGGTTACGGTTAGGGGACGGGGATGGTTTAGGGTCCAGGTGAGGGTACGACAACGCTTTACGGGGAGCGTACATGTGAGGGCGCGGGTGAGTGTTAGCGTACGGGTTAGGATTAGGGGACGGGTGAGGGTCAGGCTTCGGGGAAGGGTTAGGGTTAGGGTTCGGGCAAGGGTTAGGCTTAGGGAACGGGGACGGTTTAGGGTCCAGGTGAGGGTACGACAACGGTTTAGGGGGAGCGTACGCATGAGGGCGCGGGATAGTGTTAGCGTACGTGTTAGGATTAGGGGACGGGTGAGGGTCAGGCTTCGTGGAAGTGTTAGGGTTAGGGTTCGGGCTAGGGTTAGGGTTAGGGGACGGGGACGGTTTAGGGTCCAGGTGAAGGTACGACAACGCTCTAGGGGGAGCGTACGTGTGAGGGCGCGGGTTAGTGTTAGCGTACGGGTTAGGATTAGGGGACGGGTGAGGGTCATGCTTCGGGGAAGGTTTAGGGTTAAGGTTCGGGCTAGGGTTAGGGTTCGGGGACGGGGAAGGTTTAGGGTCCAGGTGAGGGTACGACAACGCTTTAGGGGGAGCGTACGTGTGAGGGCGTGCTTACGGGTTAGGATTAGGGGAGGGGTGAGGGTCAGACTTCGGGGAAGGATTAGGGTTAAGTTTCGGGCTAGGGTTAGGGTTAGGGGACGGGGACGGTTTAGGGTCCAGGTGAGGGTACGACAACGCTTTAGGGGGAGCATATGTGTCAGGGCATGGGTTAGTGTTAGCATACGGGTTAGGATTAGGTGACGGGTGAGGGTCAGGCTTCGGGGAAGGGTTAGGGTTAGGGTTCGGGCTAGGGTTAGGGTTAGGGGATGGGGACGGTTTAGGTTCCAGGTGAGGGTACGACAACGCTTTAGGGGGAGCTTACGTGTGAGGGCGTGGATTAGTGTTAGCGTACGGGTTAGGATTATGGGACGGGTGAGGTTCAGCCTTCGGGGTTGTTTAGGGTTCGGGTTCGGGCTAGGGTTAGGGTTCGGGGACGGGGACGGTTTAGGGTCCAGGTGAGGTTACGACAACGCTTTAGGGGCACTGTACGTGTGAGGGCGCGGGTTAGTGTTAGCGTACGGGTTAGGATTATGGGACGGGTGAGGGTCAGGCTTCGGGGAAAGTTTAGGGTTAGGGTTCTGGCTAGGGTTAGGGTTAGGGTACTGGGACGGTTTAGGGTCCAGGTGAGGGTATGACAAAGCTTTAGGGGGAGCGTACGTGTGAGGGCGCGGGTTAGTGTTAGCGTACGGGTTAGGATTAGCGGACGGGTGAGGGTTAGGCTTCGGGGAAGGATTAGGGTTAGGGTTCGGTCTAGGGTTATGGTTAGGGGACGGGGACGGTTTAGAGTCCAGGTGAGGGTACGACAACGCTTTAGGTGGAGCATACGTGTGAGGGCGCGGGTTAGTGTTAGCGTACGGGTTAGGATTAGGGGACGGGTGAGGGTCAGGCTTCGGGGAAGGTTTAGGGTTAGGTTTCGGGCTAGGGTTAGGTTTACGTTTAGGGGACGGTTTAGGGTCCAGGTGAGGGTACAACAACGCTTTATGGGGAGCGTACGTGTGAGGGAGCGGGTTAGTGTTAGCGTACGGGTTAGGATTAGGGGATGGGTGAGGGTCAGGCTTCGGGGAATGGTTAGGGTGAGGGTTCGGGCTAGGGTTAGCGTTACGGTTAGGGGACGGTTTAGGGTCCAGGTGAGGCTACGACAACGTTTTAGGGGGAGCGTATGTGTGAGGGCGCGGGTTAGTGTTAGCATACGGGTTAGGTTTAGGGGACAGGTGAGGTTCAGGCTTCGGGGAAGGGTTAGGTTTAGGGTTCGGGCTAGGTTTAGGGTTAGGGGACGGGGACGGTTTAGGGTCCAGTTGAGGGTACGACAGCGCTTTAGGGGGAGCGTACGTGTGAGAGCGCGGGTTAGTGTTAGTGTACGGGTTAGGATTAGGGGACGGGAGAGGGTCATGCTTCGGGGAAGGGTTAGGGTTAAGGTTCGGGCTAGGGTTAGGGTTCGGGGACGGGGAAGGTTTAGGGTCCAGGTGAGGGTAATACAACGCTTTAGGGGGAGCATAATTGTGAGGGCGTGGATTAGTGTTAGCGTATGGGTTAGGATTAGGCGACGGGTGAGGGTCAGGCTTTGGGGAATCGTTAGGGTTCGGGTTCGGACTAGGGTTATGGTTCGGGGACGGGGACGGTTTAGGGTCCAGGTGAGGGTACAACAACGTTTTAGGTGGAGCGTACGTGTGAGGGCGCGGGTTAGTGTTAGCGTACGGGTTAGGATTAGGGGATGGGTGAGGGTCAGGCTTCGGGAAAGGGTTAGTGTTAGGGTTCGGGCTTTGGCTAGGGTTAGGGGATGGGGACGGTTTAGGGTCCAGGTGAGGGTACGACAACGCTTTAAGGGGACCGTACATGTGAGGGCACGGGTTAGTGTTAGTGTTAGTGTTCGGGTTAGGATTAGGGGACTGGTGAGGGTCAGGCTTCGGGGAAGGGTTAGGGTTAAGGTTCGGGCTACGGTTAAGGTTAGGGGACGTGGATGGTTTAGGGTCCTGGTGAGTGTACGACAACGCTTTACGGGGAGCGTACGTGTGAGGGCGCGGGTTAGTGTTAGCGTACGGGTTAGGATTAGGGGACGGGTGAGGGTCAGGCTTCGGGGAAAGGTTAGGGTTAGGGTTCGGGCTAGCGTTAGGGGTAGGCGACGGGGACGGTTTAGGGTCCAGGTGAGGGTACGACAACGCTTTAGGGGGAGCATATGTGTGGGGGCGTGGGATAGTGTTAGCGTACGGGTTAGGATTAGGGGACGGGTGAGGGGAAGGCTTCGGGGAAGTGTTAGGGTTAGGGTTCGGGCTAGGGTTAGGGTTAGGGGACGGGGACGGTTTAGGGTCCAGGTGACGGTACGACAAAGCTTTAGGGGGAGCGTACGTGTGAGGGCGCGGGTTAGTGTTAGTGTTAGTGTTCGGTTTAGGATTAGGGGACTGGTGAGGGTCAGGCTTCGGGGAAGGGTTAGGGTTAAGGTTCAGGCTAGGGTTAGTGTTAGGTGACGGGGAAGGTTTAGGGTTCAGGTGAGGTTACGCCAACGCTTTAGGGGGAGCGTACGTGTGAGGGCGCGGGTTAGTGTTAGCGTACGGGTTAGGATTAGGGGACGGGTGAGGGTCAGGCTTCGGGGAAGGGTTAGGGTTAGGGTTCGGGCTAGGGTTAGGGTTAGGGGACAGGGACAGTTTAGGGTCCAGGTGAAGGTACGACAACGCTTTAGGGGGATCGTACGTGTGAGGGCGAGGGTTAGTGTTAGCGAACGGCTTAGGATTAGGGGACGCTTGAGGGTCAAGCTTCGGGGAAGGGTTAGGGTTAGGGGTCAGGCTAGGGTTAGTGTTAGGGGACGGGGACGGTTTAAGGTGTAGCTTAGGGTAACAACGCTTTAGGAGGAGCGTACGTGTGAGGGCGCGGGTTAGTGTTAGTGTTAGTGTTCGGGTTAGGATTAGGGGACTGGTGAGGGTCAGGCTTTGTGGAAGGTTTATGGTTAAGGTTCGGGCTAGGGTTAGGGTTTGGTGACGGGGACGGTTTAGGGTCCAGGTGAGGGTACGACAACGCTTTAGGGGGAGCGTACGTGTGAGGGCGCGGGTTAGTGTTAGCGTACGGTTAGGATTAGGGGACGGGTGAGGGTCAGGCTTCGGGGAAGGGTTAGGATTAGGGTTCGGGCTAGGGTTAGGGTTAGGGTTAGGGGACGGTTTAGGGTCCAGGTGAGGGTACGACAACGCTTAAGGGGGATCGTACGTGTGAGGGTGAGGGTTAGTGTTAGCGTACGGCTTAGGATTAGGGGACGAGTGAGGGTCAGGCTTTGGGGAAGAGTTAGGGTTAGGGTTCGGGCTAGGGTTAGTGTTAGGGGACGGGGACGGTTAAAGGTCTAGCTTAGGGTAACAACGCTTTAGGAGGAGCGTACGTTTGAGGGCGCGGGTTAGTTTTAGCGTACGGGTTAGGATTAGGGGACGGGTGAGGGTCAGGCTTCGGGGAAGGTATAGGGTTAGGGTTCGGGCTAGGTTTGGGGCTAGGGGATGGGGACGGTTGAGGGTCCAGGTGAGGCTACGACAACGTTTTAAGGGGAGCGTACGTGTGAGGGCGCGGGTTAGTGTTAGTGTTAGTGTTCGGTTTAGGATTAGGGGACTGGTGAGGGTCAGGTTTCGGAGTAGTGTTAGGTTTAGGGTTCAGGCTAGGGTTAGGCTTAGGGGATGGGGACGGTTTAGCGTCCAGGTGAGGGCACGACAACGCTTTAGGGGGAGCGTACGTGTGAGGGCGCGGGTTAGTGTTAGCGTACGGGTTAGGATTAGGGGACGGGTGAGGGTCAGGCTTCGGGGAAGAGTTACGGTTAGTGTTCGGGCTAGGGTTAGGGTTAGGGGACAGGGACGGTTTAGGGTCCAGGTGACGGTACGACAACGCTTTAGGGGGAGCGTACGTGTGAGGGCGCGGGTTAGTGTTAGCGTACGGGTTAGGATTAGGGGACGGGTGAGGGTCATGCTTCGGGGAAGGGTTAGGGTTCGGGCTAGGGTTAGGGTTCGGGGACGGGGAAGGTTTAGGGTCCAGGTGAGGGTACGACAACGCTTTAGGGGAGCGTACGTGTGAGAGCGCGGTTTAGTGTTAGCCTACGGGTTAGGATTAGGGGACAGGTGAGGGTCAGGCTTCGGAGAAGGGTTAGGGTTAGGGTTCGGGCTAGGGTTAGGGTTAGGGGACGGGGATGGTTTAGGGTCCAGGTGAGGGTACAACAACGGTTTGGGGGGAGCGTACGTGTGAGGGCGCGGGATAGTGTTAGCGTACGGGTTAGGATTAGGGGACGGGTGAGGGTCAGGCTTCCGGGAAGGGTTAGGTTTAGGGTTCGGGCTAGGGTTAGGGTTAGGGGATGGGGACGGTTTAGGGTCCAGGTGAGGGTACGACAACGCTTTAGGGGGAGTATATGTGTCAGGGAATGGGTTAGTGTTAGCCTACGGGTTAGGATTAGGGGACGTGTGAGGGTCAGGCTTCGGGGAAGGGTTAGGGTTAGGGTTCGGGCTAGGGTTAGGGTTAGGGGATGGGGACGGTTTAGGGTCCAGGTGAGGGTACGACAACGCTTTAGGGGGATCTTACGTGTGAGGGCGTGGATTAGTGTTAGCGTACGGGTTAGGATTAGGGGACGGGTGAGGGTCAGGCTTCGGGGAATGGTTAGGGCTAGGTTTCAGGCTAGGGTTAGGGTTAGGGTACGGGGACGGTTTAGGGTCCAGGTGAGGGTACGACAACGCTTTAGGGGGAGCATAATTGTGAGGGCGTGGATTAGTGTTAGCGTACGGGTTAGGATTAGGCGACGGGTGAGGGTCAGGCTTCGGGGAATCGTTAGGGTTCGGGTTCGGACTAGGGTTATGGTTCGGGGACGGGGACGGTTTAGGGTCCAGGTGAGGGTACAAGAATATTTTAGGTGGAGCGTACGTGTGAGGGCGCGGGTTAGTGTTAGCGTACGGGTTAGGATTAGGGGACAGGTGAGGGTCAGGCTTCGGAGTAGGGTTAGGGTTAGGGTACGGGCTAGGGTTCGAGTTAGGGGACGGGAACGGTTTAGGGTCCATGTGAGGGTGCGATAACGCTTTAGGGGGAGCGTAGGTGTGAGGGCGCGGGTTAGTGTTAGCGTACGGCTTAGGATTAGGGGACGGGTGAGGGTCAGGCTTCGAGGATGGGTTAGTGTTAGGGGACGGGGACGGTTTAAGGTCTAGCTTAGGGTAACAACGCTTTAGGAGGAACGTACATGTGAGGGCGCGGGTTAGTGTTAGTGTTAGTGTTCGGGTTAGGATTAGGGGACGGATGAGGGTCAGGCTTCGGGGAAGGTTTAGGGTTAAGGTTCGGTCTAGGCTTAAGTTTAGGGGATGGGGACGGTTTAGGGTCCAGGTGAGGGTACGACAACGCTTTAGGGGGAGCGTACGTGTGAGGGCGCGGGTTAGTGTTAGCGTATGCGTCAGGATTAGGGGACGGGTGAGGGTCAGGCTTCGGGGAAGGGTTAGGGTTTGGGTTCGGGCTAGGGTTAGGGTTACGGGACGGGGAGGGTTTAGGGTCCAGGTGAGGGTACGACAACGCTTTAGGGGGAGCGTACGTGTGAGGGCGTGGGTTAGTGTTAGTGTACGG
Organism: Lagenorhynchus albirostris; assembly: GCF_949774975.1. Taxonomy (NCBI): domain Eukaryota; kingdom Metazoa; phylum Chordata; class Mammalia; order Artiodactyla; family Delphinidae; genus Lagenorhynchus; species Lagenorhynchus albirostris. The sequence continues at coordinate 134,561,485 of NC_083097.1, forward strand.
GTTAGGATTAGGGGACGGGTGAGGGTCAGGCTTCGGGGAAGGGTTAGGGTTCGGGTTCAGGCTAGGGTTAGGGTTAGGGGACGGGGACGGTTTAGGTTCCAGGTGAGGGTACGACAACGCTTTAGGGGGAGCGTACGTGTGAGGGCGTGGGTTAGTGTTAGTGTACGGGTTAGGATTAGGGGACGGGTGAGGGTCAGGCTTCGGGGAAGGGTTACGGTTAGGGTTCGGGCTAGGGTTAGGGTTAGGGGACGGGGACGGTTTAGTGTCCAGGTGAGGGTACGACAACGCTTTAGGGGTCGCGTACGTGTGAGGGCGTGGGTTAGTGTTAGCGTACGGGTTAGGATTAGGGGACGGGTGAGGGTCAGGCTTCGGGGAAGGGTTAGGGTTAGGGTTCGGGCTAGGGTTAGGGAACAGGGACGGTTTAGGTTCCAGGTGAGGGTACGACAACGCTTTAGGGGGAGCGTACATGTGAGGGCGTGGGTTAGTGTTACCGTCAATTAGAATTAGGGGACGGGTGAGGGTCAGTCCTCGGGGAAGTGTTAGGGTTAGGGTTCGGGCTAGGGTTAGGTTTAGGGGACGGGGACGGTTTAGGATCCATGTGAGGGTACGACAAAGCTTTTGGGGCAGCGTACGTGTTAGGGCGCGGGTTAGTGTTAGCGTACGGGTTAGGATTAGGGGACAGGTGAGGGTCAGGCTTCGGGGAAGGGTTAGGGTTAGGGTTTGGGCTAGGGTTAGGGTTAGGGGACGGGGACGGTTTAGTGTCCAGGTGAGTGTACGACAACGCTTTAGGGGGAGAGTACGTGTGAGGGTGCGGGTTAGTGTTAGCGTACGGGTTAGGATTAGGGGACGGGTGAGGGTCAGGCTTCGGGGAAGTGTTAGGGTTAGGGTTCTGGCTAGGGTTAGGGTTAGGGGACGGGGACGGTTTAGGGTCCAGGTGAGGGTACGACAACGCTTTAGGGGGAGCGTACCTGTGGGGGCGCTTGTTAGTGTTAGCCTACGGGTTAGGATTAGGGTAAGGGTGAGGGTCAGACTTCGGGGAATGGTTAGGGTTAGGGTTCGGGCTAACGTTAGGGTTAGGGGACGGGGACGGTTCAGGGTCCAGGTGAGGGTACGCCAACGCTTTAGGGGGAGTGTAAGTGTGAGAGCGTGGATTAGTGTTGGCATACGGGTTAGGATTAGGGGACGAGTGAGGGTCAGGCTTCGGGGAAGGGTTAGGGTTCGGGTTCGTCTAGGGTTAGGGTTCGGGGACGGGGACGGTTTAGGGTCCAGTTGAGGGTACGACAACGTTTTAGGTGGAGCGTACGTGTGAGGGCGCGGTTTAGTGTTAGCATACGGGTTAGGATTAGGGGACGGGTGATGGTCAGGCTTCGGGGAAGGGTTAGGGTTAGGGTGCGGGCTAGGGTTAGGTGACGGGGACGGGGACGGTTTAGTGTCCAGGTGAGGGTACGACAATGCTTTATGGGGAGCGTACGTGTGAGGGCGCGGGTTAGTGTTAGCGTACGGGTTAGGATTAGGGGACGGGTGAGGGTCAGGCTTCGGGGAAGTGTTAGGGTTCTGGTTCGGGCTAGGGTTAGGGTTACGGTTGGGGACGGTTTAGGGTCCAAGTGAGGGTACGACAACCCTTTAGGGGGAGCGTACGTGTGAGGTCGCGGGTTAGTGTTAGCGTACGGCTTAGGATTAGGGGCCGGTTGAGGGTCAGGCTTCGGGGAAGGGTTAGGGTTAGGGTTCGGCCAAGGGTTAGGGTTAGGGGACGGGGACGGTTTAGGGTTCAGGTGAGGGTACGACAACACTTTAGGGGGAGCGTACGTGTGAGGGCGCGGGTTAGTGTTAGTGTACGGGCTAGTATTAGGGGTCAGGTGAGGGTCAGGGTTCGGGGAAATGCTAGGGTTAGGGTTCGGGCTAGGGTTTGGGTTAGGGGACGGGGTCGGTTTAGGGTCCAGGTGAGGGTACGACAACGCTTTAGGGGGAGCGTACGTGTGAGGGCGCGGGTTAGTGTTAGCGTATGTGTTAGGATTAGGCGACGGGTGAGGGTCAGGCTTCGGGGAAGGGTTAGTGTTTGGGATCGGGCTAGGGTTAAGGTTACGGGACGGGGACGGTTTACGGTCCAGTTGAGGGTACGACAACGCTTTAGGGGGAGCGTACGTGTGAGGGCGCGGGTTAGTGTTAGCGTATGGGTTAGGATTAGGGGACGGGTGAGGGTCAGGCTTCGGGAAGGGTTAGGGTTAGGGTTCGGGCTAGGGTTAGGGTTTGGTGATGGGGACGGTTTAGGGTCCAGGTGAGGGTACGACAACGCTTTAGGGGGAGCGTACGTGTGAGGGCGCGGGTTAGTGTTAGCGTACGGGTTAGGATTAGGGGACGGGTGAGGGTCAGGCTTCGGGGAAGGGTTAGGGTTAGGGTTCGGGCTAGGGTTAGGGTTACGGGACGGGGACGGTTTAGGGTCCAGGTGAGGGTACGACAACGCTTTAGGGGGAGCGTACATGTAAGGGTGTGGGTTAGTGTTAGCGTATTGGTTAGGATTAGGCAACGGGTGAGTGTCAGACTTCGGGGAAGGGTTAGGGTTAGGGTTCGGGCTAGGGTTAGGGTTTGGTGACGAGGACGGTTTAAGGTCCAGGTGAGGGTACGACAACTCTTTAGGGGGAGCGTACGTGTGAGGGCGCAGGTTAGTGTTAGCGTACGGGTTAGGATTAGGGGACGGGTGAGGGTCAGGCTTCGGGGAAGTGTTAGGTTTAGTTTTCGGGCTAGGGTTAGTGTTAGGGGACAGGGACGGTTTAAGGTCTAGCTTAGGGTAACAACGCTTTAGGAGGATCGTACGTGTGAGGGCGCGGGTTAGTGTTAGCGTACGGGTTAGGATTAGGGGACGGGTGAGGGTCAGGCTTCGGGGAAGGGTTAGCGTTAGGGTTCGGGCTAGGGTTAGGGTTAGGGGACGGGGACGGTTTAGGGTCCAGGTGAGGGTACGACAACGCTTTAGGGGGAGCCTACGTGTGACGGCGTGGGTTAGTGTTAGCGTACGGGTTAGGATTAGGGGACGGGTGAGGGTCAGGCTTCGGGGAAGGATTAGGGTTAGGGTTCGGGCTAGGGTTAGGGTTAGGGGACGGGGACGGTTTCGGGTCTAGGTGAGGGTACGACAACGCTTTTGGGGGAGCGTACGTATGAGGGCGCTGCTTAGTGTTAGCGTACGGGTTAGGATTAGGGGACGGGTGAGGGTCAGGCTTCGGGGAATGGTTAGGGTTAGGGTTCGGGCTAGGGTTAGGGTTAGGGGACGGGGACGGTTTAGGGTCCAGGTGAGGGTATGACAACGCTTTAGGGGGAGCATACGTGTGAGGGTGCGGGTTAGTGTTAGCGTACGTGTTGGGATTAGGGGACGGGTGAGTGTCAGGCTTCGGGGAAGTGTTAGGGCTACGGTTCGGGATAGGTTTAGGGTTAAGGGACGGGGAAGGTTTAGGGTCCAGGTGAGGGTACGACAACGCTTTAGGTGGAGCGTACGTGTGAGGGCGCGGGTTAGTGTTAGCGTACGGGTTAGGATTAGGGGACAGGTGAGGGTCAGGCGTCGGGGAAGGGTTAGGGTTAGGTTACGGGCTAGGGTTAGTGTTAGGGGACAGGGACCTTTTAAGGTCTAGCTTAGGGTAACAACGCTTTAGGAGGAGCGTACGTGTGAGGGCGCGGGTTAGTGTTAACGTATGGGTTAGGATTAGGGGACGGGTGAGGGTCAGGCTTCATGGAAGGGTTAGGATTAGGGTTCGGGCTAGGGTTAGGGTTACGGGACGGGGACGGTTTAGGGTCCAGGTGAGGGTACGACAACGCTTTAGGGGGATCGTACGTGTGAGGGCGAGGGTTAGTGTTAGCGTACGGCTTAGGATTAGAGGACGGGTGAGGGTCAGGCTTCGGGGAAGGGTTAGGGTTAGGGTTCGGGCTAGGGTTAGTGTTAGGGGACGGGGACGGTTTAAGGTCTAACTTAGGGTAACAACGCTTTAGGAGGAGCGTACGTTTGAGGGCGCGGGTTAGTTTTAGCGTACGGGTTAGGATTAGGGGACGCGTGAGGGTCAGGCTTCGGAGAAGGGTTAGGGTTAGGGTTCGTGCTAGGGTTGGGGCTAAGGGATGGGGACGGTTGAGGGTCCAGGTGAGGCTACGACAACGTTTTAAGGGGAGCGTACGTGTGAGGGCGCGGGTTAGTGTTAGTGTTAGTGTTCGTTTTAGGATTAGGGGACTGGTGAGTGTCAGGCTTCGGGGAAGGGTTAGGGTTAAGGTTCAGGCTAGGGTTAGTGTTAGGTGACGGGGAAGGTTTAGGGTTCAGGTGAGGGTACGACAACTCTTTAGGGGGAGCGTACGTGTGAGGGCGCGGGTTAGTGTTAGCGTACGGGTTAGGATTAGGGGACGGGTGAGGGTCAGGCTTCGGGGAAGGGTTCGGGTTAGGGTTCGGGCTAGGGTTAGGGTTAGGGGACGGGGACGGTTTAGGGTCCAGGTGAGGGTACGACAACGCTTTAGGGGGAGCCTACGTGTGACGGCGCAGGTTAGTGTTAGAGTACGGGTTAGGATTAGGGGACGGGTGAGGGTCAGGCTTCGGGTAAGGATTAGGGTTAGGGTTCGGGCTAGGGTTAGGGTTAGGGGACGGGGACGGTTTAGGGTCTAGGTGAGGGTACGACAACGCTTTATGGGGCGCATACGTGTGAGGGAGCGGGTTAGTGTTAGCGTACGGCTTAGGATTAGGGGACGGGTGAGGGTCAGGCTTTGGGGAAGAGTTAGGGTTAGATTCGGGCTAGGGTTAGTGTTAGGGGACGGGGACGGTTTAAGGTCTAGCATAGGGTAACAACGCTTTAGGAGGAGCGTACGTGTGAGGGCGCGGGTTAGTGTTAGTGTTAGTGTTCGGGTTAGGTTTAGGGGACTGGTGAGGGTCAGGCTTCGGGGAAGGGTTAGGGTTAAGGTTCGGGCTAGGGTTAGGGTTAGGGGACGGGGACGGTTTAGGGTCCAGGTGAGGGTACTAGAACGCTTTAGTGGGAGCGTACGTGTGAGGGCACGGGTTAGTGTTAGCCTACGGGTTAGGCTTAGGGGACGGGTGAGGGTCAGGCTTCGGGGAATGGTTAGGGCTAGGTTTCAGGCTACGGTTAGGGTTAGGGGACGGGGACGGTTTAGGGTCCAGGTGAGGGTACGACAACACTTTAGGGGGAGTATAATTGTGAGGGCGTGGATTAGTGTTAGCGTACGGGTTAGGATTAGGCGACGGGTGAGGGTCAGGCTTCGGGGAATGGTTAGGGTTCGGGTTCGGGCTAGGGTTAGGGTTCGGGGACAGGGACGGTTTAGGGTCCAGGTGAGGGTACAACAACGTTTTAGGTGGAGCGTACGTGTGAGGGCGCGGGTCAGTGTTAGCGTACGGTTTAGGATTAGGGAATGGGTGAGGGTCAGGCTTCGGGGAATGGTTAGGGTTAGGATTCGGGCTTTGGCTAGGGTTAGGGGATGGGGACGGTTTAGGGTCCAGGTGAGGGTACGACAACGCTTTAAGGGGAGCGTACATGTGAGGGCGCGGGTTAGTGTTAGTGTTAGTGTTCGGGTTAGGAATGGGGACTGGTGAGGGTCAGGCTTCGGGGAAGGGTTAGGGTTAAGGTTCGGGCTACGGTTAAGGTTAGGGGACGGGGATGGTTTAGGGTCCAGGTGAGTGTACGACAACGCTTTACGGGGCGCGTACGTGTGAGGGCGCGGGTTAGTGTTAGCGTACGGGTTAGGATTAGGGGACGGGTGAGGGTCAGGCTTCGGGGAAGGGTTAGGGTTAGGTTTCGGTCTAGCGTTAGGGTTAGGGGACGGGGACGGTTTAGGGTCCAGGTGAGGGTACGACAACGCTTTAGGGGGAGCGTATGTGTGAGGGCGCGGGATAGTGTTAGCGTACGGCTTAGGATTAGGGGACGGGTTAGGGTCAGGCATCGGGGAAGTGTTAGGGTTAGGGTTCGGGCTAGGGTTAGGGTTAGGGGACGGGGACGGTTTAGGGTCCAGGTGAGGGTACGACAACGCTTTAGGGGGAGCGTACGTGTGAGGGCGCGGGTTAGTGTTAGTGTACGGGTTAGGATTAGGGGCCGGGTGAGGGTCATGCTTCGGGGAACGGTTAGAGTTAGGGTTCGGGCTAGGGTAAGGGATCGGGGACGGGGAAGTTTTAGTGTCCAGGTGAGAGTACGACAATGCTTTAGGGGGAGCATACGTGTGAGGGCACGGTTTAGTGTTAGCCTATGGGTTAGGATTAGGGGACAGGTGAGGGTCAGGCTTCGGAGAAGGTTTAGGGTTAGGGTTCGGGCTAGGGTTACGGTTAGGGGACGGGGATGGTTTAGGGTCCAGGTGAGGGTACTACAACGCTTTACGGGGAGCGTACATGTGAGGGCGCGGGTTAGTGTTAGCGTACGGGTTAGGATTAGGGGACGGGTGAGGGTCAGGCTTCGGGGAAGGGTTAGGGTTAGGGTTCGGGCAAGGGTTAGGCTTAGGGAACGGGGACGGTTTAGGGTCCAGGTGAGGGTACGACAACGGTTTAGGGGGAGCGTACGCATGAGGGCGCGGGATAGTGTTAGCGTACGTGTTAGGATTAGGGGACGGGTGAGGGTCAGGCTTCGTGGAAGTGTTAGGGTTAGGGTTCGGGCTAGGGTTAGGGTTAGGGGACGGGGACGGTTTAGGGTCCAGGTGAAGGTACGACAACGCTCTAGGGGGAGCGTACGTGTGAGGGCGCAGGTTAGTGTTAGCGTACGGGTTAGGATTAGGGGACGGGTGAGGGTCATGCTTCGGGGAAGGTTTAGGGTTAAGGTTCGGGCTAGGGTTAGGGTTCGGGGACGGGGAAGGTTTAGGGTCCAGGTGAGGGTACGACAACGCTTTAGGGGGAGCGTACGTGTGAGGGCGTGCTTACGGGTTAGGATTAGGGGAGGGGTGAGGGTCAGACTTCGGGGAAGGATTAGGGTTAAGGTTCGGGCTAGGGTTAGGGTTAGGGGACGGGGACGGTTTAGGGTCCAGGTGAGGGTACTACAAGGCTTTAGTGGGAGCGTACGTGTGAGGGCACGGGTTAGTGTTATCCTACGGGTTAGGCTTAGGGGACGGGTGAGGGTCCGGCTTCGGGGAATGGTTAGGGCTAGGTTTCAGGCTAGGGTTAGGGTTAGGGGACAGGGACGGTTTAGGGTCCAGGTGAGGGTACGACAACGCTTTAGGGGGAGCATAATTGTGAGGGCGTGGAATAGTGTTAGCGTACGGGTTAGGATTAGGCGACGGGTGAGGGTCAGGCTTCGGGGAATCGTTAGGGGTCGGGTTCGGACTAGGGTTATGGTTCCGGGACGGGGACGGTTTAGGGTCCAGGTGAGGGTACAACAACGTTTTAGGTGGAGCGTACGTGTGAGGGCGCGGGTTAGTGTTAGCGTACGGGTTAGGAATAGGGGATGGGTGAGGGTCAGGCTTCAGGAAAGGGTTAGGGTTAGGGTTCGGGCTTTGGCTAGGGTTAGGGGATGGGGACGGTTTAGGGTCCAGGTGAGGGTACGACAACGCTTTAGGGGGAGCGTAGGTGTGAGGGCGCGGGTTAGTGTTAGCGTACGGTTTAGGATTAGGGGACGGGTGAGGGTCAGGCTTCGGGGAAGGGTTACGGTTAGTGTTCGGGCTAGGGTTAGGGTTAGGGGACGGGGACGGTTTAGGGTCCAGGTGACGGTACGACAACGCTTTAGGGGGAGCGTACGTGTGAGGGCGTGGGTTAGTGTTAGCGTACGGGTTAGGATTAGGGGACGGGTGAGGGTCATGCTTCGGGGAAGGGTTTGGGTTAGGGTTCGGGCTAGGGTTAGGGTTCGGGGACGGGGAAGGTTTAGGGTCCAGGTGAGGGTACGACAACGCTTTAGGGGAGCGTACGTGTGAGAGCGCGGTTTAGTGTTAGCCTACGGGTTAGGTTTAGGGGACAGGTGAGGGTCAGGCTTCGGAGAATGGTTAGGGTTAGGGTTCGGGCTAGGGTTAGGGTTAGGGGACGGGGATGGTTTAGGGTCCAGGTGAGGGTACAACAACGGTTTGGGGGTGCGTACGTGTGAGGGCGCGGGATAGTGTTAGCGTACGTGTTAGGATTAGGGGACGGGTGAGGGTCAGGCTTCGGGGAAGGGTTAGGGTTAGGGTTCGGGCTAGGGTTAGGGTTAGGGGATGGGGACGGTTTAGGGTCCAGGTGAGGGTACGACAACGCTTTAGGGGGAGCATATGTGTCAGGGCATGGGTTAGTGTTAGCATACGGGTTAGGATTAGGTGACGGGTGAGGGTCAGGCTTCGGGGAAGGGTTAGGGTTAGGGTTCGGGCTAGGGTTAGGGTTAGGGGATGGGGACGGTTTAGGTTCCAGGTGAGGGTACGACAACGCTTTAGGGGGAGCTTACGTGTGAGGGCGTGGATTAGTGTTAGCGTACGGGCTAGGATTATGGGACGGGTGAGGTTCAGCCTTCGGGGTTGTTTAGGGTTCGGGTTCGGGCTAGGGTTAGGGTTCGGGGACGGGGACGGTTTAGGGTCCAGGTGAGGTTACGACAACGCTTTAGGGGCACTGTACGTGTGAGGGCGCGGGTTAGTGTTAGCGTACGGGTTAGGATTATGGGACGGGTGAGGGTCAGGCTTCGGGGAAAGTTTAGGGTTAGGGTTCTGGCTAGGGTTAGGGTTAGGGTACTGGGACGGTTTAGGGTCCAGGTGAGGGTATGACAAAGCTTTAGGGGGAGCGTACGTGTGAGGGCGCGGGTTAGTGTTAGCGTACGGGTTAGGATTAGCGGACGGGTGAGGGTTAGGCTTCGGGGAAGGATTAGGGTTAGGGTTCAGTCTAGGGTTATGGTTAGGGGACGGGGACGGTTTAGAGTCCAGGTGAGGGTACGACAACGCTTTAGGTGGAGCATACGTGTGAGGGCGCGGGTTAGTGTTAGCGTACGGGTTAGGATTAGGGGACGGGTGAGGGTCAGGCTTCGGGGAAGGTTTAGGGTTAGGTTTCGGGCTAGGGTTAGGTTTACGTTTAGGGGACGGTTTAGGGTCCAGGTGAGGGTACAACAACGCTTTATGGGGAGCGTACGTGTGAGGGAGCGGGTTAGTGTTAGCGTACGGGTTAGGATTAGGGGATGGGTGAGGGTCAGGCTTCGGGGAATGGTTAGGGTGAGGGTTCGGGCTAGGGTTAGCGTTACGGTTAGGGGACGGTTTAGGGTCCAGGTGAGGCTACGACAACGTTTTAGGGGGAGCGTATGTGTGAGGGCGCGGGTTAGTGTTAGCATACGGGTTAGGTTTAGGGGACAGGTGAGGTTCAGGCTTCGGGGAAGGGTTAGGTTTAGGGTTCGGGCTAGGTTTAGGGTTAGGGGACGGGGACGGTTTAGGGTCCAGTTGAGGGTACGACAGCGCTTTAGGGGGAGCGTACGTGTGAGAGCGCGGGTTAGTGTTAGTGTACGGGTTAGGATTAGGGGACGGGAGAGGGTCATGCTTCGGGGAAGGGTTAGGGTTAAGGTTCGGGCTAGGGTTAGGGTTCGGGGACGGGGAAGGTTTAGGGTCCAGGTGAGGGTAATACAACGCTTTAGGGGGAGCATAATTGTGAGGGCGTGGATTAGTGTTAGCGTATGGGTTAGGATTAGGCGACGGGTGAGGGTCAGGCTTTGGGGAATCGTTAGGGTTCGGGTTCGGACTAGGGTTATGGTTCGGGGACGGGGACGGTTTAGGGTCCAGGTGAGGGTACAACAACGTTTTAGGTGGAGCGTACGTGTGAGGGCGCGGGTTAGTGTTAGCGTACGGGTTAGGATTAGGGGATGGGTGAGGGTCAGGCTTCGGGAAAGGGTTAGTGTTAGGGTTCGGGCTTTGGCTAGGGTTAGGGGATGGGGACGGTTTAGGGTCCAGGTGAGGGTACGACAACACTTTAAGGGGACCGTACATGTGAGGGCACGGGTTAGTGTTAGTGTTAGTGTTCGGGTTAGGATTAGGGGACTGGTGAGGGTCAGGCTTCGGGGAAGGGTTAGGGTTAAGGTTCGGGCTACGGTTAAGGTTAGGGGACGTGGATGGTTTAGGGTCCTGGTGAGTGTACGACAACGCTTTACGGGGAGCGTACGTGTGAGGGCGCGGGTTAGTGTTAGCGTACGGGTTAGGATTAGGGGACGGGTGAGGGTCAGGCTTCGGGGAAAGGTTAGGGTTAGGGTTCGGGCTAGCGTTAGGGGTAGGGGACGGGGACGGTTTAGGGTCCAGGTGAGGGTACGACAACGCTTTAGGGGGAGCATATGTGTGGGGGCGTGGGATAGTGTTAGCGTACGGGTTAGGATTAGGGGACGGGTGAGGGGAAGGCTTCGGGGAAGTGTTAGGGTTAGGGTTCGGGCTAGGGTTAGGGTTAGGGGACGGGGACGGTTTAGGGTCCAGGTGACGGTACGACAAAGCTTTAGGGGGAGCGTACGTGTGAGGGCGCGGGTTAGTGTTAGTGTTAGTGTTCGGTTTAGGATTAGGGGACTGGTGAGGGTCAGGCTTCGGGGAAGGGTTAGGGTTAAGGTTCAGGCTAGGGTTAGTGTTAGGTGACGGGGAAGGTTTAGGGTTCAGGTGAGGTTACGCCAACGCTTTAGGGGGAGCGTACGTGTGAGGGCGCGGGTTAGTGTTAGCGTACGGGTTAGGATTAGGGGACGGGTGAGGGTCAGGCTTCGGGGAAGGGTTAGGGTTAGGGTTCGGGCTAGGGTTAGGGTTATGGGACAGGGACAGTTTAGGGTCCAGGTGAAGGTACGACAACGCTTTAGGGGGATCGTACGTGTGAGGGCGAGGGTTAGTGTTAGCGAACGGCTTAGGATTAGGGGACGCTTGAGGGTCAAGCTTCGGGGAAGGGTTAGGGTTAGGGGTCAGGCTAGGGTTAGTGTTAGGGGACGGGGACGGTTTAAGGTGTAGCTTAGGGTAACAACGCTTTAGGAGGAGCGTACGTGTGAGGGCGCGGGTTAGTGTTAGTGTTAGTGTTCGGGTTAGGATTAGGGGACTGGTGAGGGTCAGGCTTTGTGGAAGGTTTATGGTTAAGGTTCGGGCTAGGGTTAGGGTTTGGTGACGGGGACGGTTTAGGGTCCAGGTGAGGGTACGACAACGCTTTAGGGGGAGCGTACGTGTGAGGGCGCGGGTTAGTGTTAGCGTACGGTTAGGATTAGGGGACGGGTGAGGGTCAGGCTTCGGGGAAGGGTTAGGATTAGGGTTCGGGCTAGGGTTAGGGTTAGGGTTAGGGGACGGTTTAGGGTCCAGGTGAGGGTACGACAACGCTTAAGGGGGATCGTACGTGTGAGGGTGAGGGTTAGTGTTAGCGTACGGCTTAGGATTAGGGGACGAGTGAGGGTCAGGCTTTGGGGAAGAGTTAGGGTTAGGGTTCGGGCTAGGGTTAGTGTTAGGGGACGGGGACGGTTAAAGGTCTAGCTTAGGGTAACAACGCTTTAGGAGGAGCGTACGTTTGAGGGCGCGGGTTAGTTTTAGCGTACGGGTTAGGATTAGGGGACGGGTGAGGGTCAGGCTTCGGGGAAGGTATAGGGTTAGGGTTCGGGCTAGGTTTGGGGCTAGGGGATGGGGACGGTTGAGGGTCCAGGTGAGGCTACGACAACGTTTTAAGGGGAGCGTACGTGTGAGGGCGCGGGTTAGTGTTAGTGTTAGTGTTCGGTTTAGGATTAGGGGACTGGTGAGGGTCAGGTTTCGGAGTAGTGTTAGGTTTAGGGTTCAGGCTAGGGTTAGGCTTAGGGGATGGGGACGGTTTAGCGTCCAGGTGAGGGCACGACAACGCTTTAGGGGGAGCGTACGTGTGAGGGCGCGGGTTAGTGTTAGCGTACGGGTTAGGATTAGGGGACGGGTGAGGGTCAGGCTTCGGGGAAGAGTTACGGTTAGTGTTCGGGCTAGGGTTAGGGTTAGGGGACAGGGACGGTTTAGGGTCCAGGTGACGGTACGACAACGCTTTAGGGGGAGCGTACGTGTGAGGGCGCGGGTTAGTGTTAGCGTACGGGTTAGGATTAGGGGACGGGTGAGGGTCATGCTTCGGGGAAGGGTTAGGGTTCGGGCTAGGGTTAGGGTTCGGGGACGGGGAAGGTTTAGGGTCCAGGTGAGGGTACGACAACGCTTTAGGGGAGCGTACGTGTGAGAGCGCGGTTTAGTGTTAGCCTACGGGTTAGGATTAGGGGACAGGTGAGGGTCAGGCTTCGGAGAAGGGTTAGGGTTAGGGTTCGGGCTAGGGTTAGGGTTAGGGGACGGGGATGGTTTAGGGTCCAGGTGAGGGTACAACAACGGTTTGGGGGGAGCGTACGTGTGAGGGCGCGGGATAGTGTTAGCGTACGGGTTAGGATTAGGGGACGGGTGAGGGTCAGGCTTCGGGGAAGGGTTAGGTTTAGGGTTCGGGCTAGGGTTAGGGTTAGGGGATGGGGACGGTTTAGGGTCCAGGTGAGGGTACGACAACGCTTTAGGGGGAGTATATGTGTCAGGGAATGGGTTAGTGTTAGCCTACGGGTTAGGATTAGGGGACGTGTGAGGGTCAGGCTTCGGGGAAGGGTTAGGGTTAGGGTTCGGGCTAGGGTTAGGGTTAGGGGATGGGGACGGTTTAGGGTCCAGGTGAGGGTACGACAACGCTTTAGGGGGATCTTACGTGTGAGGGCGTGGATTAGTGTTAGCGTACGGGTTAGGATTAGGGGACGGGTGAGGGTCAGGCTTCGGGGAATGGTTAGGGCTAGGTTTCAGGCTAGGGTTAGGGTTAGGGTACGGGGACGGTTTAGGGTCCAGGTGAGGGTACGACAACGCTTTAGGGGGAGCATAATTGTGAGGGCGTGGATTAGTGTTAGCGTACGGGTTAGGATTAGGCGACGGGTGAGGGTCAGGCTTCGGGGAATCGTTAGGGTTCGGGTTCGGACTAGGGTTATGGTTCGGGGACGGGGACGGTTTAGGGTCCAGGTGAGGGTACAAGAATATTTTAGGTGGAGCGTACGTGTGAGGGCGCGGGTTAGTGTTAGCGTACGGGTTAGGATTAGGGGACAGGTGAGGGTCAGGCTTCGGAGTAGGGTTAGGGTTAGGGTACGGGCTAGGGTTCGAGTTAGGGGACGGGAACGGTTTAGGGTCCATGTGAGGGTGCGATAACGCTTTAGGGGGAGCGTAGGTGTGAGGGCGCGGGTTAGTGTTAGCGTACGGCTTAGGATTAGGGGACGGGTGAGGGTCAGGCTTCGAGGATGGGTTAGTGTTAGGGGACGGGGACGGTTTAAGGTCTAGCTTAGGGTAACAACGCTTTAGGAGGAACGTACGTGTGAGGGCGCGGGTTAGTGTTAGTGTTAGTGTTCGGGTTAGGATTAGGGGACGGATGAGGGTCAGGCTTCGGGGAAGGTTTAGGGTTAAGGTTCGGTCTAGGCTTAAGTTTAGGGGATGGGGACGGTTTAGGGTCCAGGTGAGGGTACGACAACGCTTTAGGGGGAGCGTACGTGTGAGGGCGCGGGTTAGTGTTAGCGTATGCGTCAGGATTAGGGGACGGGTGAGGGTCAGGCTTCGGGGAAGGGTTAGGGTTTGGGTTCGGGCTAGGGTTAGGGTTACGGGACGGGGAGGGTTTAGGGTCCAGGTGAGGGTACGACAACGCTTTAGGGGGAGCGTACGTGTGAGGGCGTGGGTTAGTGTTAGTGTACGGGTTAGGATTAGGGGACGGGTGAGGGTCAGGCTTCGGGGAAGGGTTAGGGTTCGGGTTCAGGCTAGGGTTAGGGTTAGGGGACGGGGACGGTTTAGGTTCCAGGTGAGGGTACGACAACGCTTTAGGGGGAGCGTACGTGTGAGGGCGTGGGTTAGTGTTAGTGTACGGGTTAGGATTAGGGGACGGGTGAGGGTCAGGCTTCGGGGAAGGGTTACGGTTAGGGTTCGGGCTAGGGTTAGGGTTAGGGGACGGGGACGGTTTAGTGTCCAGGTGAGGGTACGACAACGCTTTAGGGGTCGCGTACGTGTGAGGGCGTGGGTTAGTGTTAGCGTACGGGTTAGGATTAGGGGACGGGTGAGGGTCAGGCTTCGGGGAAGGGTTAGGGTTAGGGTTCGGGCTAGGGTTAGGGAACAGGGACGGTTTAGGTTCCAGGTGAGGGTACGACAACGCTTTAGGGGGAGCGTACATGTGAGGGCGTGGGTTAGTGTTACCGTCAATTAGAATTAGGGGACGGGTGAGGGTCAGTCCTCGGGGAAGTGTTAGGGTTAGGGTTCGGGCTAGGGTTAGGTTTAGGGGACGGGGACGGTTTAGGATCCATGTGAGGGTACGACAAAGCTTTTGGGGCAGCGTACGTGTTAGGGCGCGGGTTAGTGTTAGCGTACGGGTTAGGATTAGGGGACAGGTGAGGGTCAGGCTTCGGGGAAGGGTTAGGGTTAGGGTTTGGGCTAGGGTTAGGGTTAGGGGACGGGGACGGTTTAGTGTCCAGGTGAGTGTACGACAACGCTTTAGGGGGAGAGTACGTGTGAGGGTGCGGGTTAGTGTTAGCGTACGGGTTAGGATTAGGGGACGGGTGAGGGTCAGGCTTCGGGGAAGTGTTAGGGTTAGGGTTCTGGCTAGGGTTAGGGTTAGGGGACGGGGACGGTTTAGGGTCCAGGTGAGGGTACGACAACGCTTTAGGGGGAGCGTACCTGTGGGGGCGCTTGTTAGTGTTAGCCTACGGGTTAGGATTAGGGTAAGGGTGAGGGTCAGACTTCGGGGAATGGTTAGGGTTAGGGTTCGGGCTAACGTTAGGGTTAGGGGACGGGGACGGTTCAGGGTCCAGGTGAGGGTACGCCAACGCTTTAGGGGGAGTGTAAGTGTGAGAGCGTGGATTAGTGTTGGCATACGGGTTAGGATTAGGGGACGAGTGAGGGTCAGGCTTCGGGGAAGGGTTAGGGTTCGGGTTCGTCTAGGGTTAGGGTTCGGGGACGGGGACGGTTTAGGGTCCAGTTGAGGGTACGACAACGTTTTAGGTGGAGCGTACGTGTGAGGGCGCGGTTTAGTGTTAGCATACGGGTTAGGATTAGGGGACGGGTGATGGTCAGGCTTCGGGGAAGGGTTAGGGTTAGGGTGCGGGCTAGGGTTAGGTGACGGGGACAGGGACGGTTTAGTGTCCAGGTGAGGGTACGACAATGCTTTATGGGGAGCGTACGTGTGAGGGCGCGGGTTAGTGTTAGCGTACGGGTTAGGATTAGGGGACGGGTGAGGGTCAGGCTTCGGGGAAGTGTTAGGGTTCTGGTTCGGGCTAGGGTTAGGGTTACGGTTGGGGACGGTTTAGGGTCCAAGTGAGGGTACGACAACCCTTTAGGGGGAGCGTACGTGTGAGGTCGCGGGTTAGTGTTAGCGTACGGCTTAGGTTTAGGGGCCGGTTGAGGGTCAGGCTTCGGGGAAGGGTTAGGGTTAGGGTTCGGCCAAGGGTTAGGGTTAGGGGACGGGGACGGTTTAGGGTTCAGGTGAGGGTACGACAACACTTTAGGGGGAGCGTACGTGTGAGGGCGCGGGTTAGTGTTAGTGTACGGGCTAGTATTAGGGGTCAGGTGAGGGTCAGGGTTCGGGGAAATGCTAGGGTTAGGGTTCGGGCTAGGGTTTGGGTTAGGGGACGGGGACGGTTTAGGGTCCAGGTGAGGGTACGACAACGCTTTAGGGGGAGCGTATCTGTGGGGGCGCGGGTTAGTGTTAGCGTATGGGTTAGGATTAGGGGACGGGTGAGTGTCAGGCTTGGGGGAGGGTTAGGGTTGGGGTTCGGGCTAGGGTTAGGGGACGGGGACGGGGACGGTTTAGGGTCCAGCTGAGGGTAACAATGCTTTAGGAGGAGCGTACAGGTGAGGGTGTTGGTTAGTGTTAGCGTACGGGTTATGATTAGGGGACGAGTGAGGGTCAGGCTTAGTGGAAGGGTTAGGTTTAGGGTTCGGGCTAGGGTTAGGGTTAGGGGGCGGGAACGATTTAGGATCCGGGTGAGGGTACGACAACGCTTTAGGGGGAACGTACGTGTGAGGGTGTGGGTTAGTGTTAGCGTACGGGTAGGATTATGGGACTGGTGAGGGTCAGGCTTCGGGGAAGGGTTACGGTAAGGGTTCGGGCTAGGGTTAGGGTTAGGGGATGGGGACGGTTTAGGGTCCAGGTGAGGGTACTACAACGCTTTAGGGGGAGCGTACGTATGAGGGCACGGGATAGTGTTAGCGTACGGTTTAGGATAAGGGGACGGGTGAGGGACAGGCTTCGGGGAAGGGTTAGAATTAGGGTTCGGGCTAGGGTTAGGGTTAGGGGACGGGGACGGTTTCGGGTCTAGGTGAGGGTACGACAACGCTTTAGGGAGATCGTACGTGTGAGGGCGAGGGTTAGTGTTAGCGTACGGCTTAGGAATAGGGGACGGGTGAGGGTCAGGCTTCGGGGAAGAGTTAGGGTTAGGGTTTGGGCTAGGGTTAGTGTTAGGAGACGGGGACGGTTTAAGGTCTAGCTTAGGGTAACAACGCTTTAGGAGGAGCGTACGTGTGAGGGCGCGGGTTAGTGTTAGTGTTAGTGTTCGGGTTATGATTAGGGACGGGTGAGGGTCAGGCTTCGGGGAATCGTTAGGGTTAGGGTTCGGGCTAGGGTTAGGGTTAGGGGACGGGGACGGTTTAGGGTCCAGGTGAGGGTACGACAACGCTTTAGGGGGAGCGTACGTGTGAGGGCGCGGGTTAGTGTTAGCGTATGTGTTAGGATTAGGCGACGGGTGAGGGTCAGGCTTCGGGGAAGGGTTAGTGTTTGGGATCGGGCTAGGGTTAAGGTTACGGGACGGGGACGGTTTACGGTCCAGTTGAGGGTACGACAACGCTTTAGGGGGAGCGTACGTGTGAGGGCGCGGGTTAGTGTTAGCGTATGGGTTAGGATTAGGGGACGGGTGAGGGTCAGGCTTCGGGAAGGGTTAGGGTTAGGGTTCGGGCTAGGGTTAGGGTTTGGTGATGGGGACGGTTTAGGGTCCAGGTGAGGGTACGACAACGCTTTAGGGGGAGCGTACGTGTGAGGGCGCGGGTTAGTGTTAGCGTACGGGTTAGGATTAGGGGACGGGTGAGGGTCAGGCTTCGGGGAAGGGTTAGGGTTAGGGTTCGGGCTAGGGTTAGGGTTACGGGACGGGGACGGTTTAGGGTCCAGGTGAGGGTACGACAACGCTTTAGGGGGAGCGTACATGTAAGGGTGTGGGTTAGTGTTAGCGTATTGGTTAGGATTAGGCAACGGGTGAGTGTCAGACTTCAGGGAAGGGTTAGGGTTAGGGTTCGGGCTAGGGTTAGGGTTTGGTGACGAGGACGGTTTAAGGTCCAGGTGAGGGTACGACAACTCTTTAGGGGGAGCGTACGTGTGAGGGCGCAGGTTAGTGTTAGCGTAATGGTTAGGATTAGGGGACGGGTGAGGGTCAGGCTTCGGGGAAGTGTTAGGTTTAGTTTTCGGGCTAGGGTTAGTGTTAGGGGACAGGGACGGTTTAAGGTCTAGCTTAGGGTAACAACGCTTTAGGAGGATCGTACGTGTGAGGGCGCGGGTTAGTGTTAGCGTACGGGTTAGGATTAGGGGACGGGTGAGGGTCAGGCTTCGGGGAAGGGTTAGCGTTAGGGTTCGGGCTAGGGTTAGGGTTAGGGGACGGGGACGGTTTAGGGTCCAGGTGAGGGTACGACAACGCTTTAGGGGGAGCCTACGTGTGACAGCGTGGGTTAGTGTTAGCGTACGGGTTAGGATTAGGGGACGGGTGAGGGTCAGGCTTCGGGGAAGGATTAGGGTTAGGGTTCGGGCTAGGGTTAGGGTTAGGGGACGGGGACGGTTTCGGGTCTAGGTGAGGGTACGACAACGCTTTTGGGGGAGCGTACGTATGAGGGCGCTGCTTAGTGTTAGCGTACGGGTTAGGATTAGGGGACGGGTGAGGGTCAGGCTTCGGGGAATGGTTAGGGTTAGGGTTCGGGCTAGGGTTAGGGTTAGGGGACGGGGACGGTTTAGGGTCCAGGTGAGGGTATGACAACGCTTTAGGGGGAGCATACGTGTGAGGGTGCGGGTTAGTGTTAGCGTACGTGTTGGGATTAGGGGACGGGTGAGTGTCAGGCTTCGGGGAAGTGTTAGGGCTACGGTTCGGGATAGGTTTAGGGTTAAGGGACGGGGAAGGTTTAGGGTCCAGGTGAGGGTACGACAACGCTTTAGGTGGAGCGTACGTGTGAGGGCGCGGGTTAGTGTTAGCGTACGGGTTAGGATTAGGGGACAGGTGAGGGTCAGGCGTCGGGGAAGGGTTAGGGTTAGGTTACGGGCTAGGGTTAGTGTTAGGGGACAGGGACCTTTTAAGGTCTAGCTTAGGGTAACAACGCTTTAGGAGGAGCGTACGTGTGAGGGCGCGGGTTAGTGTTAACGTATGGGTTAGGATTAGGGGACGGGTGAGGGTCAGGCTTCATGGAAGGGTTAGGATTAGGGTTCGGGCTAGGGTTAGGGTTACGGGACGGGGACGGTTTAGGGTCCAGGTGAGGGTACGACAACGCTTTAGGGGGATCGTACGTGTGAGGGCGAGGGTTAGTGTTAGCGTACGGCTTAGGATTAGAGGACGGGTGAGGGTCAGGCTTCGGGGAAGGGTTAGGGTTAGGGTTCGGGCTAGGGTTAGTGTTAGGGGACGGGGACGGTTTAAGGTCTAACTTAGGGTAACAACGCTTTAGGAGGAGCGTACGTTTGAGGGCGCGGGTTAGTTTTAGCGTACGGGTTAGGATTAGGGGACGCGTGAGGGTCAGGCTTCGGAGAAGGGTTAGGGTTAGGGTTCGTGCTAGGGTTGGGGCTAAGGGATGGGGACGGTTGAGGGTCCAGGTGAGGCTACGACAACGTTTTAAGGGGAGCGTACGTGTGAGGGCGCGGGTTAGTGTTAGTGTTAGTGTTCGTTTTAGGATTAGGGGACTGGTGAGTGTCAGGCTTCGGGGAAGGGTTAGGGTTAAGGTTCAGGCTAGGGTTAGTGTTAGGTGACGGGGAAGGTTTAGGGTTCAGGTGAGGGTACGACAACTCTTTAGGGGGAGCGTACGTGTGAGGGCGCGGGTTAGTGTTAGCGTACGGGTTAGGATTAGGGGACGGGTGAGGGTCAGGCTTCGGGGAAGGGTTCGGGTTAGGGTTCGGGCTAGGGTTAGGGTTAGGGGACGGGGACGGTTTAGGGTCCAGGTGAGGGTACGACAACGCTTTAGGGGGAGCCTACGTGTGACGGCGCAGGTTAGTGTTAGAGTACGGGTTAGGATTAGGGGACGGGTGAGGGTCAGGCTTCGGGTAAGGATTAGGGTTAGGGTTCGGGCTAGGGTTAGGGTTAGGGGACGGGGACGGTTTAGGGTCTAGGTGAGGGTACGACAACGCTTTATGGGGCGCATACGTGTGAGGGAGCGGGTTAGTGTTAGCGTACGGCTTAGGATTAGGGGACGGGTGAGGGTCAGGCTTTGGGGAAGAGTTAGGGTTAGATTCGGGCTAGGGTTAGTGTTAGGGGACGGGGACGGTTTAAGGTCTAGCATAGGGTAACAACGCTTTAGGAGGAGCGTACGTGTGAGGGCGCGGGTTAGTGTTAGTGTTAGTGTTCGGGTTAGGTTTAGGGGACTGGTGAGGGTCAGGCTTCGGGGAAGGGTTAGGGTTAAGGTTCGGGCTAGGGTTAGGGTTAGGGGACGGGGACGGTTTAGGGTCCAGGTGAGGGTACTAGAACGCTTTAGTGGGAGCGTACGTGTGAGGGCACGGGTTAGTGTTAGCCTACGGGTTAGGCTTAGGGGACGGGTGAGGGTCAGGCTTCGGGGAATGGTTAGGGCTAGGTTTCAGGCTACGGTTAGGGTTAGGGGACGGGGACGGTTTAGGGTCCAGGTGAGGGTACGACAACACTTTAGGGGGAGTATAATTGTGAGGGCGTGGATTAGTGTTAGCGTACGGGTTAGGATTAGGCGACGGGTGAGGGTCAGGCTTCGGGGAATGGTTAGGGTTCGGGTTCGGGCTAGGGTTAGGGTTCGGGGACAGGGACGGTTTAGGGTCCAGGTGAGGGTACAACAACGTTTTAGGTGGAGCGTACGTGTGAGGGCGCGGGTCAGTGTTAGCGTACGGGTTAGGATTAGGGAATGGGTGAGGGTCAGGCTTCGGGGAATGGTTAGGGTTAGGATTCGGGCTTTGGCTAGGGTTAGGGGATGGGGACGGTTTAGGGTCCAGGTGAGGGTACGACAACGCTTTAAGGGGAGCGTACATGTGAGGGCGCGGGTTAGTGTTAGTGTTAGTGTTCGGGTTAGGAATGGGGACTGGTGAGGGTCAGGCTTCGGGGAAGGGTTAGGGTTAAGGTTCGGGCTACGGTTAAGGTTAGGGGACGGGGATGGTTTAGGGTCCAGGTGAGTGTACGACAACGCTTTACGGGGCGCGTACGTGTGAGGGCGCGGGTTAGTGTTAGCGTACGGGTTAGGATTAGGGGACGGGTGAGGGTCAGGCTTCGGGGAAGGGTTAGGGTTAGGTTTCGGGCTAGCGTTAGGGTTAGGGGACGGGGACGGTTTAGGGTCCAGGTGAGGGTACGACAACGCTTTAGGGGGAGCGTATGTGTGAGGGCGCGGGATAGTGTTAGCGTACGGCTTAGGATTAGGGGACGGGTTAGGGTCAGGCTTCGGGGAAGTGTTAGGGTTAGGGTTCGGGCTAGGGTTAGGGTTAGGGGACGGGGACGGTTTAGGGTCCAGGTGAGGGTACGACAACGCTTTAGGGGGAGCGTACGTGTGAGGGCGCGGGTTAGTGTTAGTGTACGGGTTAGGATTAGGGGCCGGGTGAGGGTCATGCTTCGGGGAATGGTTAGAGTTAGGGTTCGGGCTAGGGTAAGGGATCGGGGACGGGGAAGTTTTAGTGTCCAGGTGAGAGTACGACAATGCTTTAGGGGGAGCATACGTGTGAGGGCACGGTTTAGTGTTAGCCTATGGGTTAGGATTAGGGGACAGGTGAGGGTCAGGCTTCGGAGAAGGTTTAGGGTTAGGGTTCGGGCTAGGGTTACGGTTAGGGGACGGGGATGGTTTAGGGTCCAGGTGAGGGTACTACAACGCTTTACGGGGAGCGTACATGTGAGGGCGCGGGTTAGTGTTAGCGTACGGGTTAGGATTAGGGGACGGGTGAGGGTCAGGCTTCGGGGAAGGGTTAGGGTTAGGGTTCGGGCAAGGGTTAGGCTTAGGGAACGGGGACGGTTTAGGGTCCAGGTGAGGGTACGACAACGGTTTAGGGGGAGCGTACGCATGAGGGCGCGGGATAGTGTTAGCGTACGTGTTAGGATTAGGGGACGGGTGAGGGTCAGGCTTCGTGGAAGTGTTAGGGTTAGGGTTCGGGCTAGGGTTAGGGTTAGGGGACGGGGACGGTTTAGGGTCCAGGTGAAGGTACGACAACGCTCTAGGGGGAGCGTACGTGTGAGGGCGCAGGTTAGTGTTAGCGTACGGGTTAGGATTAGGGGACGGGTGAGGGTCATGCTTCGGGGAAGGTTTAGGGTTAAGGTTCGGGCTAGGGTTAGGGTTCGGGGACGGGGAAGGTTTAGGGTCCAGGTGAGGGTACGACAACGCTTTAGGGGGAGCGTACGTGTGAGGGCGTGCTTACGGGTTAGGATTAGGGGAGGGGTGAGGGTCAGACTTCGGGGAAGGATTAGGGTTAAGGTTCGGGCTAGGGTTAGGGTTAGGGGACGGGGACGGTTTAGGGTCCAGGTGAGGGTACTACAAGGCTTTAGTGGGAGCGTACGTGTGAGGGCACGGGTTAGTGTTATCCTACGGGTTAGGCTTAGGGGACGGGTGAGGGTCCGGCTTCGGGGAATGGTTAGGGCTAGGTTTCAGGCTAGGGTTAGGGTTAGGGGACAGGGACGGTTTAGGGTCCAGGTGAGGGTACGACAACGCTTTAGGGGGAGCATAATTGTGAGGGCGTGGAATAGTGTTAGCGTACGGGTTAGGATTAGGCGACGGGTGAGGGTCAGGCTTCGGGGAATCGTTAGGGTTCGGGTTCGGACTAGGGTTATGGTTCGGGGACGGGGACGGTTTAGGGTCCAGGTGAGGGTACAACAACGTTTTAGGTGGAGCGTACGTGTGAGGGCGCGGGTTAGTGTTAGCGTACGGTTTAGGATTAGGGGACGGGTGAGGGTCAGGCTTCGGGGAAGGGTTACGGTTAGTGTTCGGGCTAGGGTTAGGGTTAGGGGACGGGGACGGTTTAGGGTCCAGGTGACGGTACGACAACGCTTTAGGGGGAGCGTACGTGTGAGGGCGTGGGTTAGTGTTAGCGTACGGGTTAGGATTAGGGGACGGGTGAGGGTCATGCTTCGGGGAAGGGTTTGGGTTAGGGTTCGGGCTAGGGTTAGGGTTCGGGGACGGGGAAGGTTTAGGGTCCAGGTGAGGGTACGACAACGCTTTAGGGGAGCGTACGTGTGAGAGCGCGGTTTAGTGTTAGCCTACGGGTTAGGTTTAGGGGACAGGTGAGGGTCAGGCTTCGGAGAATGGTTAGGGTTAGGGTTCGGGCTAGGGTTAGGGTTAGGGGACGGGGATGGTTTAGGGTCCAGGTGAGGGTACAACAACGGTTTGGGGGTGCGTACGTGTGAGGGCGCGGGATAGTGTTAGCGTACGGGTTAGGATTAGGGGACGGGTGAGGGTCAGGCTTCGGGGAAGGGTTAGGGTTAGGGTTCGGGCTAGGGTTAGGGTTAGGGGATGGGGACGGTTTAGGGTCCAGGTGAGGGTACGACAACGCTTTAGGGGGAGCATATGTGTCAGGGCATGGGTTAGTGTTAGCATACGGGTTAGGATTAGGTGACGGGTGAGGGTCAGGCTTCGGGGAAGGGTTAGGGTTAGGGTTCGGGCTAGGGTTAGGGTTAGGGGATGGGGACGGTTTAGGGTCCAGGTGAGGGTACGACAACGCTTTAGGGGGAGCTTACGTGTGAGGGCGTGGATTAGTGTTAGCGTACTGGTTAGGATTATGGGACGGGTGAGGTTCAGCCTTCGGGGTTGTTTAGGGTTCGGGTTCGGGCTAGGGTTAGGGTTCGGGGACGGGGACGGTTTAGGGTCCAGGTGAGGTTACGACAACGCTTTAGGGGCACTGTACGTGTGAGGGCGCGGGTTAGTGTTAGCGTACGGGTTAGGATTATGGGACGGGTGAGGGTCAGGCTTCGGGGAAAGTTTAGGGTTAGGGTTCTGGCTAGGGTTAGGGTTAGGGTACTGGGACGGTTTAGGGTCCAGGTGAGGGTATGACAAAGCTTTAGGGGGAGCGTACGTGTTAGGGCGCGGGTTAGTGTTAGCGTACGGGTTAGGATTAGCGGACGGGTGAGGGTTAGGCTTCGGGGAAGGATTAGGCTTAGGGTTCGGTCTAGGGTTATGGTTAGGGGACGGGGACGGTTTAGAGTCCAGGTGAGGGTACGACAACGCTTTAGGTGGAGCATACGTGTGAGGGCGCGGGTTAGTGTTAGCGTACGGGTTAGGATTAGGGGACGGGTGAGGGTCAGGCTTCGGGGAAGGTTTAGGGTTAGGTTTCGGGCTAGGGTTAGGTTTACGTTTAGGGGACGGTTTAGGGTCCAGGTGAGGGTACAACAACGCTTTATGGGGAGCGTACGTGTGAGGGAGTGGGTTAGTGTTAGCGTACGGGTTAGGATTAGGGGATGGGTGAGGGTCAGGCTTCGGGGAATGGTTAGGGTGAGGGTTCGGGCTAGGGTTAGCGTTACGGTTAGGGGACGGTTTAGGGTCCAGGTGAGGCTACGACAACGTTTTAGGGGGAGCGTATGTGTGAGGGCGCGGGTTAGTGTTAGCATACGGGTTAGGTTTAGGGGACAGGTGAGGTTCAGGCTTCGGGGAAGGGTTAGGTTTAGGGTTCGGGCTAGGTTTAGGGTTAGGGGACGGGGACGGTTTAGGGTCCAGGTGAGGGTACGACAGCGCTTTAGGGGGAGCGTACGTGTGAGAGCGCGGGTTAGTGTTAGTGTACGGGTTAGGATTAGGGGACGGGAGAGGGTCATGCTTCGGGGAAGGGTTAGGGTTAAGGTTCGGGCTAGGGTTAGGGTTCGGGGACGGGGAAGGTTTAGGGTCCAGGTGAGGGTAATACAACGCTTTAGGGGGAGCATAATTGTGAGGGCGTGGATTAGTGTTAGCGTATGGGTTAGGATTAGGCGACGGGTGAGGGTCAGGCTTTGGGGAATCGTTAGGGTTCGGGTTCGGACTAGGGTTATGGTTCGGGGACGGGGACGGTTTAGGGTCCAGGTGAGGGTACAACAACGTTTTAGGTGGAGCGTACGTGTGAGGGCGCGGGTTAGTGTTAGCGTACGGGTTAGGATTAGGGGATGGGTGAGGGTCAGGCTTCGGGAAAGGGTTAGTGTTAGGGTTCGGGCTTTGGCTAGGGTTAGGGGATGGGGACGGTTTAGGGTCCAGGTGAGGGTACGACAACGCTTTAAGGGGACCGTACATGTGAGGGCACGGGTTAGTGTTAGTGTTAGTATTCGGGTTAGGATTAGGGGACTGGTGAGGGTCAGGCTTCGGGGAAGGGTTAGGGTTAAGGTTCGGACTACGGTTAAGGTTAGGGGACGTGGATGGTTTAGGGTCCTGGTGAGTGTACGACAACGCTTTACGGGGAGCGTACGTGTGAGGGCGCGGGTTAGTGTTAGCGTACGGGTTAGGATTAGGGGACGGGTGAGGGTCAGGCTTCGGGGAAAGGTTAGGGTTAGGGTTCGGGCTAGCGTTAGGCGTAGGGGACGGGGACGGTTTAGGGTCCAGGTGAGGGTACGACAACGCTTTAGGGGGAGCATATGTGTGGGGGCGTGGGATAGTGTTAGCGTACGGGTTAGGATTAGGGGACGGGTGAGGGGAAGGCTTCGGGGAAGTGTTAGGGTTAGGGTTCGGGCTAGGGTTAGGGTTAGGGGACGGGGACGGTTTAGGGTCCAGGTGACGGTACGACAAAGCTTTAGGGGGAGCGTACGTGTGAGGGCGCGGGTTAGTGTTAGCGTACGTGTTGAGATTAGGGGACGTGTGAGGGTCAGGCTTCGGGGAATGGTTAGGGCTAGGGTTCGGGCTAGGTTTAGGGTTAGGGGACGGGGACGGTTTAGGGTCCAGGTGAGGGTACGACAACGCTTTAGTGGGAGCGTACGTGTGAGGGCGCGGGTTAGTGTTAGCGTACGGGTTAGGATTACGGGACGGGTGAGGGTCACGCTTCGGTTAAGGGTTAGCGTTAGGGTTCGGGCTAGGGTTACGGTTAGGGGACGGGGAAGGTTTAGGGTCCAGGTGAGTGTACGACAATGCTTTAGGGGGAGCGTACGTGTGAGAGTGCGGGTTAGTGTTAGCCTACAGGTTAGGATTAGGGGACGGGTGAGGGTCAGGCTTCGGGGAATGGTTAGGGTTAGGGTTCGGTCTAAGGTTAGGGTTAGGGGACGGGGACAGTTTAGGGTCTAGGTGAGGGTACGCCAACGCTTTGGGGGGAGCGTACGTGTGAGGGAGCAGATTAGTGTTAGCGTACGGGTTAGGATTAGGGGACGGGTGAGGGTCAGGCTTCGGGGAATGGTTAGGGTTAGGGTTCGATTAGGGTTATGGTTAGGGGACGGGGACGTTTTAGGGTCCAGGTGAGGGTACGACAACGCTTTAGGGGGAGCGTACGTGTGAGGGCGTGGGTTAGTGTTAGCGTATGGGTTAGGATTAGGGGACGGGTGAGGGTCAGGCTTCGGGGAAGGGTTAGGATTAGGGTTCGGGCTAGGGTTAGGGTTACGGGACGGGGACGGTTTAGGGTCCAGGTGAGGGTACGACAACGCTTTAGGGGGATCGTACGTGTGAGGGCGAGTGTTAGTGTTAGCGTACGGCTTAGGATTAGGGGACGGGTGAGGGTCAGGCTTTGGGGAAGGGTTAGGGTTAGGGTTCGGGCTAGGGTTAGTGTTAGGGGACGGGGACGGTTTAAGGTCTAGCTTAGGGTAACAACGCTTTAGGAGGAGCGTACGTTTGAGGGCGCGGGTTAGTTTTAGCTTACGGGTTAGGATTAGGGGACGGGTGAGGGTTAGGCTTCGGGGAAGGGTTAGGGTTAGGGTTCGGACTAGGGTTGGGACTAGGGGATGGGGACGGTTGAGTGTCCAGGTGAGGCTACGACAACGTTTTAAGGGGAGCGTACGTGTGAGGGCGCGGGTTAGTGTTAGTGTTAGTGTTCGGTTTAGGATTAGGGGACTGGTGAGGGTCAGGCTTCGGGGAAGGGTTAGGGTTAAGGTTCAGGCTAGGGTTAGTGTTAGGTGACGGGGAAGGTTTAGGGTTCAGGTGAGGTTACGCCAACGCTTTAGGGGGAGCGTACGTGTGAGGGCGCGGGTTAGTGTTAGCGTACGGGTTAGGATTAGGGGACGGGTGAGGGTCAGGCTTCGGGAAAGGGTTAGGGTTAGGGTTCGGGCTAGGGTTAGGGTTAGGGGACAGGGACGGTTTAGGGTCCAGGTGAAGGTACGACAACGCTTTAGGGGGATCGTACGTGTGAGGGCGAGGGTTAGTGTTAGCGTACGGCTTAGGATTAGGGGACGCTTGAGGGTCAAGCTTCGGGGAAGGGTTAGGGTTAGGGGTCAGGCTAGGGTTAGTGTTAGGGGACGGGGACGGTTTAAGGTGTAGCTTAGGGTAACAACGCTTTAGGAGGAGCGTACGTGTGAGGGCGCGGGTTAGTGTTAGTGTTAGTGTTCGGGTTAGGATTAGGGGACTGGTGAGGGTCAGGCTTTGTGGAAGGTTTATGGTTAAGGTTCGGGCTAGGGTTAGGGTTTGGTGACGGGGACGGTTTAGGGTCCAGGTGAGGGTACGACAACGCTTTAGGGGGAGCGTACGTGTGAGGGCGCGGGTTAGTGTTAGCGTACGGTTAGGATTAGGGGACGGGTGAGGGTCAGGCTTCGGGGAAGGGTTAGGATTAGGGTTCGGGCTAGGGTTAGGGTTAGGGTTAGGGGACGGTTTAGGGTCCAGGTGAGGGTACGACAACGCTTAAGGGGGATCGTACGTGTGAGGGTGAGGGTTAGTGTTAGCGTACGGCTTAGGATTAGGGGACGAGTGAGGGTCAGGCTTTGGGGAAGAGTTAGGGTTAGGGTTCGGGCTAGGGTTAGTGTTAGGGGACGGGAACGGTTAAAGGTCTAGCTTAGGGTAACAACGCTTTAGGAGGAGCGTACGTTTGAGGGCGCGGGTTAGTTTTAGCGTACGGGTTAGGATTAGGGGACGGGTGAGGGTCAGGCTTCGGGGAAGGTATAGGGTTAGGGTTCGGGCTAGGTTTGGGGCTAGGGGATGGGGACGGTTGAGGGTCCAGGTGAGGCTACGACAACGTTTTAAGGGGAGCGTACGTGTGAGGGCGCGGGTTAGTGTTAGTGTTAGTGTTCGGTTTAGGATTAGGGGACTGGTGAGGGTCAGGTTTCGGAGTAGTGTTAGGTTTAGGGTTCAGGCTAGGGTTAGGCTTAGGGGATGGGGACGGTTTAGCGTCCAGGTGAGGGCACGACAACGCTTTAGGGGGAGCGTACGTGTGAGGGCGCGGGTTAGTGTTAGCGTACGGGTTAGGATTAGGGGACGGGTGAGGGTCAGGCTTCGGGGAAGAGTTACGGTTAGTGTTCGGGCTAGGGTTAGGGTTAGGGGACGGGGACGGTTTAGGGTCCAGGTGACGGTACGACAACGCTTTAGGGGGAGCGTACGTGTGAGGGCGCGGGTTAGTGTTAGCGTACGGGTTAGGATTAGGGGACGGGTGAGGGTCATGCTTCGGGGAAGGGTTAGGGTTCGGGCTAGGGTTAGGGTTCGGGGACGGGGAAGGTTTAGGGTCCAGGTGAGGGTACGACAACGCTTTAGGGGAGCGTACGTGTGAGAGCGCGGTTTAGTGTTAGCCTACGGGTTAGGATTAGGGGACAGGTGAGGGTCAGGCTTCGGAGAAGGGTTAGGGTTAGGGTTCGGGCTAGGGTTAGGGTTAGGGGACGGGGATGGTTTAGGGTCCAGGTGAGGGTACAACAACGGTTTGGGGGGAGCGTACGTGTGAGGGCGCGGGATAGTGTTAGCGTACGGGTTAGGATTAGGGGACGGGTGAGGGTCAGGCTTCGGGGAAGGGTTAGGTTTAGGGTTCGGGCTAGGGTTAGGGTTAGGGGATGGGGACGGTTTAGGGTCCAGGTGAGGGTACGACAACGCTTTAGGGGGAGTATATGTGTCAGGGAATGGGTTAGTGTTAGCATACGGGTTAGGATTAGGGGACGTGTGAGGGTCAGGCTTCGGGGAAGGGTTAGGGTTAGGGTTCGGGCTAGGGTTAGGGTTAGGGGACGGGGATGGTTTAGGGTCCAGGTGAGGGTACAACAACGGTTTGGGGGTGCGTACGTGTGAGGGCGCGGGATAGTGTTAGCGTACGTGTTAGGATTAGGGGACGGGTGAGGGTCAGGCTTCGGGGAAGGGTTAGGGTTAGGGTTCGGGCTAGGGTTAGGGTTAGGGGATGGGGACGGTTTAGGGTCCAGGTGAGGGTACGACAACGCTTTAGGGGGAGCATATGTGTCAGGGCATGGGTTAGTGTTAGCATACGGGTTAGGATTAGGTGACGGGTGAGGGTCAGGCTTCGGGGAAGGGTTAGGGTTAGGGTTCGGGCTAGGGTTAGGGTTAGGGGATGGGGACGGTTTAGGTTCCAGGTGAGGGTACGACAACGCTTTAGGGGGAGCTTACGTGTGAGGGCGTGGATTAGTGTTAGCGTACGGGTTAGGATTATGGGACGGGTGAGGTTCAGCCTTCGGGGTTGTTTAGGGTTCGGGTTCGGGCTAGGGTTAGGGTTCGGGGACGGAGACGGTTTAGGGTCCAGGTGAGGTTACGACAACGCTTTAGGGGCACTGTACGTGTGAGGGCGCGGGTTAGTGTTAGCGTACGGGTTAGGATTATGGGACGGGTGAGGGTCAGGCTTCGGGGAAAGTTTAGGGTTAGGGTTCTGGCTAGGGTTAGGGTTAGGGTACTGGGACGGTTTAGGGTCCAGGTGAGGGTATGACAAAGCTTTAGGGGGAGCGTACGTGTGAGGGCGCGGGTTAGTGTTAGCGTACGGGTTAGGATTAGCGGACGGGTGAGGGTTAGGCTTCGGGGAAGGATTAGGGTTAGGGTTCAGTCTAGGGTTATGGTTAGGGGACGGGGACG
Source organism: Lagenorhynchus albirostris (assembly GCF_949774975.1). Lineage (NCBI taxonomy): Eukaryota > Metazoa > Chordata > Mammalia > Artiodactyla > Delphinidae > Lagenorhynchus > Lagenorhynchus albirostris. The sequence goes on from NC_083097.1 coordinate 134,590,432, forward strand.
GTTTAGAGTCCAGGTGAGGGTACGACAACGCTTTAGGTGGAGCATACGTGTGAGGGCGCGGGTTAGTGTTAGCGTACGGGTTAGGATTAGGGGACGGGTGAGGGTCAGGCTTCGGGGAAGGTTTAGGGTTAGGTTTCGGGCTAGGGTTAGGTTTACGTTTAGGGGACGGTTTAGGGTCCAGGTGAGGGTACAACAACGCTTTATGGGGAGCGTACGTGTGAGGGAGCGGGTTAGTGTTAGCGTACGGGTTAGGATTAGGGGATGGGTGAGGGTCAGGCTTCGGGGAATGGTTAGGGTGAGGGTTCGGGCTAGGGTTAGCGTTACGGTTAGGGGACGGTTTAGGGTCCAGGTGAGGCTACGACAACGTTTTAGGGGGAGCGTATGTGTGAGGGCGCGGGTTAGTGTTAGCATACGGGTTAGGTTTAGGGGACAGGTGAGGTTCAGGCTTCGGGGAAGGGTTAGGTTTAGGGTTCGGGCTAGGTTTAGGGTTAGGGGACGGGGACGGTTTAGGGTCCAGTTGAGGGTACGACAGCGCTTTAGGGGGAGCGTACGTGTGAGAGCGCGGGTTAGTGTTAGTGTACGGGTTAGGATTAGGGGACGGGAGAGGGTCATGCTTCGGGGAAGAGTTAGGGTTAAGGTTCGGGCTAGGGTTAGGGTTCGGGGACGGGGAAGGTTTAGGGTCCAGGTGAGGGTAATACAACGCTTTAGGGGGAGCATAATTGTGAGGGCGTGGATTAGTGTTAGCGTATGGGTTAGGATTAGGCGACGGGTGAGGGTCAGGCTTTGGGGAATCGTTAGGGTTCGGGTTCGGACTAGGGTTATGGTTCGGGGACGGGGACGGTTTAGGGTCCAGGTGAGGGTACAACAACGTTTTAGGTGGAGCGTACGTGTGAGGGCGCGGGTTAGTGTTAGCGTACGGGTTAGGATTAGGGGATGGGTGAGGGTCAGGCTTCGGGAAAGGGTTAGTGTTAGGGTTCGGGCTTTGGCTAGGGTTAGGGGATGGGGACGGTTTAGGGTCCAGGTGAGGGTACGACAACGCTTTAAGGGGACCGTACATGTGAGGGCACGGGTTAGTGTTAGTGTTAGTGTTCGGGTTAGGATTAGGGGACTGGTGAGGGTCAGGCTTCGGGGAAGGGTTAGGGTTAAGGTTCGGGCTACGGTTAAGGTTAGGGGACGTGGATGGTTTAGGGTCCTGGTGAGTGTACGACAACGCTTTACGGGGAGCGTACGTGTGAGGGCGCGGGTTAGTGTTAGCGTACGGGTTAGGATTAGGGGACGGGTGAGGGTCAGGCTTCGGGGAAAGGTTAGGGTTAGGGTTCGGGCTAGCGTTAGGGGTAGGGGACGGGGACGGTTTAGGGTCCAGGTGAGGGTACGACAACGCTTTAGGGGGAGCATATGTGTGGGGGCGTGGGATAGTGTTAGCGTACGGGTTAGGATTAGGGGACGGGTGAGGGGAAGGCTTCGGGGAAGTGTTAGGGTTAGGGTTCGGGCTAGGGTTAGGGTTAGGGGACGGGGACGGTTTAGGGTCCAGGTGACGGTACGACAAAGCTTTAGGGGGAGCGTACGTGTGAGGGCGCGGGTTAGTGTTAGTGTTAGTGTTCGGTTTAGGATTAGGGGACTGGTGAGGGTCAGGCTTCGGGGAAGGGTTAGGGTTAAGGTTCAGGCTAGGGTTAGTGTTAGGTGACGGGGAAGGTTTAGGGTTCAGGTGAGGTTACGCCAACGCTTTAGGGGGAGCGTACGTGTGAGGGCGCGGGTTAGTGTTAGCGTACGGGTTAGGATTAGGGGACGGGTGAGGGTCAGGCTTCGGGGAAGGGTTAGGGTTAGGGTTCGGGCTAGGGTTAGGGTTAGGGGACAGGGACAGTTTAGGGTCCAGGTGAAGGTACGACAACGCTTTAGGGGGATCGTACGTGTGAGGGCGAGGGTTAGTGTTAGCGAACGGCTTAGGATTAGGGGACGCTTGAGGGTCAAGCTTCGGGGAAGGGTTAGGGTTAGGGGTCAGGCTAGGGTTAGTGTTAGGGGACGGGGACGGTTTAAGGTGTAGCTTAGGGTAACAACGCTTTAGGAGGAGCGTACGTGTGAGGGCGCGGGTTAGTGTTAGTGTTAGTGTTCGGGTTAGGATTAGGGGACTGGTGAGGGTCAGGCTTTGTGGAAGGTTTATGGTTAAGGTTCGGGCTAGGGTTAGGGTTTGGTGACGGGGACGGTTTAGGGTCCAGGTGAGGGTACGACAACGCTTTAGGGGGAGCGTACGTGTGAGGGCGCGGGTTAGTGTTAGCGTACGGTTAGGATTAGGGGACGGGTGAGGGTCAGGCTTCGGGGAAGGGTTAGGATTAGGGTTCGGGCTAGGGTTAGGGTTAGGGTTAGGGGACGGTTTAGGGTCCAGGTGAGGGTACGACAACGCTTAAGGGGGATCGTACGTGTGAGGGTGAGGGTTAGTGTTAGCGTACGGCTTAGGATTAGGGGACGAGTGAGGGTCAGGCTTTGGGGAAGAGTTAGGGTTAGGGTTCGGGCTAGGGTTAGTGTTAGGGGACGGGGACGGTTAAAGGTCTAGCTTAGGGTAACAACGCTTTAGGAGGAGCGTACGTTTGAGGGCGCGGGTTAGTTTTAGCGTACGGGTTAGGATTAGGGGACGGGTGAGGGTCAGGCTTAGGGGAAGGTATAGGGTTAGGGTTCGGGCTAGGTTTGGGGCTAGGGGATGGGGACGGTTGAGGGTCCAGGTGAGGCTACGACAACGTTTTAAGGGGAGCGTACGTGTGAGGGCGCGGGTTAGTGTTAGTGTTAGTGTTCGGTTTAGGATTAGGGGACTGGTGAGGGTCAGGTTTCGGAGTAGTGTTAGGTTTAGGGTTCAGGCTAGGGTTAGGCTTAGGGGATGGGGACGGTTTAGCGTCCAGGTGAGGGCACGACAACGCTTTAGGGGGAGCGTACGTGTGAGGGCGCGGGTTAGTGTTAGCGTACGGGTTAGGATTAGGGGACGGGTGAGGGTCAGGCTTCGGGGAAGAGTTACGGTTAGTGTTCGGGCTAGGGTTAGGGTTAGGGGACAGGGACGGTTTAGGGTCCAGGTGACGGTACGACAACGCTTTAGGGGGAGCGTACGTGTGAGGGCGCGGGTTAGTGTTAGCGTACGGGTTAGGATTAGGGGACGGGTGAGGGTCATGCTTCGGGGAAGGGTTAGGGTTCGGGCTAGGGTTAGGGTTCGGGGACGGGGAAGGTTTAGGGTCCAGGTGAGGGTACGACAACGCTTTAGGGGAGCGTACGTGTGAGAGCGCGGTTTAGTGTTAGCCTACGGGTTAGGATTAGGGGACAGGTGAGGGTCAGGCTTCGGAGAAGGGTTAGGGTTAGGGTTCGGGCTAGGGTTAGGGTTAGGGGACGGGGATGGTTTAGGGTCCAGGTGAGGGTACAACAACGGTTTGGGGGGAGCGTACGTGTGAGGGCGCGGGATAGTGTTAGCGTACGGGTTAGGATTAGGGGACGGGTGAGGGTCAGGCTTCGGGGAAGGGTTAGGTTTAGGGTTCGGGCTAGGGTTAGGGTTAGGGGATGGGGACGGTTTAGGGTCCAGGTGAGGGTACGACAACGCTTTAGGGGGAGTATATGTGTCAGGGAATGGGTTAGTGTTAGCCTACGGGTTAGGATTAGGGGACGTGTGAGGGTCAGGCTTCGGGGAAGGGTTAGGGTTAGGGTTCGGGCTAGGGTTAGGGTTAGGGGATGGGGACGGTTTAGGGTCCAGGTGAGGGTACGACAACGCTTTAGGGGGATCTTACGTGTGAGGGCGTGGATTAGTGTTAGCGTACGGGTTAGGATTAGGGGACGGGTGAGGGTCAGGCTTCGGGGAATGGTTAGGGCTAGGTTTCAGGCTAGGGTTAGGGTTAGGGTACGGGGACGGTTTAGGGTCCAGGTGAGGGTACGACAACGCTTTAGGGGGAGCATAATTGTGAGGGCGTGGATTAGTGTTAGCGTACGGGTTAGGATTAGGCGACGGGTGAGGGTCAGGCTTCGGGGAATCGTTAGGGTTCGGGTTCGGACTAGGGTTATGGTTCGGGGACGGGGACGGTTTAGGGTCCAGGTGAGGGTACAAGAATATTTTAGGTGGAGCGTACGTGTGAGGGCGCGGGTTAGTGTTAGCGTACGGGTTAGGATTAGGGGACAGGTGAGGGTCAGGCTTCGGAGTAGGGTTAGGGTTAGGGTACGGGCTAGGGTTCGAGTTAGGGGACGGGAACGGTTTAGGGTCCATGTGAGGGTGCGATAACGCTTTAGGGGGAGCGTAGGTGTGAGGGCGCGGGTTAGTGTTAGCGTACGGCTTAGGATTAGGGGACGGGTGAGGGTCAGGCTTCGAGGATGGGTTAGTGTTAGGGGACGGGGACGGTTTAAGGTCTAGCTTAGGGTAACAACGCTTTAGGAGGAACGTACGTGTGAGGGCGCGGGTTAGTGTTAGTGTTAGTGTTCGGGTTAGGATTAGGGGACGGATGAGGGTCAGGCTTCGGGGAAGGTTTAGGGTTAAGGTTCGGTCTAGGCTTAAGTTTAGGGGATGGGGACGGTTTAGGGTCCAGGTGAGGGTACGACAACGCTTTAGGGGGAGCGTACGTGTGAGGGCGCGGGTTAGTGTTAGCGTATGCGTCAGGATTAGGGGACGGGTGAGGGTCAGGCTTCGGGGAAGGGTTAGGGTTTGGGTTCGGGCTAGGGTTAGGGTTACGGGACGGGGAGGGTTTAGGGTCCAGGTGAGGGTACGACAACGCTTTAGGGGGAGCGTACGTGTGAGGGCGTGGGTTAGTGTTAGTGTACGGGTTAGGATTAGGGGACGGGTGAGGGTCAGGCTTCGGGGAAGGGTTAGGGTTCGGGTTCAGGCTAGGGTTAGGGTTAGGGGACGGGGACGGTTTAGGTTCCAGGTGAGGGTACGACAACGCTTTAGGGGGAGCGTACGTGTGAGGGCGTGGGTTAGTGTTAGTGTACGGGTTAGGATTAGGGGACGGGTGAGGGTCAGGCTTCGGGGAAGGGTTACGGTTAGGGTTCGGGCTAGGGTTAGGGTTAGGGGACGGGGACGGTTTAGTGTCCAGGTGAGGGTACGACAACGCTTTAGGGGTCGCGTACGTGTGAGGGCGTGGGTTAGTGTTAGCGTACGGGTTAGGATTAGGGGACGGGTGAGGGTCAGGCTTCGGGGAAGGGTTAGGGTTAGGGTTCGGGCTAGGGTTAGGGAACAGGGACGGTTTAGGTTCCAGGTGAGGGTACGACAACGCTTTAGGGGGAGCGTACATGTGAGGGCGTGGGTTAGTGTTACCGTCAATTAGAATTAGGGGACGGGTGAGGGTCAGTCCTCGGGGAAGTGTTAGGGTTAGGGTTCGGGCTAGGGTTAGGTTTAGGGGACGGGGACGGTTTAGGATCCATGTGAGGGTACGACAAAGCTTTTGGGGCAGCGTACGTGTTAGGGCGCGGGTTAGTGTTAGCGTACGGGTTAGGATTAGGGGACAGGTGAGGGTCAGGCTTCGGGGAAGGGTTAGGGTTAGGGTTTGGGCTAGGGTTAGGGTTAGGGGACGGGGACGGTTTAGTGTCCAGGTGAGTGTACGACAACGCTTTAGGGGGAGAGTACGTGTGAGGGTGCGGGTTAGTGTTAGCGTACGGGTTAGGATTAGGGGACGGGTGAGGGTCAGGCTTCGGGGAAGTGTTAGGGTTAGGGTTCTGGCTAGGGTTAGGGTTAGGGGACGGGGACGGTTTAGGGTCCAGGTGAGGGTACGACAACGCTTTAGGGGGAGCGTACCTGTGGGGGCGCTTGTTAGTGTTAGCCTACGGGTTAGGATTAGGGTAAGGGTGAGGGTCAGACTTCGGGGAATGGTTAGGGTTAGGGTTCGGGCTAACGTTAGGGTTAGGGGACGGGGACGGTTCAGGGTCCAGGTGAGGGTACGCCAACGCTTTAGGGGGAGTGTAAGTGTGAGAGCGTGGATTAGTGTTGGCATACGGGTTAGGATTAGGGGACGAGTGAGGGTCAGGCTTCGGGGAAGGGTTAGGGTTCGGGTTCGTCTAGGGTTAGGGTTCGGGGACGGGGACGGTTTAGGGTCCAGTTGAGGGTACGACAACGTTTTAGGTGGAGCGTACGTGTGAGGGCGCGGTTTAGTGTTAGCATACGGGTTAGGATTAGGGGACGGGTGATGGTCAGGCTTCGGGGAAGGGTTAGGGTTAGGGTGCGGGCTAGGGTTAGGTGACGGGGACAGGGACGGTTTAGTGTCCAGGTGAGGGTACGACAATGCTTTATGGGGAGCGTACGTGTGAGGGCGCGGGTTAGTGTTAGCGTACGGGTTAGGATTAGGGGACGGGTGAGGGTCAGGCTTCGGGGAAGTGTTAGGGTTCTGGTTCGGGCTAGGGTTAGGGTTACGGTTGGGGACGGTTTAGGGTCCAAGTGAGGGTACGACAACCCTTTAGGGGGAGCGTACGTGTGAGGTCGCGGGTTAGTGTTAGCGTACGGCTTAGGTTTAGGGGCCGGTTGAGGGTCAGGCTTCGGGGAAGGGTTAGGGTTAGGGTTCGGCCAAGGGTTAGGGTTAGGGGACGGGGACGGTTTAGGGTTCAGGTGAGGGTACGACAACACTTTAGGGGGAGCGTACGTGTGAGGGCGCGGGTTAGTGTTAGTGTACGGGCTAGTATTAGGGGTCAGGTGAGGGTCAGGGTTCGGGGAAATGCTAGGGTTAGGGTTCGGGCTAGGGTTTGGGTTAGGGGACGGGGACGGTTTAGGGTCCAGGTGAGGGTACGACAACGCTTTAGGGGGAGCGTATCTGTGGGGGCGCGGGTTAGTGTTAGCGTATGGGTTAGGATTAGGGGACGGGTGAGTGTCAGGCTTGGGGGAGGGTTAGGGTTGGGGTTCGGGCTAGGGTTAGGGGACGGGGACGGGGACGGTTTAGGGTCCAGCTGAGGGTAACAATGCTTTAGGAGGAGCGTACAGGTGAGGGTGTTGGTTAGTGTTAGCGTACGGGTTATGATTAGGGGACGAGTGAGGGTCAGGCTTAGTGGAAGGGTTAGGTTTAGGGTTCGGGCTAGGGTTAGGGTTAGGGGGCGGGAACGATTTAGGATCCGGGTGAGGGTACGACAACGCTTTAGGGGGAACGTACGTGTGAGGGTGTGGGTTAGTGTTAGCGTACGGGTAGGATTATGGGACTGGTGAGGGTCAGGCTTCGGGGAAGGGTTACGGTAAGGGTTCGGGCTAGGGTTAGGGTTAGGGGATGGGGACGGTTTAGGGTCCAGGTGAGGGTACTACAACGCTTTAGGGGGAGCGTACGTATGAGGGCACGGGATAGTGTTAGCGTACGGTTTAGGATAAGGGGACGGGTGAGGGACAGGCTTCGGGGAAGGGTTAGAATTAGGGTTCGGGCTAGGGTTAGGGTTAGGGGACGGGGACGGTTTCGGGTCTAGGTGAGGGTACGACAACGCTTTAGGGAGATCGTACGTGTGAGGGCGAGGGTTAGTGTTAGCGTACGGCTTAGGAATAGGGGACGGGTGAGGGTCAGGCTTCGGGGAAGAGTTAGGGTTAGGGTTTGGGCTAGGGTTAGTGTTAGGAGACGGGGACGGTTTAAGGTCTAGCTTAGGGTAACAACGCTTTAGGAGGAGCGTACGTGTGAGGGCGCGGGTTAGTGTTAGTGTTAGTGTTCGGGTTATGATTAGGGACGGGTGAGGGTCAGGCTTCGGGGAATCGTTAGGGTTAGGGTTCGGGCTAGGGTTAGGGTTAGGGGACGGGGACGGTTTAGGGTCCAGGTGAGGGTACGACAACGCTTTAGGGGGAGCGTACGTGTGAGGGCGCGGGTTAGTGTTAGCGTATGTGTTAGGATTAGGCGACGGGTGAGGGTCAGGCTTCGGGGAAGGGTTAGTGTTTGGGATCGGGCTAGGGTTAAGGTTACGGGACGGGGACGGTTTACGGTCCAGTTGAGGGTACGACAACGCTTTAGGGGGAGCGTACGTGTGAGGGCGCGGGTTAGTGTTAGCGTATGGGTTAGGATTAGGGGACGGGTGAGGGTCAGGCTTCGGGAAGGGTTAGGGTTAGGGTTCGGGCTAGGGTTAGGGTTTGGTGATGGGGACGGTTTAGGGTCCAGGTGAGGGTACGACAACGCTTTAGGGGGAGCGTACGTGTGAGGGCGCGGGTTAGTGTTAGCGTACGGGTTAGGATTAGGGGACGGGTGAGGGTCAGGCTTCGGGGAAGGGTTAGGGTTAGGGTTCGGGCTAGGGTTAGGGTTACGGGACGGGGACGGTTTAGGGTCCAGGTGAGGGTACGACAACGCTTTAGGGGGAGCGTACATGTAAGGGTGTGGGTTAGTGTTAGCGTATTGGTTAGGATTAGGCAACGGGTGAGTGTCAGACTTCAGGGAAGGGTTAGGGTTAGGGTTCGGGCTAGGGTTAGGGTTTGGTGACGAGGACGGTTTAAGGTCCAGGTGAGGGTACGACAACTCTTTAGGGGGAGCGTACGTGTGAGGGCGCAGGTTAGTGTTAGCGTAATGGTTAGGATTAGGGGACGGGTGAGGGTCAGGCTTCGGGGAAGTGTTAGGTTTAGTTTTCGGGCTAGGGTTAGTGTTAGGGGACAGGGACGGTTTAAGGTCTAGCTTAGGGTAACAACGCTTTAGGAGGATCGTACGTGTGAGGGCGCGGGTTAGTGTTAGCGTACGGGTTAGGATTAGGGGACGGGTGAGGGTCAGGCTTCGGGGAAGGGTTAGCGTTAGGGTTCGGGCTAGGGTTAGGGTTAGGGGACGGGGACGGTTTAGGGTCCAGGTGAGGGTACGACAACGCTTTAGGGGGAGCCTACGTGTGACAGCGTGGGTTAGTGTTAGCGTACGGGTTAGGATTAGGGGACGGGTGAGGGTCAGGCTTCGGGGAAGGATTAGGGTTAGGGTTCGGGCTAGGGTTAGGGTTAGGGGACGGGGACGGTTTCGGGTCTAGGTGAGGGTACGACAACGCTTTTGGGGGAGCGTACGTATGAGGGCGCTGCTTAGTGTTAGCGTACGGGTTAGGATTAGGGGACGGGTGAGGGTCAGGCTTCGGGGAATGGTTAGGGTTAGGGTTCGGGCTAGGGTTAGGGTTAGGGGACGGGGACGGTTTAGGGTCCAGGTGAGGGTATGACAACGCTTTAGGGGGAGCATACGTGTGAGGGTGCGGGTTAGTGTTAGCGTACGTGTTGGGATTAGGGGACGGGTGAGTGTCAGGCTTCGGGGAAGTGTTAGGGCTACGGTTCGGGATAGGTTTAGGGTTAAGGGACGGGGAAGGTTTAGGGTCCAGGTGAGGGTACGACAACGCTTTAGGTGGAGCGTACGTGTGAGGGCGCGGGTTAGTGTTAGCGTACGGGTTAGGATTAGGGGACAGGTGAGGGTCAGGCGTCGGGGAAGGGTTAGGGTTAGGTTACGGGCTAGGGTTAGTGTTAGGGGACAGGGACCTTTTAAGGTCTAGCTTAGGGTAACAACGCTTTAGGAGGAGCGTACGTGTGAGGGCGCGGGTTAGTGTTAACGTATGGGTTAGGATTAGGGGACGGGTGAGGGTCAGGCTTCATGGAAGGGTTAGGATTAGGGTTCGGGCTAGGGTTAGGGTTACGGGACGGGGACGGTTTAGGGTCCAGGTGAGGGTACGACAACGCTTTAGGGGGATCGTACGTGTGAGGGCGAGGGTTAGTGTTAGCGTACGGCTTAGGATTAGAGGACGGGTGAGGGTCAGGCTTCGGGGAAGGGTTAGGGTTAGGGTTCGGGCTAGGGTTAGTGTTAGGGGACGGGGACGGTTTAAGGTCTAACTTAGGGTAACAACGCTTTAGGAGGAGCGTACGTTTGAGGGCGCGGGTTAGTTTTAGCGTACGGGTTAGGATTAGGGGACGCGTGAGGGTCAGGCTTCGGAGAAGGGTTAGGGTTAGGGTTCGTGCTAGGGTTGGGGCTAAGGGATGGGGACGGTTGAGGGTCCAGGTGAGGCTACGACAACGTTTTAAGGGGAGCGTACGTGTGAGGGCGCGGGTTAGTGTTAGTGTTAGTGTTCGTTTTAGGATTAGGGGACTGGTGAGTGTCAGGCTTCGGGGAAGGGTTAGGGTTAAGGTTCAGGCTAGGGTTAGTGTTAGGTGACGGGGAAGGTTTAGGGTTCAGGTGAGGGTACGACAACTCTTTAGGGGGAGCGTACGTGTGAGGGCGCGGGTTAGTGTTAGCGTACGGGTTAGGATTAGGGGACGGGTGAGGGTCAGGCTTCGGGGAAGGGTTCGGGTTAGGGTTCGGGCTAGGGTTAGGGTTAGGGGACGGGGACGGTTTAGGGTCCAGGTGAGGGTACGACAACGCTTTAGGGGGAGCCTACGTGTGACGGCGCAGGTTAGTGTTAGAGTACGGGTTAGGATTAGGGGACGGGTGAGGGTCAGGCTTCGGGTAAGGATTAGGGTTAGGGTTCGGGCTAGGGTTAGGGTTAGGGGACGGGGACGGTTTAGGGTCTAGGTGAGGGTACGACAACGCTTTATGGGGCGCATACGTGTGAGGGAGCGGGTTAGTGTTAGCGTACGGCTTAGGATTAGGGGACGGGTGAGGGTCAGGCTTTGGGGAAGAGTTAGGGTTAGATTCGGGCTAGGGTTAGTGTTAGGGGACGGGGACGGTTTAAGGTCTAGCATAGGGTAACAACGCTTTAGGAGGAGCGTACGTGTGAGGGCGCGGGTTAGTGTTAGTGTTAGTGTTCGGGTTAGGTTTAGGGGACTGGTGAGGGTCAGGCTTCGGGGAAGGGTTAGGGTTAAGGTTCGGGCTAGGGTTAGGGTTAGGGGACGGGGACGGTTTAGGGTCCAGGTGAGGGTACTAGAACGCTTTAGTGGGAGCGTACGTGTGAGGGCACGGGTTAGTGTTAGCCTACGGGTTAGGCTTAGGGGACGGGTGAGGGTCAGGCTTCGGGGAATGGTTAGGGCTAGGTTTCAGGCTACGGTTAGGGTTAGGGGACGGGGACGGTTTAGGGTCCAGGTGAGGGTACGACAACACTTTAGGGGGAGTATAATTGTGAGGGCGTGGATTAGTGTTAGCGTACGGGTTAGGATTAGGCGACGGGTGAGGGTCAGGCTTCGGGGAATGGTTAGGGTTCGGGTTCGGGCTAGGGTTAGGGTTCGGGGACAGGGACGGTTTAGGGTCCAGGTGAGGGTACAACAACGTTTTAGGTGGAGCGTACGTGTGAGGGCGCGGGTCAGTGTTAGCGTACGGGTTAGGATTAGGGAATGGGTGAGGGTCAGGCTTCGGGGAATGGTTAGGGTTAGGATTCGGGCTTTGGCTAGGGTTAGGGGATGGGGACGGTTTAGGGTCCAGGTGAGGGTACGACAACGCTTTAAGGGGAGCGTACATGTGAGGGCGCGGGTTAGTGTTAGTGTTAGTGTTCGGGTTAGGAATGGGGACTGGTGAGGGTCAGGCTTCGGGGAAGGGTTAGGGTTAAGGTTCGGGCTACGGTTAAGGTTAGGGGACGGGGATGGTTTAGGGTCCAGGTGAGTGTACGACAACGCTTTACGGGGCGCGTACGTGTGAGGGCGCGGGTTAGTGTTAGCGTACGGGTTAGGATTAGGGGACGGGTGAGGGTCAGGCTTCGGGGAAGGGTTAGGGTTAGGTTTCGGGCTAGCGTTAGGGTTAGGGGACGGGGACGGTTTAGGGTCCAGGTGAGGGTACGACAACGCTTTAGGGGGAGCGTATGTGTGAGGGCGCGGGATAGTGTTAGCGTACGGCTTAGGATTAGGGGACGGGTTAGGGTCAGGCTTCGGGGAAGTGTTAGGGTTAGGGTTCGGGCTAGGGTTAGGGTTAGGGGACGGGGACGGTTTAGGGTCCAGGTGAGGGTACGACAACGCTTTAGGGGGAGCGTACGTGTGAGGGCGCGGGTTAGTGTTAGTGTACGGGTTAGGATTAGGGGCCGGGTGAGGGTCATGCTTCGGGGAATGGTTAGAGTTAGGGTTCGGGCTAGGGTAAGGGATCGGGGACGGGGAAGTTTTAGTGTCCAGGTGAGAGTACGACAATGCTTTAGGGGGAGCATACGTGTGAGGGCACGGTTTAGTGTTAGCCTATGGGTTAGGATTAGGGGACAGGTGAGGGTCAGGCTTCGGAGAAGGTTTAGGGTTAGGGTTCGGGCTAGGGTTACGGTTAGGGGACGGGGATGGTTTAGGGTCCAGGTGAGGGTACTACAACGCTTTACGGGGAGCGTACATGTGAGGGCGCGGGTTAGTGTTAGCGTACGGGTTAGGATTAGGGGACGGGTGAGGGTCAGGCTTCGGGGAAGGGTTAGGGTTAGGGTTCGGGCAAGGGTTAGGCTTAGGGAACGGGGACGGTTTAGGGTCCAGGTGAGGGTACGACAACGGTTTAGGGGGAGCGTACGCATGAGGGCGCGGGATAGTGTTAGCGTACGTGTTAGGATTAGGGGACGGGTGAGGGTCAGGCTTCGTGGAAGTGTTAGGGTTAGGGTTCGGGCTAGGGTTAGGGTTAGGGGACGGGGACGGTTTAGGGTCCAGGTGAAGGTACGACAACGCTCTAGGGGGAGCGTACGTGTGAGGGCGCAGGTTAGTGTTAGCGTACGGGTTAGGATTAGGGGACGGGTGAGGGTCATGCTTCGGGGAAGGTTTAGGGTTAAGGTTCGGGCTAGGGTTAGGGTTCGGGGACGGGGAAGGTTTAGGGTCCAGGTGAGGGTACGACAACGCTTTAGGGGGAGCGTACGTGTGAGGGCGTGCTTACGGGTTAGGATTAGGGGAGGGGTGAGGGTCAGACTTCGGGGAAGGATTAGGGTTAAGGTTCGGGCTAGGGTTAGGGTTAGGGGACGGGGACGGTTTAGGGTCCAGGTGAGGGTACTACAAGGCTTTAGTGGGAGCGTACGTGTGAGGGCACGGGTTAGTGTTATCCTACGGGTTAGGCTTAGGGGACGGGTGAGGGTCCGGCTTCGGGGAATGGTTAGGGCTAGGTTTCAGGCTAGGGTTAGGGTTAGGGGACAGGGACGGTTTAGGGTCCAGGTGAGGGTACGACAACGCTTTAGGGGGAGCATAATTGTGAGGGCGTGGAATAGTGTTAGCGTACGGGTTAGGATTAGGCGACGGGTGAGGGTCAGGCTTCGGGGAATCGTTAGGGTTCGGGTTCGGACTAGGGTTATGGTTCGGGGACGGGGACGGTTTAGGGTCCAGGTGAGGGTACAACAACGTTTTAGGTGGAGCGTACGTGTGAGGGCGCGGGTTAGTGTTAGCGTACGGTTTAGGATTAGGGGACGGGTGAGGGTCAGGCTTCGGGGAAGGGTTACGGTTAGTGTTCGGGCTAGGGTTAGGGTTAGGGGACGGGGACGGTTTAGGGTCCAGGTGACGGTACGACAACGCTTTAGGGGGAGCGTACGTGTGAGGGCGTGGGTTAGTGTTAGCGTACGGGTTAGGATTAGGGGACGGGTGAGGGTCATGCTTCGGGGAAGGGTTTGGGTTAGGGTTCGGGCTAGGGTTAGGGTTCGGGGACGGGGAAGGTTTAGGGTCCAGGTGAGGGTACGACAACGCTTTAGGGGAGCGTACGTGTGAGAGCGCGGTTTAGTGTTAGCCTACGGGTTAGGTTTAGGGGACAGGTGAGGGTCAGGCTTCGGAGAATGGTTAGGGTTAGGGTTCGGGCTAGGGTTAGGGTTAGGGGACGGGGATGGTTTAGGGTCCAGGTGAGGGTACAACAACGGTTTGGGGGTGCGTACGTGTGAGGGCGCGGGATAGTGTTAGCGTACGGGTTAGGATTAGGGGACGGGTGAGGGTCAGGCTTCGGGGAAGGGTTAGGGTTAGGGTTCGGGCTAGGGTTAGGGTTAGGGGATGGGGACGGTTTAGGGTCCAGGTGAGGGTACGACAACGCTTTAGGGGGAGCATATGTGTCAGGGCATGGGTTAGTGTTAGCATACGGGTTAGGATTAGGTGACGGGTGAGGGTCAGGCTTCGGGGAAGGGTTAGGGTTAGGGTTCGGGCTAGGGTTAGGGTTAGGGGATGGGGACGGTTTAGGGTCCAGGTGAGGGTACGACAACGCTTTAGGGGGAGCTTACGTGTGAGGGCGTGGATTAGTGTTAGCGTACTGGTTAGGATTATGGGACGGGTGAGGTTCAGCCTTCGGGGTTGTTTAGGGTTCGGGTTCGGGCTAGGGTTAGGGTTCGGGGACGGGGACGGTTTAGGGTCCAGGTGAGGTTACGACAACGCTTTAGGGGCACTGTACGTGTGAGGGCGCGGGTTAGTGTTAGCGTACGGGTTAGGATTATGGGACGGGTGAGGGTCAGGCTTCGGGGAAAGTTTAGGGTTAGGGTTCTGGCTAGGGTTAGGGTTAGGGTACTGGGACGGTTTAGGGTCCAGGTGAGGGTATGACAAAGCTTTAGGGGGAGCGTACGTGTTAGGGCGCGGGTTAGTGTTAGCGTACGGGTTAGGATTAGCGGACGGGTGAGGGTTAGGCTTCGGGGAAGGATTAGGCTTAGGGTTCGGTCTAGGGTTATGGTTAGGGGACGGGGACGGTTTAGAGTCCAGGTGAGGGTACGACAACGCTTTAGGTGGAGCATACGTGTGAGGGCGCGGGTTAGTGTTAGCGTACGGGTTAGGATTAGGGGACGGGTGAGGGTCAGGCTTCGGGGAAGGTTTAGGGTTAGGTTTCGGGCTAGGGTTAGGTTTACGTTTAGGGGACGGTTTAGGGTCCAGGTGAGGGTACAACAACGCTTTATGGGGAGCGTACGTGTGAGGGAGTGGGTTAGTGTTAGCGTACGGGTTAGGATTAGGGGATGGGTGAGGGTCAGGCTTCGGGGAATGGTTAGGGTGAGGGTTCGGGCTAGGGTTAGCGTTACGGTTAGGGGACGGTTTAGGGTCCAGGTGAGGCTACGACAACGTTTTAGGGGGAGCGTATGTGTGAGGGCGCGGGTTAGTGTTAGCATACGGGTTAGGTTTAGGGGACAGGTGAGGTTCAGGCTTCGGGGAAGGGTTAGGTTTAGGGTTCGGGCTAGGTTTAGGGTTAGGGGACGGGGACGGTTTAGGGTCCAGGTGAGGGTACGACAGCGCTTTAGGGGGAGCGTACGTGTGAGAGCGCGGGTTAGTGTTAGTGTACGGGTTAGGATTAGGGGACGGGAGAGGGTCATGCTTCGGGGAAGGGTTAGGGTTAAGGTTCGGGCTAGGGTTAGGGTTCGGGGACGGGGAAGGTTTAGGGTCCAGGTGAGGGTAATACAACGCTTTAGGGGGAGCATAATTGTGAGGGCGTGGATTAGTGTTAGCGTATGGGTTAGGATTAGGCGACGGGTGAGGGTCAGGCTTTGGGGAATCGTTAGGGTTCGGGTTCGGACTAGGGTTATGGTTCGGGGACGGGGACGGTTTAGGGTCCAGGTGAGGGTACAACAACGTTTTAGGTGGAGCGTACGTGTGAGGGCGCGGGTTAGTGTTAGCGTACGGGTTAGGATTAGGGGATGGGTGAGGGTCAGGCTTCGGGAAAGGGTTAGTGTTAGGGTTCGGGCTTTGGCTAGGGTTAGGGGATGGGGACGGTTTAGGGTCCAGGTGAGGGTACGACAACGCTTTAAGGGGACCGTACATGTGAGGGCACGGGTTAGTGTTAGTGTTAGTATTCGGGTTAGGATTAGGGGACTGGTGAGGGTCAGGCTTCGGGGAAGGGTTAGGGTTAAGGTTCGGACTACGGTTAAGGTTAGGGGACGTGGATGGTTTAGGGTCCTGGTGAGTGTACGACAACGCTTTACGGGGAGCGTACGTGTGAGGGCGCGGGTTAGTGTTAGCGTACGGGTTAGGATTAGGGGACGGGTGAGGGTCAGGCTTCGGGGAAAGGTTAGGGTTAGGGTTCGGGCTAGCGTTAGGCGTAGGGGACGGGGACGGTTTAGGGTCCAGGTGAGGGTACGACAACGCTTTAGGGGGAGCATATGTGTGGGGGCGTGGGATAGTGTTAGCGTACGGGTTAGGATTAGGGGACGGGTGAGGGGAAGGCTTCGGGGAAGTGTTAGGGTTAGGGTTCGGGCTAGGGTTAGGGTTAGGGGACGGGGACGGTTTAGGGTCCAGGTGACGGTACGACAAAGCTTTAGGGGGAGCGTACGTGTGAGGGCGCGGGTTAGTGTTAGCGTACGTGTTGAGATTAGGGGACGTGTGAGGGTCAGGCTTCGGGGAATGGTTAGGGCTAGGGTTCGGGCTAGGTTTAGGGTTAGGGGACGGGGACGGTTTAGGGTCCAGGTGAGGGTACGACAACGCTTTAGTGGGAGCGTACGTGTGAGGGCGCGGGTTAGTGTTAGCGTACGGGTTAGGATTACGGGACGGGTGAGGGTCACGCTTCGGTTAAGGGTTAGCGTTAGGGTTCGGGCTAGGGTTACGGTTAGGGGACGGGGAAGGTTTAGGGTCCAGGTGAGTGTACGACAATGCTTTAGGGGGAGCGTACGTGTGAGAGTGCGGGTTAGTGTTAGCCTACAGGTTAGGATTAGGGGACGGGTGAGGGTCAGGCTTCGGGGAATGGTTAGGGTTAGGGTTCGGTCTAAGGTTAGGGTTAGGGGACGGGGACAGTTTAGGGTCTAGGTGAGGGTACGCCAACGCTTTGGGGGGAGCGTACGTGTGAGGGAGCAGATTAGTGTTAGCGTACGGGTTAGGATTAGGGGACGGGTGAGGGTCAGGCTTCGGGGAATGGTTAGGGTTAGGGTTCGATTAGGGTTAAGGTTAGGGGACGGGGACGTTTTAGGGTCCAGGTGAGGGTACGACAACGCTTTAGGGGGAGCGTACGTGTGAGGGCGTGGGTTAGTGTTAGCGTATGGGTTAGGATTAGGGGACGGGTGAGGGTCAGGCTTCGGGGAAGGGTTAGGATTAGGGTTCGGGCTAGGGTTAGGGTTACGGGACGGGGACGGTTTAGGGTCCAGGTGAGGGTACGACAACGCTTTAGGGGGATCGTACGTGTGAGGGCGAGTGTTAGTGTTAGCGTACGGCTTAGGATTAGGGGACGGGTGAGGGTCAGGCTTTGGGGAAGGGTTAGGGTTAGGGTTCGGGCTAGGGTTAGTGTTAGGGGACGGGGACGGTTTAAGGTCTAGCTTAGGGTAACAACGCTTTAGGAGGAGCGTACGTTTGAGGGCGCGGGTTAGTTTTAGCTTACGGGTTAGGATTAGGGGACGGGTGAGGGTTAGGCTTCGGGGAAGGGTTAGGGTTAGGGTTCGGACTAGGGTTGGGACTAGGGGATGGGGACGGTTGAGTGTCCAGGTGAGGCTACGACAACGTTTTAAGGGGAGCGTACGTGTGAGGGCGCGGGTTAGTGTTAGTGTTAGTGTTCGGTTTAGGATTAGGGGACTGGTGAGGGTCAGGCTTCGGGGAAGGGTTAGGGTTAAGGTTCAGGCTAGGGTTAGTGTTAGGTGACGGGGAAGGTTTAGGGTTCAGGTGAGGTTACGCCAACGCTTTAGGGGGAGCGTACGTGTGAGGGCGCGGGTTAGTGTTAGCGTACGGGTTAGGATTAGGGGACGGGTGAGGGTCAGGCTTCGGGAAAGGGTTAGGGTTAGGGTTCGGGCTAGGGTTAGGGTTAGGGGACAGGGACGGTTTAGGGTCCAGGTGAAGGTACGACAACGCTTTAGGGGGATCGTACGTGTGAGGGCGAGGGTTAGTGTTAGCGTACGGCTTAGGATTAGGGGACGCTTGAGGGTCAAGCTTCGGGGAAGGGTTAGGGTTAGGGGTCAGGCTAGGGTTAGTGTTAGGGGACGGGGACGGTTTAAGGTGTAGCTTAGGGTAACAACGCTTTAGGAGGAGCGTACGTGTGAGGGCGCGGGTTAGTGTTAGTGTTAGTGTTCGGGTTAGGATTAGGGGACTGGTGAGGGTCAGGCTTTGTGGAAGGTTTATGGTTAAGGTTCGGGCTAGGGTTAGGGTTTGGTGACGGGGACGGTTTAGGGTCCAGGTGAGGGTACGACAACGCTTTAGGGGGAGCGTACGTGTGAGGGCGCGGGTTAGTGTTAGCGTACGGTTAGGATTAGGGGACGGGTGAGGGTCAGGCTTCGGGGAAGGGTTAGGATTAGGGTTCGGGCTAGGGTTAGGGTTAGGGTTAGGGGACGGTTTAGGGTCCAGGTGAGGGTACGACAACGCTTAAGGGGGATCGTACGTGTGAGGGTGAGGGTTAGTGTTAGCGTACGGCTTAGGATTAGGGGACGAGTGAGGGTCAGGCTTTGGGGAAGAGTTAGGGTTAGGGTTCGGGCTAGGGTTAGTGTTAGGGGACGGGAACGGTTAAAGGTCTACCTTAGGGTAACAACGCTTTAGGAGGAGCGTACGTTTGAGGGCGCGGGTTAGTTTTAGCGTACGGGTTAGGATTAGGGGACGGGTGAGGGTCAGGCTTCGGGGAAGGTATAGGGTTAGGGTTCGGGCTAGGTTTGGGGCTAGGGGATGGGGACGGTTGAGGGTCCAGGTGAGGCTACGACAACGTTTTAAGGGGAGCGTACGTGTGAGGGCGCGGGTTAGTGTTAGTGTTAGTGTTCGGTTTAGGATTAGGGGACTGGTGAGGGTCAGGTTTCGGAGTAGTGTTAGGTTTAGGGTTCAGGCTAGGGTTAGGCTTAGGGGATGGGGACGGTTTAGCGTCCAGGTGAGGGCACGACAACGCTTTAGGGGGAGCGTACGTGTGAGGGCGCGGGTTAGTGTTAGCGTACGGGTTAGGATTAGGGGACGGGTGAGGGTCAGGCTTCGGGGAAGAGTTACGGTTAGTGTTCGGGCTAGGGTTAGGGTTAGGGGACGGGGACGGTTTAGGGTCCAGGTGACGGTACGACAACGCTTTAGGGGGAGCGTACGTGTGAGGGCGCGGGTTAGTGTTAGCGTACGGGTTAGGATTAGGGGACGGGTGAGGGTCATGCTTCGGGGAAGGGTTAGGGTTCGGGCTAGGGTTAGGGTTCGGGGACGGGGAAGGTTTAGGGTCCAGGTGAGGGTACGACAACGCTTTAGGGGAGCGTACGTGTGAGAGCGCGGTTTAGTGTTAGCCTACGGGTTAGGATTAGGGGACAGGTGAGGGTCAGGCTTCGGAGAAGGGTTAGGGTTAGGGTTCGGGCTAGGGTTAGGGTTAGGGGACGGGGATGGTTTAGGGTCCAGGTGAGGGTACAACAACGGTTTGGGGGGAGCGTACGTGTGAGGGCGCGGGATAGTGTTAGCGTACGGGTTAGGATTAGGGGAGGGGTGAGGGTCAGGCTTCGGGGAAGGGTTAGGGTTAGGGTTCGGGCTAGGGTTAGGGTTAGGGGATGGGGACGGTTTAGGGTCCAGGTGAGGGTACGACAACGCTTTAGGGGGAGTATATGTGTCAGGGAATGGGTTAGTGTTAGCATACGGGTTAGGATTAGGGGACGTGTGAGGGTCAGGCTTCGGGGAAGGGTTAGGGTTAGGGTTCGGGCTAGGGTTAGGGTTAGGGGATGGGGACGGTTTAGGGTCCAGGTGAGGGTACGACAACGCTTTAGGGGGAGCTTACGTGTGAGGGCGTGGATTAGTGTTAGCGTACGGGTTAGGATTAGGGGACGGGTGAGGGTCAGGCTTCGGGGAATGGTTAGGGCTAGGTTTCAGGCTAGGGTTAGGGTTAGGGTACGGGGACGGTTTAGGGTCCAGGTGAGGGTACGACAACGATTTAGGGGGAGTATAATTGTGAGGGCGTGGATTAGTGTTAGCGTACGGGTTAGGATTAGGCGACGGGTGAGGGTCAGGCTTCGGGGAATCGTTAGGGTTCGGGTTCGGACTAGGGTTATGGTTCGGGGACGGGGACGGTTTAGGGTCCAGGTGAGGGTACAAGAATATTTTAGGTGGAGCGTACGTGTGAGGGCGCGGGTTAGTGTTAGCGTACGGGTTAGGATTAGGGGACGGGTGAGGGTCAGGCTTCGGGGAAGGGTTAGGGTTAGGGTTCGGGCTAGGGTTAGGGAACAGGGACGGTTTAGGTTCCAGGTGAGGGTACGACAACGCTTTAGGGGGAGCGTACATGTGAGGGCGTGGGTTAGTGTTACCGTCAATTATAATTAGGGGACGGGTGAGGGTCAGTCCTCGGGGAAGTGTTAGGGTTAGGGTTCGGGCTAGGGTTAGGTTTAGGGGACGGGGACGGTTTAGGATCCATGTGAGGGTACGACAAAGCTTTTGGGGCAGCGTACGTGTTAGGGCGCGGGTTAGTGTTAGTGTACGGGTTAGGATTAGGGGACAGGTGAGGGTCAGGCTTCGGGGAAGGGTTAGGGTTAGGGTTTGGGCTAGGGTTAGGGTTAGGGGACGGGGACGGTTTAGTGTCCAGGTGAGTGTACGACAACGCTTTAGGGGGAGAGTACGTGTGAGGGTGCGGGTTAGTGTTAGCGTACGGGTTAGGATTAGGGGACGGGTGAGGGTCAGGCTTCGGGGAAGTGTTAGGGTTAGGGTTCTGGCTAGGGTTAGGGTTAGGGGACGGGGACGGTTTAGGGTCCAGGTGAGGGTACGACAACGCTTTAGGGGGAGCGTACCTGTGGGGGCGCTTGTTAGTGTTAGCCTACGGGTTAGGATTAGGGTAAGGGTGAGGGTCAGACTTCGGGGAATGGTTAGGGTTAGGGTTCGGGCTAACGTTAGGGTTAGGGGACGGGGACGGTTCAGGGTCCAGGTGAGGGTACGCCAACGCTTTAGGGGGAGTGTAAGTGTGAGAGCGTGGATTAGTGTTGGCATACGGGTTAGGATTAGGGGACGAGTGAGGGTCAGACTTCGGGGAAGGGTTAGGGTTCGGGTTCGTCTAGGGTTAGGGTTCGGGGACGGGGACGGTTTAGGGTCCAGTTGAGGGTACGACAACGTTTTAGGTGGAGCGTACGTGTGAGGGCGCGGTTTAGTGTTAGCATACGGGTTAGGATTAGGGGACGGGTGAGGGTCAGGCTTCGGGGAAGGGTTAGGGTTAGGGTGCGGGCTAGGGTTAGGTGACGGGGACGGGGACGGTTTAGTGTCCAGGTGAGGGTACGACAATGCTTTATGGGGAGCGTACGTGTGAGGGCGCGGGTTAGTGTTAGCGTACGGGTTAGGATTAGGGGACGGGTGAGGGTCAGGCTTCGGGGAAGTGTTAGGGTTCTGGTTCGGGCTAGGGTTAGGGTTACGGTTGGGGACGGTTTAGGGTCCAAGTGAGGGTACGACAACCCTTTAGGGGGAGCGTACGTGTGAGGTCGCGGGTTAGTGTTAGCGTACGGCTTAGGATTAGGGGCCGGTTGAGGGTCAGGCTTCGGGGAAGGGTTAGGGTTAGGGTTCGGCCAAGGGTTAGGGTTAGGGGACGGGGACGGTTTAGGGTTCAGGTGAGGGTACGACAACACTTTAGGGGGAGCGTACGTGTGAGGGCGCTGGTTAGTGTTAGTGTACGGGCTAGTATTAGGGGTCAGGTGAGGGTCAGGGTTCGGGGAAATGCTAGGGTTAGGGTTCGGGCTAGGGTTTGGGTTAGGGGACGGGGACGGTTTAGGGTCCAGGTGAGGGTACGACAACGCTTTAGGGGGAGCGTATCTGTGGGGGCGCGGGTTAGTGTTAGCGTATGGGTTAGGATTAGGGGACGGGTGAGTGTCAGGCTTGGGGGAGGGTTAGGGTTGGGGTTCGGGCTAGGGTTAGGGGACGGGGACGGGGACGGTTTAGGGTCCAGCTGAGGGTAACAATGCTTTAGGAGGAGCGTACAGGTGAGGGTGTTGGTTAGTGTTAGCGTACGGGTTATGATTAGGGGACGAGTGAGGGTCAGGCTTAGTGGAAGTGTTAGGTTTAGGGTTCGGGCTAGGGTTAGGGTTAGGGGGCGGGAACGATTTAGGATCCGGGTGAGGGTACGACAACGCTTTAGGGGGAACGTACGTGTGAGGGTGTGGGTTAGTGTTAGCGTACGGGTAGGATTATGGGACTGGTGAGGGTCAGGCTTCGGGGAAGGGTTACGGTAAGGGTTCGGGCTAGGGTTAGGGTTAGGGGATGGGGACGGTTTAGGGTCCAGGTGAGGGTACTACAACGCTTTAGGGGGAGCGTACGTATGAGGGCACGGGATAGTGTTAGCGTACGGTTTAGGATAAGGGGACGGGTGAGGGACAGGCTTCGGGGAAGGGTTAGGGTTAGGGTTCGGGCTAGGTTTAGGGTTAGGGGAAGGGGACGGTTTAGGGTCCAGGTGAGTGTACGACAATGCTTTAGGGGGAGCTTACGTGTGAGGGCGCGTGTTAGTGTTAGCGTACGGGTTACGATTAGGGGACGCGTGAGGTTCAGGCTTCGGGGAAGGGGTAGGGTTAGGGTTCGGGCTAGGGTTAGGGTTAGGGGACGGGGACGGTTTAGGGTCCAGGTGAGGGTACGACAACGCTTTAGGGGGAGCGTACGTGTGAGGGCGCGGGTTAGTGTTAGCATACGGGTTAGGATTAGGGGACGGGTGAGGGTCAGGCTTCGGGGAAGGGTTAGGGTTAGGGTTCGGGCTAGGGTTACAATTAGGGGATGGGGATGGTTTAGGGTCTAGGTGAGGGTACGACAACGCTTTAGGGGGAGCGTACGTGTGAGGGCGCGGGTTAGTGTTAGCGTACGGTTAGGATTAGGGGACGAGTGAGGTTCAGGCTTCGGGGAAGGGTTAGGGTTCGGGTTCGCGCTATGGCTAGGGTTAAGGGACAGGGACGGTTTAGGGTCCAGGTGAGGGTACGACAACGCTTTAGGGGGAGCATATGTGTCAGGGCATGGGTTAGTGTTAGCGTACGGGATAGGATTAGGGGATGGGAGAGGGTCAGGCTTCGGGGAAGGGTTAGGGTTAGGGTTCGGGCTAGGGTTAGGGTTAGGGGACGGGGCGGTTTAGGGTCCAGGTGAGGGTACGACAACGCTTTAGGAGCAGCGTACGTGTGAGGGCGCGGGTTAGTGTTAGCGTACGGGTTAGGATTAGGGGACGGGTGAGGTTCAGGCTTCGGGGAAGAGTTAGGGTTAGTGTTCGGGCTAGCGTTAGGATTATGGTTAGGGGACGTGTTAGGGTCCAGGTGAGGGTACAACAACGCTTTAGGGGGAGCGTACGTGTGAGGGCGCAGGTTAGTGGTAGCGTACGGGTTAGGATTAGGGGACGGGTGAGGGTTAGGATTCGGGGAAGTGCTAGTGTTAGGGTTCGGCCTAGGGTTAGGGTTAGGGGATGGGGACGGTTTAGGGTCCAGGTGAGGGTACGAAAACGCTTTAAGGGGAGCGTACGTGTGAGGTCACGGGTTAGTGTTAGTGGTAGTGTTCGGGTTAGGATTAGGGGACTTGTGAGGGTCAGGCTTCGGGGAAGGGTTAGGGTTAGGTTTCGGGCTAGGGTTAGGGTTAGGGGACGGGGACAGTTTAGGGTCCAGGTGAGGGTACGACAACGCTTTAGGTGGAGCGTACGTGTGAGGGCGTGGGATAGTGTTAGCGTACGGGTTAGGATTAGGGGACGTGTGAGGGTCAGGTTTTGGGGAAGGGTTAGTGTTAGGGTTCGGGCTATGGTTAGGGTTAAGGGACGGGGACGGTTTAGGGTCCAGGTGAGTGTACGACAACGCTTTAGGGGGAGCTTACGTGTGAGGGCGCGGGTTAGTGTTAGCGTACGGGTTAGGAAGAAGGGACGGGTGAGGGTCAGGCTTCGGGGAAGGGTTAGGTTTAGGGTTCCGGCAAGGGTTAGGGTTAGGCAACGGGGACGGTTTAGGGTCCAGGTGAGGGTACGACAACGCTTTAGGGGGAGCGTATGAGCGAGGGCGCGGGATAGTGTTAGCGTACGGGTTAGGATTAGGGGACGGGTGAGGGTCAGGCTTCGGGGAAGTGTTAGGTTTAGGGTTCAGTCTAGGGTTAGGGTTACGGTTAGGGGACGGTTTAGGGTCCAGGTGAGGGTACGACAACGCTTTAGGGGGAGCGTACGTGTGAGGGCGCGGGTTAGTGTTAGCGTACGGGTTAGGATTAGGGGACGGCTGAGGGTCAGGCTTCGGGGAAGTATTAGGGTTAGGGTTCGGGCTCGGTTTAGGGTTAGGGGACGGGGACGGTTTAGGGTCCAGGTGAGGGTACGACAACACTTTAGGGCAGCGTACATGTGAGGGCGCGGGTTAGTGTTAGCGTACGGGTTAGGATTAGGGGACGAGTGAGTGTCAGGCTTCGGGGAATGGTTAGGGTTAGGGTTCGGGCTAGGGTTAGGTTTAGGGGACGGGGACGGTTTAGGGTCCAGGTGAGGGTACGGCAACACTTTAGGGGGAGCGTACGTGTGAGGGTGCGGGTTAGTGTTAGCGTACGGGTTAGGATTAAGGGACGGTGGAGGTTCAGGCTTCTGGGAAAGGTTAGGTTTAGGGTTCGGGCTAGGGTTAGCGTTAGGGAACGGGGACGGTTTAGGGTCCAGGTGAGGGTACGACAACGCTTTAAGGGGAGCGTACGTGTGAAGGCGCGGGTTAGTGTTAGTGTTAGTGTTCGGGTTAGGATTAGGGGACTGGTGAGGGTCAGGCTTCGGGGAAGGGTTAGGGTTAAGGTTCGGGCTAGGGTTAAGGTTAGGGGACGGGGACGGTTTAGGGTCCAGTTGGGGGTACGACAACAATCTAGGGGGAACGTACGTGTGAGGGCGCGGGTTAGTGTTAGCGTACGGGTCGGATTAGGGGACGGGTGAGGTTCAGGCTTCGGGGAAGGGTTAGGGTTAGGGATCGGTGTAGGGTTAGGTTTAGGGGACGGGGACGGTTTAGGTTCCAGGTGAGGGTACAACAACGCTTTAGGGGGAGCGTACGTGTGAGGGCGCGGTTTAGTGTTAGCGTACGGGTTAGGATTATGGGACGGTGGAGGTTCAGGCTTCGCGGAAGAGTTACGGTTAGGGTTCGGGCTAGGGTTAGGGTTAGGGATGGGGACGGTTTAGGGTCCAGGTGAGGGTACGACAACGCTTTATGGGGAGCGTACGTGTGAGGGCGTGGGTTAGTGTTAGCCTACGGGTTAGGATTAGGGGACAGGTGAGGGTCAGGCTTCGGAGACGAGTTAGGGTTAGGGTTCGGGCTAGAGTTACGGTTAGGTGACGGGGATGGTTTAGGGTCCAGGTGAGGGTACGACAACGCTTTAGGGGGAGCGTACATGTGAGGGCGCGGGTTAGTGTTAGCGTACGGGTTAGGATTAGGGGACGGGTGAGGGTCAGGTTTCGGGTAAGTGTTAGGGTTAGTGTCCGGGCTTGGGTTAGGTTTAGGGGACGGGGACGGTTTAGGGTCCAGGAGAGGGTACGACAACGCTTTAGGGGGAGCGTACGTTTGAGGGCGCTGGTTAGTGTTAGCGTACGGGGTAGGATTAGGGGACGGGTGAGGATCAGTGTTCGGGGAAGGGTTAGGGTTAGGGTTCGGGCTATGGCTAGGGTTAGGGGATGGGGATGGTTTAGGGTCCAGCTGAGGGTACGACAACGCTTTAAGGGGAGCGTACGTGTGAGGGCGCGGGTTAGTGTTAGTGTTAGTGTTCGGGTTATGATTAGGGGACTGGTGAGGGTCAGGCTTCGGGGAAGGGTTAGGTTTAATGTTCGGGCTAGGGTTAAAGTTAGGGGACGGGGACGGTTTAGGGTTCAGGTGAGGGTACGACAACGCTTTAGGGAGAGCGTACGTGTGAGGGCGTGTATTAGTGTTAGCGTACGGATTAGGTTTAGGGGACGGGTGAGTGTCAGGCTTCGGGGAAGGGTTAGGGTTAGGGTTCGGGCTAGGGTTAGGGTTAGGGGAAGGGGACGGTTTAGGATCCAGGTGAGGTTACGACAATGCTTTAGGGGGAGCGCACATGTGAGGGCGCAGGTTAGCTTTAGCGTACGGGTTAGGATTAGGGGATGGGTTAGGGTTAGGCTTCGGGGAAGTGTTAGGGTTAGGGTTCGGGCTAGGGTTAGTGTTACGGTTAGGGGACGGTTTAGCGTCCAGGTGAGGGTACAACAACGCTCTAGGGGGAGCGTACAAGTTAGGGCGCGGGTTAATGTTAGCGTACGGGTTAGGATTAGGGGACGGGTGAGGGTCAGGCTTGGGGAAGTGTTAGGGTTCGGGTTCGGGATAGGGTTAGGGGATGGGGACGGTTTAGGGTCCAGGTGAGCGTACGACAGCGCTTTATGTGGAGCGTACTTGTGAGGGCGCGGGTTAGTGTTAGCGTACGGATTAGGATTAGGGGACGGGTGAGGGTCAGGCTTCGGGGAAGAGTTAGGGTTAGGGTTCGGGCTAGCATTAGGGCTATGGTTAGGGGACGTGTTAGGGTCCAGGTGAGGGTACGACAATGCTTTAGGGGGAGCGTACGTGCGAGGGCGCGGGATAGTGTTAGCGTACGGGTTAGGATTAGGGGACGGGTGAGGGTTAGGCTTCGGTGAAGTGTTAGGGTTAGGGTTCGGGCTAGGGTTAGGGTTAGGGGACGGGGCGGTTTAGGGTCCAGGTGAGCGTACGACAACGCTTTGGGGCAGCGTAGGTGTGAGGGCGCAGGTTTGTGTTAGCGTACGGGTTAGGATTAGGGGACGGGTGAGGGTCAGGCTTCGGGGAAGGGTTAGGGTTAGGGTTCGGGCTAGGGTTAAGGTAAGGGGACGGGGACGATTTAGGGTCCAGCTGAGGGTAACAACACTTTAGGAGGTATGTACGTGTGAGGGCGCGGGTTAGTGTTAGCGTACGGGTTAGGATTAGGGGACGGGTGAGGGTCAGGCTTCGGGGAAGGGTTATGTTTATGGTTCGGGCTAGGGTTAGGGCTAGGGGACGGGGACGGTTTAGGGTGCAGGTGAGGGTACGGCAACGCTTTAGGGGAAGCGTAGTTGTGAGGGCGCGGGTTAGTGTTAGCGTATGGGTTAGGATTAGGGGACGGGTGAGGGTCAGGCTTCGGGGAAAGTTTACGGTTAGGGTTCGGGCTAGGGTTAGGGTTAGGGGACGGGGACGGTTTAGGGTTCAGATGAGGGTATGACAACGCTTTAGGGGGAGCGTACGTGTGAGGTCGCGGGTTAGTGTTAGCGTACGGGTTAGGATTAGGTGTGGGTGAGTGTCACGCTTCAGGGAAGTGTTAGGGTTAAGGTTCGGGCTAGGGTTAGGTTTAGGGGATGGGGCGGTTTAGGGTCCAGGTGAGGGTACAACAACGCTTTAGGGGTGCGTACGTGTGAGGGCTCGGGTTAGTGTTAGCGTACGGATTAGGATTAGGGGACGGGTGAGGGTCAGGCTTCGGGGAAGGGTTAGGGTTAGGGTCTGGGCTAGGGTTAGGGTTATTGGATGGGGACGGTTTAGGGTCCAGGTGAGGGTACGACAACGCTTTGGTGGGAGCGTACGTGTGAGGGCACGGGTTAGTGTTAGCGTACGTGTTAGGATTAGGGGATTGGT
This sequence comes from Lagenorhynchus albirostris, assembly GCF_949774975.1. Classification (NCBI taxonomy): domain Eukaryota; kingdom Metazoa; phylum Chordata; class Mammalia; order Artiodactyla; family Delphinidae; genus Lagenorhynchus; species Lagenorhynchus albirostris. The sequence continues at coordinate 134,617,546 of NC_083097.1, forward strand.
GAGTGTCAGGCTTCGGGGAAGGATTAGGGTTAGGATTCGGGCTAGGGTTAGGGTTAGGGAACGGGGACGGTTTAGTGTCCAGGTGAGGGTACAACGCTTTAGGGGGAGCGTACATATGAGGGCGCGGGTTAGTGTTAGAGTACGTGTTGGGATTTGGTGACGGGTGAGGATCAGGCTTCGGGGAAGGTTTAGGGTTAGGGTTCGGGCCTGGGTTAGGGTTAGGGAACAGGGACGGTTTAGGGTCCAGGTGAGGGTACGACAACACTCTAGGGGGAGCGTACGTGTGAGGGCGCGGGTTAGTGTTAGCGTACGGGTTAGGATTAGGGCATGGGTGAGTTTCAGGCTTCGGGGAAGTGTTAGGGTTAGGGATCGGTCTAGGGTTAGATTTAGGGGACGGGGACGGTTTAGGGTCCAGGTGAGGTTACGACAACGCTTTAGGGGGAGCGTACGTGTGAGGTGGTGGATTAGTGTTAGCGTACGGATTAGGGTTATGACACGGGTGAGGGTCAGGTTTCGGGGAAGGGTTAGGGTTATGTTTCGGGCTAGGGTTAGGGGACGGGGACGGTTTAGGGTCCAGGTGAGGGTACCACAACGCTTTAGGGGGAGCGTACGTGTGAGGGCGTGGGTTAGTGTTAGCATACGGATTAGGATTAGGGGACCGGTGAGGGTCAGGCTTCGGGGAAGTGTTAGGGTTACGGTTCGGGCTAGGGTTAGGGTTAGGGGACGGGGACGGTTTAGGTTCCAGGTGAGGGTACGACAATGCTATAGGGGGAGCGTACGTGTGAGGGCGCGGGTTAGTGTTAGCGTACGGGTTAGGATTAGCGGACGGGTGAGGGTCAGGTTTCGGGGAAGGGTTAGGGTTAGGGTTCGGGGTAGGGTTAGGGTTAGGGGACGGGGACGGTTTAGGGTCCAGGTGAGGGTACTACAACGCTTTAGGGGGAGCGTACGTGTGAGGGCGCGGGTTAGTGTTAGCGTACGGGTTAGGATTAGGGGACGGGTGAGGGTCAGGCTTCGGGGAAGAGTTAGGGTTAGGGTTCGGGCTAGGGTTATGGTTAGGGGACAGGGACGGTTTAGGATGCAGGTGAGGGTACGACAACGCTTTAGGGGGAGCATATTTGTGAGGGTGCGTGATAGTGTTAGCGTACGGGTTAGGATTTGGGGACGAGTGAGGGTCAGGCTTCGGGGAAGGGATAAGGTTAGGGTTCGAGCTAGGGTTAGGGTTAGGGGACAGGGACGGTTTAGGGTCTAGGTGAGGGTACGACAACGCTTTAGGGGGAGCGTACGTGCGAGGCCGCGGGTTAGTGTTAGCGTACGGGTTATGATTAGGGGACGGGTGAGGGTCAGGCTTCGGGGAAGTGTTAGGGTTAGTGTTCGGGCTAGCGTTAGGGTTAGGGACGGGGATGGTTTAGGGTCCAGGTGAGGGTACGACAACACTTTAGGGGGAGCGTACGTGTGAGGTCGTGGGTTAGTGTTAGCGTATGGGTTAGGATTAGGGGACGGTTGAGGGTCAGGCTTCGGGGAAGTGTTAGGGTTCGGGTTCGGGCTAGGGTTAGGGTTAGGGGATGGGGACGGTTTAGGGTCCAGATGAGGGTACGACAACGCTTTAAGGGGAGCGTAGGTGTGAGGGCGTGGGTTAGTGTTAGTGTTAGTGTTCGGGTTAGGATTAGGTGACTGGTGAGGGTCAGGCTTCGGGGAAAGGTTACGGTTAAGGTTCGGGCTAGGGTTAAGGTTAGTGGACGGGGACGGTTTAGGGTACTAGTGAGGGTAAGACAACGCTTTAGGTGGAGCGTACGTTTGAGGGCGCGGGTTACTGTTAGCGTACGGTTTAGGATTAGGGACGGGTGAGGGTCAGGCTTCGGGGAAGGGTTAGGGTTAGGGTTCGGGCTAGGGTTAGGGTTAGGGGACGGGGACGGTTTAGGGTCCAGGTGAGTGTACGACAACGCTTTAGGGGGAGCGTACGTGTGAGGGCGCGGGTTAGTGTTAGCCTACGGGTTAGGTTAGGGGACGGGTGAGGGTCAGGATTCGGGGAAGGGTTAGGGTTACGGTTCTGGCTAGGGTTAGGGTTAGGGGACGGGGACGGTTTAGGGTCCAGGTGAGAGTACGACAACGCTTTAGGGGCAGTGTACGTGTGAGGGCGCGGGTTAGTATTAGCGTACGGGTTAGGATTAGGGGACGGGTGATGGTCAGGCTTCGGGGAAGGGTTACGGTTAGTGTTTGGGCTATGGTTAGGGTTAGGGGACGGGGACGGTTTAGTGTCCAGGTGAGGGTACGACAACGCTTTAAGGGGAGCGTATGTGTGAGGGCGTGGGTTAGTGTTAGCGAACGGGTTAGGATTAGGGGACGGGTGAGGGTCAGGCTTCGGCGAAGGGTTAGGGCTAGGGTTCGGGCTAGGGTTAGGGTTAGGGTACGGGGACGGTTTAGGGTTCAGGTGAGTGTACGACAACGCTTAAGGGGGAGAGTACGTGTGAGGGCGCGGGTTAGTGTTAGCGTACGTGTTAGGATTAGGTGACGGGTGAGGGTCAGGCTTCGGGGAAGGGTTAGGGTTAAGGTTCGGGCTAGGGTTTAAGTTAGGTGACGGGGACGGTTTACTGTCCAGGTGAGGGTACGACTATGCTTTAGGGGGAGCGTACGTGCGAGGGCGCGGGATAGTGTTAGCGTACGGGTTAGGTTTATGGGACGGGTGAGGGTCAGGTTTCGGAGAAGTGTTAGGGTTAGGGTGCGGGCTAGGGTTAGGGTTAGGGGACAGGGCGGTTTAGGGTCCAGGTGAGGGTACGACAACGCTTTGGGGCAGCGTACATGTGAGGGCGCAGGTTAGTGTTAGCGTACGGGTTAGGATTAGGGGACGGGTGAGGGTCAGGCTTCGGGGAGTGTTAGGGTTAGGGTTCAGTCTAGGGTTAGGGTTAGGGGACGGGGCGGTTTAGGGTCCAGGTGAGGGTACGACAACGCTTTTTGGGGAGCGTACGTGTGAGGGCGCGGTTTAGTGTTAGCGTACGGGTTAGGATTAGGGGACGGGTGAGGGTCAGGCTTCGGGGAAGGATTAGGGTTAGGGTTCGGGCTAGGGTTAAGGTTAGGGGACGGGGACGGTTTAGGGTCCAGCTGAGGGTAACAACACTTTAGGAGGCATGTACGTGTGAGGGTGCGGGTTAGTGTTAGCGTACGGGTTAGGATTAGGGGAAGGGTGAGGGTCAGGCTTCGGGGAAGGATTATGTTTAGGGTTCGGGCTAGGGTTAGGGCTAGGGGACGGGGACGGTTTAGGGTCCAGGTGAGGGTACGACAACGCTTTAGGGGAAGCGTAGTTGTGAGGGCGCGAGTTAGTGTTAGCGTATGGGTTAGGATTAGGGGACGGGTGAGGGTCAGGCTTCGGGGAAAGTTTAGCGTTAGGGTTCGGGCTAGGGTTAGGGTTAGGGGACGGGGACGGTTTAGGGTTCAGATGAGGGTACGACAACGCTTTAGGGGTGCGTACGTGTGAGGGCGCGGGTTAGTGTTAGCGTACGGATTAGGATTAGGGGACGGGTGAGTGTCAGGCTTCGGGGAAGGGTTAGGGTTAGGGTCTGGGCTAGGGTTAGGGTTATTGGATGGGGACGGTTTAGGGTCCAGGTGAGGGTACGACAACGCTTTAGTGGGAACGTACGTGTGAGGGCGCGGGTTAGTGTTAGCGTACGTGTTAGGATTAGGGGATTGGTGAGTGTCAGGCTTCGGGGAAGGATTAGGGTTAGGGTTCGGGCTAGTGTTAGGGTTAGGGGACGGGGACGGTTTAGGGTCCAGGTGAGGGAACGACAACGCTTTAGGGGGAGCGTACGTGTGAGGGCGCGGGTTAGAGTTAGCTTACGGGTTAGGATTAGGGGACGGGTGAGGGTCAGGCTTCGGGAAAGTGTTAGGGTTAGGGTTCGGGCTAGGGTTACGGTTAGGGAACGGGGACGGTTTAGTGTCCAGGTGAGGGTACAACGCTTTAGGGGGAGCGTACATATGAGGGCGCGGGTTAGTGTTAGCGTACGGGTTGGGATTTGGTGACGGGTGAGGATCAGGGTTCGGGGAAGGGTTAGGGTTAGGGTTCGGGCTAGGGTTAGGGTTAGGGAACGGGGACGGTTAAGGGTCCAGGTGAGGGTACGACAACACTCTAGGGGGAGCGTACGTGTGAGGGCGCGGGTTAGTGTTAGCGTACGGGTTAGGATTAGGGCATGGGTGAGTTTCAGGCTTCGGGGAAGTGTTAGGGTTAGGGATCGGTCTAGGGTTAGGTTTAGGGGACGGGGATGGTTGAGGGTCCAGGTGAGGGTACGACAACGCTTTAGGGGGAGCGTACGTGTGACGGCGTGGATTAGTGTTAGCGTACGGATTAGGATTATGACACGGGTGAGGGTCAGGTTTCGGGGAAGGGTTAGGGTTACGTTTCGGGCTAGGGTTAGGGGACGGGGACGGTTTAGGGTCCAGGTGAGGGTACGACAACTCTTTAGGGGGAGCGTATGTGTGAGGGCGTGGGTTAGTGTTAGCATACGGATTAGGATTAGGGGACGGGTGAGGGTCAGGCTTCGGGGAAGGGTTAGGGTTAGGGTTCGGGCTAGGGTTAGGGTTAGGGGACGGGGACAGTTTAGGTTCCAGGTGAGGGTACGACAATGCTTTAGGGGGAGCGTACGTGTGAGGGCTCGAGTTAGTGTCAGCGTACGGGCTAGGATCAGGGGCCGGGTGAGGGTCAGGCTTCGGGGAAGTGCCAGGGTTAGGGTTAGGGCTTGGGTTAGGGTTAGGGGACGGGGACGGTTTAGGGTCCAGGTGAGAGTAGGACAGCGCTTTAGGGGAAGCATATGTGTGAGGGCGTGGGTTAGTGTTCGCGCATGGTTTAGGATTAGGGGACGAGTGAGGGTCAGGCTTCGGGGAAGGGATAAGTTTAGGGTTCGGGCTAGGGTTAGGGTTAGGGGACAGGGACGGTTTTGGGTCTAGGTGAGGGTACGACAACGCTTTAGGGGGAGCGTACGTGCGAGGGCGCGGGTTAGTTTTAGCGTACGGGTTAGGATTAGGGGACGGGTGAGGGTCAGGCTTCAGGGAAGTGTTAGGGTTAGTGTTCGGGCTTGGGTTAGGGTTAGGGGATGGGGACGGTTTAGGGTCCAGGTGAGGGTACGACAACGCTTTAAGGGGAGCGTACGTGTGAGGGCGCGGGTTAGTGTTAGTGTTAGTGTTCGGGTTAGGATTAGGTGACTGGTGAGGGTCAGGCTTCGGGGAAGGTAGGGTTAAGGTTCGGGCTAGGGTTAAGGTTAGGGGATGGGGACGGTTTAGGGTCCAGGTGAGGGTAAGACAACGCTTTAGGTGGAGCGTACGTTTGAGGGTGCGGGTTACTGTTAGCGTACGGGTTAGGATTAGGGGACGGGTGAGGGTCAGGCTTCGGGGAAGGGTTAGGGTTAGTGTTCGGGCTAGGGTTAGGGTTGGAGGACGGGGACGGTTTAGGGTACAGGTGAGGGTACGACAAAGGTTTAGGGGGAGCGTACGTCTGAGGGCGCGGGTTAGTGTTAGCGTACGGGTTAGGATTAGGGGACGGTGGAGGTTCAGGCTTCCGGGAAGGGTTACGGTTAGGGTTCGGGCTAGGGTTATGGTTAGGGTATGGGGACGGTTTAGGGTCCAGGTGAGGGTTCGACAACGCTTTATGGGGAGCGTACGTGTGACGGCGCGGGTTAGTGTTAGCGTACGGGTTAGGATTAGCGGACGGGTGAGTGTCAGGCTTCGGGGAAGGATTAGGGTTAGGGTTCGGGCTAGGCTTAGGGTTAGGGGACGGGGACGGTTTAGGGTCCAGGTGAGGGTACGACAACGCTTTTGGGTGAGCGTACATGTGAGGGCGCGGGTTAGTGTTAGCGTACGGGTTAGGATTAGGGGACGGGTGAGTGTCAGGCTTCGGGGAATGGATAGGGTTAGGGTTCGGGCTATGGTTAGGTTTAGGGGACGGGGACGGTTTAGGGTCCAGGTGAGGGTACGACAACCCTTTAGGGGGAGCGTACGTGTGAGGGCGCGGGTTAGTGTTAGTCTTAGTGTTCGGGTTAGGATTAGGGGACTGGTGAGGGTCAGGCTTCGGGGAAGGGTTAGGGTTAGGGTTCGGGCTAGGGTTAGGGTTCGGGGAAGGGGAAGGTTTAGGGTCTAGGTTAGGTTACGATAACGCACGAGGGGGAGCGTACGTGTGAGGGCGCGGTTTAGTGTTAGCGTACGGGTTAGGATTAGCGGCCGGGTGAGGGTCAGGCTTCTGGGAAGGGTTAGGGTTAGGGTTCGGGCTAGGGTTAGGGTTAGGGGACGGGGCGGTTTAGGGTCCAGCTGAGGGTAACAACGCTTTAGGAGGAGCGTACGTGTGACGGCGTGGGTTAGTGTTAGTGTACGGGTTAGGATTAGGGGACGGGTGACGGTCAGGCTTCGGGGAAGTGTTAGGGTTAGGGTTCGGGCTAGGGTTAGGGGACGGGAACAGGGACGGTTTAGGGTCCAGGTGAGGGTACGAAAACGCTTTATGGGGAGCGTTCTTGTGAGGACGCGGGTTAGTGTTAGCGTACGGGTTAGGATTAGGGGACGGGTGAGGGTCAGGCTTCGGGGAAGTGTTAGGGTTAGGGTTCGGGCTAGGGTTAAGTTTAGGGGACGGGGACGGTTTAGGGTCCAGGTGAGGGTACGACAACGCTTTAGGGGGAGCGTACGTGTGAGCGCGCGGGTTAGTGTTAGCGTACGGGTTAGGATTAGGGGACGGGTGAGGGTCAGGCTTCGGGGAAGGGTTAGGGTTAGGGTTCGGGCTAGGGTTAGGGATAGGGAACGGGGATGGTTTAGGGTCCAGGTGAGGGTACGACAACGCTTTAGGGGGAGCGTACGTGTGAGGACGCGGGATAGTGTTAGCGTACGGGTTAGGATTAGGGGACGGGTGAGGGTCAGGCTTCGGGGAAGGCTTAGGGTTAGGGTTCGGGCTAGGGTTAGAGTTAGGGGACGGGGACGGTTTAGGGTCCAGGTGAGGGTACGACAACGCTTTAGGGTGAGCGTACGTGTGAGGGCGCGGGTTAGTGTTTGCGTACGGTTTAGGATTATGGGACGGGTGTGGGTCAGGCTTCGGGGAAGGGTTAGGGTTAGGTTTCGGGCTAGGGTTAGGGTTAGAGGACAGGGAAGGTTTAGGGTCCAGGTGAGGGTACGACAACAATTTATGGGGAGCGTACGTGTGAGGGCGCGGGTTAGTGTTAGCGTACGGGTTAGGATTAGGGGACGGGTGAGGGTCAGGCTTCGGGGATGGGTTAGGGTTAGGGTTCCGGCTAGGGTTTGGGTAAGGGGACGGGGAAGGTTTAGGGTCCAGGTCAGGTTACGACAACGATTTAGGGGTAGCGTACGTGTGAGGGCGCGGTTTAGTGTTAGTGTACGGGTAGGATTAGGGGACGGGTGAAGTTCAGGCTTCTGGGAAGCTTTAGGGTTAGGGTTCGGGCTAGGGTTAGGGTTAGGGGACGGGGACTGTTTAGGGTCCAACTGAGGGTAACAATGCTTTAGGAGGAGCGTACGTGTGAGGGCCTGGGTAATTGTTAGCGTACGGGTTAGGAAGAGGGGACGGGTGAGGGTCAGGCTTCGGGGAAGGGTTAGGGTTAGGGTTCGGGCTAGGGTTAGGGTTAGGGGACGGGGACAGTTTAGGGACCAGGTGAGGGTACGACAACGCTTTAGGGGCAACGTACGTGTGAGTGCGCGGGTTAGTGTTAGCGTACGGGTTAGGTTTAGGGGACGGGTGAGGGTCAGGCTTCGTGGAAGGGTTAGGGTTAGGGTTCGGGCTAGCGTTAGGGTTATGGTTAGGGGACGGTTTAGGGTCCAGGTGAGGGTACGACAACGCTTTAGGGGGAGCGTACGTGTGAGGGCGCAGGTTAGTGTTAGCGTACGGGTTAGGATTAGGGGACGGGTGAGGGTCAGGCTTCGGGGAAGTGCTAGTGTTAGGGTTCGGCCTAGGGTTAGGGTTAGGGGATGGGGACGGTTTAGGGTCCAGGTGAGGGTACGACAACGCGTTAAGGGGAGCGTACGTGTGAGGGCGCGGGATAGTGTTAGTGGTAGTGTTCGGGTTAGGATTAGGGGACTTCTGAGGGTCAGGCTTCGGGGAAGGGTTAGGGTTAGGTTTCGGGCTAGGGTTAGGGTTAGGGGACAGGGCGGTTTAGGGTCCAGGTGAGAGTACGACAACGCTTTCAGGGGAGCGTATGTGTGAAGGCGCGGGTTAGTGTTAGTGTTAGTGTTCGGGTTAGGATTAGGGGACTGGTGAGGGTCAGGCTTTGGGGAAGGGTTAGGGTTAAGGTTCGGGCTAGGGTTAGTGTTAGGGGACGGGGACGGTTAAGGGTCCAGGTGAGGGTACGACAACACTCTAGGGGGAGCGTACGTGTGAGGGCGCGGGTTAGTGTTAGCGTACGGGTTAGGATTAGGGCATGGGTGAGTTTCAGGCTTCGGGGAAGTGTTAGGGTTAGGGATCGGTCTAGGGTTAGGTTTAGGGGACGGGGATGGTTGAGGGTCCAGGTGAGGGTACGACAACGCTTTAGGGGGAGCGTACGTGTGACGGCGTGGATTAGTGTTAGCGTACGGATTAGGATTATGACACGGGTGAGGGTCAGGTTTCGGGGAAGGGTTAGGGTTACGTTTCGGGCTAGGGTTAGGGGACGGGGACGGTTTAGGGTCCAGGTGAGGGTACGACAACGCTTTAGGGGGAGCGTATGTGTGAGGGCGTGGGTTAGTGTTAGCATACGGATTAGGATTAGGGGACGGGTGAGGGTCAGGCTTCGGGGAAGGGTTAGGGTTAGGGTTCGGGCTAGGGTTAGGGTTAGGGGACGGGGACAGTTTAGGTTCCAGGTGAGGGTACGACAATGCTTTAGGGGGAGCGTACGTGTGAGGGCTCGAGTTAGTGTCAGCGTACGGGCTAGGATCAGGGGCCGGGTGAGGGTCAGGCTTCGGGGAAGTGCCAGGGTTAGGGTTAGGGCTTGGGTTAGGGTTAGGGGACGGGGACGGTTTAGGGTCCAGGTGAGAGTAGGACAGCGCTTTAGGGGAAGCATATGTGTGAGGGCGTGGGTTAGTGTTCGCGCATGGTTTAGGATTAGGGGACGAGTGAGGGTCAGGCTTCGGGGAAGGGATAAGGTTAGGGTTCGGGCTAGGGTTAGGGTTAGGGGACAGGGACGGTTTTGGGTCTAGGTGAGGGTACGACAACGCTTTAGGGGGAGCGTACGTGCGAGGGCGCGGGTTAGTTTTAGCGTACGGGTTAGGATTAGGGGACGGGTGAGGGTCAGGCTTCAGGGAAGTGTTAGGGTTAGTGTTCGGGCTTGGGTTAGGGTTAGGGGATGGGGACGGTTTAGGGTCCAGGTGAGGGTACGACAACGCTTTAAGGGGAGCGTACGTGTGAGGGCGCGGGTTAGTGTTAGTGTTAGTGTTCGGGTTAGGATTAGGTGACTGGTGAGGGTCAGGCTTCGGGGAAGGTAGGGTTAAGGTTCGGGCTAGGGTTAAGGTTAGGGGATGGGGACGGTTTAGGGTCCAGGTGAGGGTAAGACAACGCTTTAGGTGGAGCGTACGTTTGAGGGTGCGGGTTACTGTTAGCGTACGGGTTAGGATTAGGGGACGGGTGAGGGTCAGGCTTCGGGGAAGGGTTAGGGTTAGTGTTCGGGCTAGGGTTAGGGTTGGAGGACGGGGACGGTTTAGGGTACAGGTGAGGGTACGACAAAGGTTTAGGGGGAGCGTACGTCTGAGGGCGCGGGTTAGTGTTAGCGTACGGGTTAGGATTAGGGGACGGTGGAGGTTCAGGCTTCCGGGAAGGGTTACGGTTAGGGTTCGGGCTAGGGTTATGGTTAGGGTATGGGGACGGTTTAGGGTCCAGGTGAGGGTTCGACAACGCTTTATGGGGAGCGTACGTGTGACGGCGCGGGTTAGTGTTAGCGTACGGGTTAGGATTAGGTGTCGGGTGAGGGTTAGGATTCGGGGAAGTGCTAGTATTAGGGTTCGGGCTACGGTTAGGGTTAGGGGTTGGGAACGGTTTAGGGTCCAGGTGAGTGTACGACAACGATTTAGGGGGAGTGTACGTGTGAGGGCGTGGGTTAGTGTTAGCGTACGCGTTCGGAAGAGGGGATGGGTGAGGGTCAGGCTTCGGGGAAGTGTTAGGGTTAGGGTTCGGGCTAGGGTTAGGGTTAGGGGACGGGGACAGTTTAGTTCCAGGTGAGGGTACGAAAACGCTTTAGGGGGAGCGTACGTGCGAGGGTGCGGGATAGTGTTAGCGTACGGGTTAGGATTAGGGGATGGGTGAGGGTCAGGCTTCGGGGAAGTGTTAGGGTTAGGGTTCGGGCTAGGGTTAGGGTTAGGGGACGGGGCGGTTTAGGGTTCAGGTGAGGGTACGACAACGATTTAGGAGCAGCGTACGTGTGAGGGCGCGGGTTAGTGTTAGCGTACGGGTTAGGATTAGGTGACGGGTGAGGGTAGGGCTTCGGGGAAGAGTTAGGGTTAGGGTTCGGGCTAGCGTTAGGGCTATGGTTAGGGGACGTGTTAGGGTCAAGGTGAGGGTACGACAACGCTTTAGGGGGAGCGTACGTGTGAGGGCGCAGGTTAGTGTTAGTGGTAGTGTTCGGGTTAGGATTAGGGGACTTGTGAGGGTCAGGCTTCGGGGAAGGGTTAGGGTTAGGTTTCGGGCTAGGGTTAGGGTTAGGGGACGGGGACAGTTTAGGGTCCAGGTGAGAGTACGACAACGCTTTAGGGGAGCGTACGTGTGAGGGCGTGGGATAGTGTTAGCGTACGGGTTAGGATTAGGGGACGGGTGAGGGTCAGGCTTCGGGGAAGAGTTAGGGTTAGGGTTCGGTCTAGGGTTAGGGTTACGGTTAGGGGACGGTTTAGGGTCCAGGTGAGGGTACGACAACGCTTTAGGGGGAGCGTACATGTGAGGGCGCGGGTTAGTGTTAGCGTACGGGTTAGGATTAGGGGACGGCTGAGGGCCAGGTTTCGGGGAAGTGTTAGGGTTAGGGTTCGGGTTAAGGTTAGTGTTAGGGGACGGGGATGGTTTAGGGTCCAGGTGAGGGTAGGACAACGCTTTAGGGGGAGCGTACGTGTGAGGGCGTGGGTTAGTGTTAGCGTACGGGTTAGGATTAGGGGACGGGTGAGGGTCAGGCTTTGGGGAAGTGTTAGGGTTAGTGTTCGGGCTAGGGTTAGGGTTAGGGACGGGGATTGTTTAGGGTCCAGGTGAGGGTACGACAACGCTTTAGTGGGAGCGTACGTGTGAGGTCGTTGGTTAGTGTTAGCGTACAGGTTAGGATTAGGGGACGGTTGAGTGTCAGGCTTCGGGGAAGGGTTAGGTTTCGGGTTCGGGCTAGGTTTAGAGTTAGGGAATGGGGACGGTTTAGGGTCCAGGTGAGGGTACGACAACGCTTTAAGGGGAGGGTACGTGTGAGGGCGCGGGTTAGTGTTAGTGTTAGTGTTCGGATTAGGATTAGGGGACTGGTGAGGGTCAGGCTTCGGGGAAGGGTTAGGGTTAAGGTTCGGGCTAGGGTTACAGTTAGGGGACGAGGACGGTTTAGGGTCCAGGTGAGGGTAAGACAACACTCTAGTGGGAGCGTACGTGTGAGGGCGCGGGTTAGTGTTATCGTACGGGTTAGGATTAGGGGACGGGTGAGGTTCAGGCTTCGGGGAAGGGTTAGGGTTAGGGATCTGTGTAGGGTTAGGTTTAGGGGACGGGGACGGTTTAGGGTCCAGGTGAGTGTAAGACAACGCTTTAGGGGGAGCGTACGTGTGAGGGCGTGGATTAGTGTTAGCGTACGGATTAGGATTATGACACGGGTGAGGGTCAGGTTTCGGGGAAGGGTTAGGGTTACAGTTCGGGCTAGGGTTAGGGGACGGGGACGGTTTAGGATTCAGGTGAGGGTACGACAACACTCTAGGGGGAGCGTACGTGTGAGGGCGCGGGTTAGTGTTAGCGTACGGGTTAGGATTAGGGGACGGGTGAGGGTCAGGCTTCGGGGAAGGGTTAGGGTTAGTGTTCGGGCTATGGTTAGGTTAGGGGACGGGGACGGTTTAGGGTCCAGGTGAGGGTACGACAACCCTTTAGGGGGAGCGTACGTGTGAGGGCGCGGGTTACAGTTAGCGTACGGTTTATGATTAGGAGACGTGTGAGGTTCAGGCCTCGGGGAAGGGTTAGGGTTCGGGTTCGGGCTAGGGTTAGGGTTAGGGTATGGGGACGGTTTAGGGTCCAGGTGAGGGTACGACAACGCTTTAGGGGGAGCGTACGTGTGACGACGCGGGTTAGTGTTAGCGTACGGTTTAGGATTAGGTGACGGGTGAGGGTCAGGCTTCGGGGAAGTGCTAGGGTTAGGGATCGGGCTAGAGTTAGGGTTAGGGGACGGGGAAGTTTTAGGGTCCAGGTGAGGGTACGACAACGCTTTAGGGGGAGCGTACTTGTGAGGGCGCAGGAAAGTGTTAGCGTATGGGTTAGGATTAAGGGACGTGTGAGGATCAGGCTGCGGGGAAGTGTTAGGGTTAGGGTTCGGGCTAGGGTTAGGGTTAGGGGACGGGGACGGTTTAGGGTCCAGGTGACGGTACGACGACGCTTTAGGGGGAGCGTACGTGTGACGACGCGGGTTAGTGTTAGCGTACGGATTGGGATTAGGGGACGGGTGAGGTTCAGGCTTCGGGGAAGGGTTAGGGTTAGGGATCGGTGTAGGGTTAGGTTTAGGGGACGGGGACGGTTTAGGGTCCAGGTGAGGGTACGACAATGCTTTAGGGGGAGCGTACGTGTGAGAGCGTGGATTATTGTTAGCGTACGGATTAGGATTATGACATGGGTGAGGGTCAGGTTTCGGGGAAGGGTTAGGGTTACGGTTCGGGCTAGGGTTAGGGGACGGGGACGGTTTAGGATCCAGGTGAGGGTACGACAACGCTCTAGGGGCAGCGTACGTGTGAGGGCGCGGGTTAGTGTTAGCCTACGGGTTAGGATTAGGGAACGGGTCAGGGTCAGGCTTCGGGGAATGGTTAGGGTTAGGGTTCGGGCTAGGGTTAGGGTTAGGGGACGGGGACGGTTTGGGGTCCAGGTGAGGGTACGACAACGCTTTACGGGGAGCGTATGTGTGAGGGCGCGGGTTAGTGTTAGCGTACGGGTTAGGATTAGGGGACAGGTGAGGGTCAGGCTTCGGGGAAGGGTTAGGGTTAGGGTTAGGGTTCGGGCTAGGGTTAAGGTTAGGGGACGGGGACGGTTTAGGGTCCAGGTGAGGGTACGACAACGCTTTAGGGGAAGCGTAGTTGTGAGGGCGCGGGTTAGTGTTAGCGTATGGGTTAGGATTAGGGGACGGGTGAGGGTCAGGCTTCGGGGAAAGTTTAGGGTTAGGGTTCGGGCTTGGGTTAGGGTTAGGGGACGGGGACGGTTTAGGGTTCAGATGAGGGTACGACAACGCTTTAGGGGGAGCGTACGTGTGAGGTCGCGGGTTAGTGTTAGCGTATGGGTTAGGATTAGGGGTGGGTGAGTGTCACGCTTCAGGGAAGTGTTAGGGTAAAGGTTCGGGCTAGGGTTAGGTTTAGGGGATGGGGCGGTTTAGGGTGCAGGTGAGGGTACGACAACGCTTTAGGGGTGCGTACGTGTGAGGGCGTGGGTTAGTGTTAGCGTACGGATTAGGATTAGGGGACGGGTGAGTGTCAGACTTCGGGGAAGGGTTAGGGTTAGGGTCTGGGCTAGGGTTAGGGTTATTGGATGGGGACGGTTTAGGGTCCAGGTGAGGGTACGACAACGCTTTAGTGGGAGCGTACGTGTGAGGGCGCGGGTTAGTGTTAGCGTACGTGTTAGGATTAGGGGATTGGTGAGTGTCAGGCTTCGGGGAAGGATTAGGGTTAGGGTTCGGGCTAGGGTTAGGGTTAGGGGACGGGGACGGTTTAGGATCCAGGTGAGGGTACGACAACGCTTTAGGGGGAGCGTACGTGTGAGGAGGCGGGTTAGAGTTAGCTTACGGGTTAGGATTAGGGGACGGGTGAGGGTCAGGCTTCGGGGAAGTGTTAGGGTTAGGGTTCGGGCTAGGGTTACGGTTAGGGAACGGGGACGGTTTAGTGTCCAGGTGAGGGTACAACGCTTTAGGGGGAGCGTACATATGAGGGCGCGGGTTAGTGTTAGCGTACGGGTTGGGATTTGGTGACGGGTGAGGATCAGGCTTCGGGGAAGGGTTAGGGTTAGGGTTCGGGCTAGGGTTAGGGTTAGGGAACAGGGACGGTTTAGGGTCCAGGTGAGGGTACGACAACGCTTTCAGGGGAGCGTATGTGTGAAGACGCGTGTTAGTGTTAGTGTTAGTGTTCGGGTTAGCATTAGGGGACTGGTGAGGGTCAGGCTTTGGGGAAGGGTTAGGGTTAAGGTTCGGGCTAGGGTTAGTGTTAGGGGACGGGGACGGTTAAGGGTCCAGGTGAGGGTACGACAACACTCTAGGGGGATCGTACGTGTGAGGGCGCGGGTTAGTGTTAGCGTACGGGTTAGGATTAGGGCATGGGTGAGTTTCAGGCTTCGGGGAAGTGTTAGGGTTAGGGATCGGTCTAGGGTTAGGTTTAGGGGACGGGGACGGTTGAGGGTCCAGGTGAGGGTACGACAACGCTTTAGGGGGAGCGTACGTGTGAGGGCGTGGATTAGTGTTAGCGTACGGATTAGGATTATGACACGGGTGAGGGTCAGGTTTCGGGGAAGGGTTAGGGTTACGTTTCGGTCTAGGGTTAGGGGACGGGGACGGTTTAGGGTCCAGGTGAGGGTACCACAACGCTTTAGGGGGAGCGTACGTGTGAGGGCGCGGGTTAGTGTTAGCATACGGATTAGGATTAGGGGACGGGTGAGGGTGAGGCTTCGGGGAAGGGTTAGGGTTAGGGTTCGGGCTAGGGTTAGTGTTAGGGGACGGGGACGGTTTAGGTTCCAGGTGAGGGTACGACAATGCTTTAGGGGGAGCGTACGTGTGAGGTCGCGGGTTAGTGTTAGCGTACGGGTTAGGATTAGCGGACGGCTGAGGGTCAGGTTTCGGGGAAGGGTTAGGTTTAGGGTTCGGGGTAGGGTTAGGGTTAGGGGACGGGGACGGTTTAGGGTCCAGGTGAGGGTACTACAACGCTTTAGGGGGAGCGTACGTGTGAGGGCGCGGGTTAGTGTTAGCGTACGGGTTAGGATTAGGGGACGGGAGAGGGTCAGGCTTCGGGGAAGAGTTAGGGTTAGGGTTCGGGGTAGGGTTATGGTTAGGGGACAGGGACGGTTTAGGGTGCACGTGAGGGTACGACAACGCTTTAGCGGGAGCATATGTGTGAGGGCGCGGGATAGTGTTAGCGTACGGGTTAGGATTAGGGGACGGGTGAGGGTCAGGCTTCGGGGAAGTGTTAGGGTTAGGGTTCGGGCTAGGGTTAGGGTTAGGGGACGGGGACGGTTTAGGGTCCAGGTGAGGGTACGACAACGCTTTAGGGGGAGCGTACGTGTGAGGGCTCGGGTTAGTGTTAGCGTACGGGCTAGGATCAGGTGCCGGGTGAGGGTCAGGCTTCGGGGAAGTGCCAGGGTTAGGGTTAGGGCTTGGGTTAGGGTTAGGGGACGGGGACGGTTTAGGGTCCAGGTGAGAGTAGGACAACGCTTTAAGGGGAGCGTACGTGTGAGGGCGTGGGTTAGTGTTAGTGTTAGTGTTCGGGTTAGGATTAGGTGACTGGTGAGGGTCAGGCTTCGGGGAAGGTTTAGGGTTAAGGTTCGGGCTAGGGTTAAGGTTAGCGGATGGGGACGGTTTAGGGTCCAAGTGAGGGTAAGACAACGCTTTAGGTGGAGCGTACGTTTGAGGGCGCGGTTTACTGTTAGCGTACGGGTTAGGATTAGGGGACGGGTGAGGGTCAGGCTTCGGGGAAGGGTTAGGGTTAGGGTTCGGGATAGGGTTAGGGTTAGGGGATGGGGACGGTTTAGGGTCCAGGTGAGGGTACGACAACGCTTTAGGGGGAGCGTATGTGTGACGGCGCGGGTTAGTGTTAGCGTACGGGTTTGGATTAGGGGACGGGTGAGGGTCAGGCTTCGGGGAAGGGTTAGGGTTAGGGTTCGGGCTAGGGTTACGGTTAGGGGACGGCTACGGTTTAGGGTCCAGGTGAGGGTACGACAATGCTTAGGGGGAGCGTACGTGCGAGGGCGCGGGATAGTGTTAGCGTACGGGTTAGGATTAGGGGACGGGTGAGGGTCAGGCTTCGGAGAAGTGTTAGTGTTAGGGTTCGGGTTAGGGTTAGGGCTAGTGGACGGGGCGGTTTAGGGTCCAGGTGAGGGTACGACAACGCTTTGGGGCAGCGTACGTGTGAGGGCGCAGGTTAGTGTTAGCGTACGGGTTAGGATTAGGGGACGGGTGAGGGTCAGGCTTCGGGGATGTGTTAGGGTTAGGGTTCAGTCTAGGGTTAGGGTTAGGGGACGGGGCGGTTTAGGGTCCAGGTGAGGGTACGACAACACTTTTTGGGGAGCGTACGTGTGAGGGCGCGGTTTAGTGTTAGCGTACGGGTTAGGATTAGGGGACGGGTGAGGGTCAGGCTTCGGGGAAGGGTTAGGGTTAGGGTTCGGGCTACGGTTAGGGTTAGGGTACGGGGATGGTTTAGGGTCCAGGTGAGTGTACCACATGGTTTAGGGGGAGCATACGTGTGACGGCACGGGTTAGTGTTAGCGTACGGGTTAGGATTAGGGGACGGGTGAGGGGAAGGCTTCGGGTAAGTGTTAGGTTTAGGGTTCGGGCTAGGGTTAAGATTACGGGACCGGGACGGTTAAGGGTCCAGGTGAGAGTACGACAACGCTTTAGGGGAAGCGAACGTGTGAGGGCGGTGGTTAGTGTTAGCGTACGGGCTAGGATTAGGGGACCGGTGAGTGTCAGGCTTCGGGGAAGGTTTAGGGTTAGGGTTCGGGCTAGGGTTAGTGTTAGGGGATGGGGACAGTTTAGGGATCAAATGTGGGTACAAAACGCTTTAGGGGGAGTGTACGTGTGAGGGCGTGGGCTAATGTTAGAGTACGGGCTATGATTAGAAGATGGGTAAGGGTCAGGCTTCAGGGAAGGTTTAGGGTTAGGGTTCCGGCTTGGGATAGGGGATGGGGAAGGGGACGGTTTAGGGTCCAGGTGACGGTACGACAACGCTTTAGGGGGAGCGTACCTGTGAGGGCACGAGTTAGTGTTAGCGTACGGGCTAGGATTAGGGGACGGGTGAGTGTCAGGCTTCGGGGAAGGGTTAGGGTTAGGGTTCGGGCTAGGGTTAGGGTTAGGGGACGGGGACGTTTGGTGTCCAGGTGAGGGTACGGCAACGGTTTAGGGGGAGCGTACATTTGAGGGCACGGGTTAGTGTTAGCGTATAGGTTAGGATTCGGGGACAGGTGAGAGTCAGGCTTCGGGGAAGGGTTAGGTTTAGGGTTCGGGCTAGGTTTAGGGAACGCGGACGGGGACAGTTTATGGTCCAGGTGAGGGTACGACAACGCTTTAGGGGGAGCGTACGTGTGAGGGTGTGGGTTAGTGTTAACATACAGGTTAGGATTAGGGGACAGGTGAGGGTCAGGATTCGGGGAAGGGTTAGGGTTAGGGTTCGGGCTAGGGTTAGTGTTAGGGGACGGGGATGGCTTAGGGTCCAGCTGAGGGTACGACAAGCTTTAGGGGGAGCGTACGTATGAGGGCACGGGTTACTGTTAGCGTACGGCCTAGGATTAGGGGACGGGTGAGTAGCAGGCTTCCGTGTAAAGTTAGGGTTAGTGTTCGGGCTAGGGTTAGGGTTAGGGGATGGGGACGGTTTTGGGTCCAGGTGAGGGTATGACAATGCTTTATGGGGAGCGTACGTGTGAGGACGCGGGTTAGAGTTAGCATACGGGCTAGGATTAGGGGACGGGTGAGGGTCAGGCTTCGGGGAAGTGTTAGGGTTAGGGTTCGGGCTAGGGTGAGGGTTAGGGGACGGGGACGGTTTAGGGTCCAGGTGAGGGTACGACAACGCTTTAGGGGCAGCGTACATGTGAGGGCGCAGGTTAATGTTAGCGTACGGGTTAAGATTAGGGAACGGGTGATCGTCAGGCTTCGGGGAAGGGTTACGGTTAGGGTTCGGGCTAGGGTTAGGGTTAGGGGACGGGGACGGTTTAGGGTCCAGGTGAGGGTACCACAACGCTTTAGGGGCACTGTATGTGTGAGCGCGCGGGTTAGTGTTAGCGTACGTGTTAGGACTAGGGGACGGGTGAGGGTCAGGCTTCGGGGAAGGGTTAGGGTTAGGGTTCGTGCTAAGGTTAGGGTTAGGGGACGGGGAAGGTTTAGGGTCCAGGTGAGGGTACGACAAAGCTTTAGGGGGAGCGTACGTGTGAGGGCGCGGGTTAGTGTTAGCATACGGGTTGGGATTAGGGGACGAGTGAGGGTCAGGCTTCGGGGAATGGTTAGGGTTAGGGTTCGGGCTAGGGTTATGGTTAGGGGACGGGGACGGTTTAGGGTCCAGGTGACGGTACGACAACGCTTTAGGGGTAGCGTACGTGTGAGGGCGCAGATTAGTGTTAGCGTACGTGTTAGGATAAGGGGACGGGTGAGGGTCAGGCTTCTGGGAAGTGTTAGGGTTAGGGTTCGGTCTAGAGTTAGGGTTAGGGGACGGGGACGGTTTAGGGTCCAGGTGAGTGTACGACAACGCTTTAGGGGGAGCGCACGTGTGAGGGCGCGGGTTAGTGTTAGCGTACGGGTTAGGATTAGGGGACGCGTGAGGGTCAGGCTTCGGGGAAGGTTTAGGGTTAGGGTTCGGGCTAGGGTTAGGGTTACGGTTAGGGGACGGTTTAGGCTCCAGGTGAGGGTACGACAACGCTTTAGGGGGAGCGTACGTGTGAGGGCGCGGGTTAGTGTTAGCGTACGGGTTAGGATTAGGGGACGGGTGAGGGTCAGGCTTCGGGGAATTGTTAGGGTTAGGGTTCGGGCTAGGGTTAGGGTTACGGTTAGGGGACGGTTTAGGGTACAGGTGAGGCTACGACAACGCTTTAGGGGCAGCGTATGTGTGAGGTCACGGGTTAGTGTTAGCGTACGGGTTAGGATTAGGGGACAGGTGAGGGTCAGGCTTCGGGGAAGGGTTAGGGTTAGGGTTCGGGCTAGGGTTAGGGTTCGGGGACGGGGACGGTTTAGGGTCCAGGTGAGGCTACGACAACGCTTTAGGGGGAGCGTACGTGTGAGGGCGCGGGTTAGTGTTAGCGTACGGGTTGGGATTAGGGGACGGGTGAGGGTCAGGCTTCTGGGAATGATTAGGGTTAGGGTTCGGTCTAGAGTTAGGGTTAGGGGACGGGGACGTTTTAGGGTCCAGGTGAGTGTACGACTACGCTTTAGTGGGAGCGTACGTGTGAGGGCGCGGGTTAGTGTTAGCGTACGGGTTAGGATTAGGGGACGCATGACGGTCAGGCTTCGGGGAAGGTTTAGGGTTAGGTTTCGGGCTAGGGTTAGGGTTACGGTTAGGGGACGGTTTAGGGTCCAGGTGAGGGTACGACAACGCTTTAGGGGGAGCGTACGTGTGAGGGCGTGGGTTTGTGTCAGCGTACGGGTTAGGATTATGGGACGGGTGAGGGTCAGGCTTCGGGGAATTGTTAGGGCTAGGGTTCGGTCTAGGGTTAGGGTTACGGTTAGGGGACGGTTTAGGGTACAGGTGAGTGTACGACAACTCTTTAGTGGAGCGTACGTGTGAGGGCGCGGGTTAGTGTTAGCGTACGGGTTAGGAATACGGGACAGGTGAGGGTCAGGCTTCGGGGAAGTGTTAGGCTTAGGGTTCGGGCTAAGGTTAGGGTTAGGGGATGGGGACGGTTTAGGTTCCAGGTGAGGGTACGACAACCCTTTAGGGGGAGCGTAAGTGTGAGGGCGCGGGTTAGTTTTAGCGTACGTGTTAGGATTAGGGGACGGGTGAGGGTAAGGCTTCGGGGAAGGTTTAGGGTTATGGTTCGGGCTAGGGTTAGGGTAGGGAATGGGGACGGTTTAGGTTCCAGGTGAGGGTACGACAACCCTTTAGGGGGAGCGTAAGTGTGAGGGCGCGGGTTAGTTTTAGCGTACGTGTTAGGATTAGGGGACGGGTGAGGGGAAGGCTTCGGGGAAGGTTTAGGGTTAGGGTTCGGGCTAGGGTTACGGTAGGGAATGGGGACGGTTTAGGGTCCAGGTGAGGGTCCGACAACGCTTTAGGGGGAGCATACGTGTGAGGGCGCGGGTTAGTGTTAGCGTACGGGTTAGGATTATGGGACGGGTGAGGGTCAGGCTTCGGGGAAGTGTTAGGGTTAGGGTTTGGGCTAGGGTTAGTGTTAGGGGACGGGGACGGTTTAAGGTCTAGCTTAGGGTAACAACGCTTTAGGAGGAGCGTACGTGTGAGGGCGCGGGTTAGTGTTAGTGTTAGTGTTCGGGTTAGGATTAGGGGACTGGTGAGGGTCAGGCTTCGGGGAAGGTTTAGGTTTAAGGTTCGGGCTAGGGTTAGTGTTAGGGGACGGGGACGGTTTAGGGTCCAGGTGAGGGTACGACAACGCTTTATGGGGAGCGTACGTGTGAGGGCGCGGGTTAGTGTTAGCGTACGGGTTAGGACTAGGGGACGGGTGATGGTCACGCTTCTGAGAAGGGTTAGGTTTAGGGTTCAGTTTAGGGTTAGGGTTAGGGGACGGGGACGTTTTAGGGACCAGGTGATGTTACGACAACGCTTTAGGGGCACTGTACGTGTGAGGGCGCGGGTTAGTGTTAGCGTACGGGTTAGGATTAGGGGACGGGTGAGGGTCAGGCTTCGGGGAAGGGTTAGGGTTAGAGGACGGGGACGGTTTAGGGTCCAGGTGAGGGTACGACAACGCTTTAGGGGGAGCGTACGTGTGAGGGCACGGGTTAGTAGTAGCCTACGGTTTAGGATTAGGGGACGGATGAGGGTTAGGCTTCGGGAAATGGTTACGGTTAGGGTTCGGGCTAGGATTAGGGATAGGGGACGGGGACGGTTTAGGGTCCAGGTGAGGGTACGACAACGCTTTAGGGGGAGCGTACGTGTGAGGGCGTGCGTACGGCTTAGGATTAGGGGACGGGTGAGGGTCAGGCTTCGGGGAAGGTTTAGGGTTAAGGTTCGGGCTAGGGTTAGGGTTAGGGTACGGGGACTGTTTAGGGTCCAGGTGAGGGTACTACAACGCTTTAGGGGGAGCGTACGTGTGAGGGCACGGGTTAGTGTTAGCATACGGGTTAGGCTTAGGGGACGGGTGAGGTTCAGGCTTCGGGGAATGGTTAGGGCTAGGGTTCAGGCTAGGTTTAGGGTTAGGGGACGGGGACGGTTTAGGGTCCAGGTGAGGGTACGACAACGCTTTAGGGGGAGCATAAGTGTGAGGGCGTGGATTAGTGTTAGCGTACGGGTTAGGATTAGGGGACGGGTGAGTGTCAGGCTTCGGGGAATGGTTAGGGTTCGGGTTCGGGCTAGGGTTAGGGTTCGGGGACGGGGACGGTTTAGGGTCCAGGTGAGTGTACAACAACGTTTTAGGTGGAGAGTACGTGTGAGGGCGCGGGTTAGTGTTAGCGTACGGCTTACGATTAGGGGACGGGTGAGGGTCAGGATTAGGGGAAGGGTTAGGGTTACGGTGCGGGCTAGGGTTAGGGTTAGGGGACGGGGACGGTTTAGGGTCCAGGTGAGGGTACGACAATGCTTTAGGGGGAGTGTACGTGTGAGGGCGCGGGTTAGTGTTAGCGTACGTGTTAGGATTAACGTACGGATGAGTGTCAGGCTTTGGGGAAGTGTTAGGGTTAGGGTTCGGGCTAGGGTTAGGGTTAGGGGACGGGGACGGTTTAGGGTCCAGGTGAGGGTACGACAACGCTTTAGGGGCACTGTACGTGTTAGGGCGCGGGTTAGTGTTAGCGTACGGGTTAGGATTAGGGGACGGGTGAGGGTCAGGCTTCGGGGAAGGGTTAGGGTTAGGGTTCGGGCTAGGGTAGGGTTAGGGGACGGGGACGGCTTAGGGTCCAGGTGAGGGTACGACAACGCTTTAGGGGGAGCGTACGTGTGAGGGCGCGGGTCAGTGTTAGCGTACGGGTTAGGATTAGAGGACGGGTGAGGGTCAGGCTTCGGGGAAAGATTAGGGTTAGGGTTCGGGCTAGGGTTACGTTCAGGTTCCGGGGACGGTTTAGGGTCCAGGTGAGGGTACGACAATGCTTTAGCGGGAGCGTACGTGTGAGGGCGCGGGTTAGTGTTAGCGTACGGGTTAGGATTATGGAACGGGTAGGGTCAGGCTTCGGTGAAGTGCTAGGGTTAGGGTTCGGGCTAGGGTTAGGGTTAGGGGACGGGGACGGTTTTGGGTCCAGGTGAGGGTACGACAACGCTTTAGGGGGAACGTACGTGTGAGGGCGAGGGTTAGTGTTAGCGTACGGCTTAGGATTAGGGGACGGGTGAGGGTCAGGCTTCGGGGAAGGGTTAGGTTTAGGGTTCGGGCTAGGGTTAGTGTTAGGGGACGGGGACGGTGTAGGGTCTAGCTGAGGGTAACAACGCTTTAGGAGGAGCGTACGTGTGAGGGCGCGGGTTAGTGTTAGAGTACGGGTTAGGATTAGGGGACAGGTGAGGGTCAGGCTTTGGGGAAGTGTTAGGGTTAGGTTTCGGGCTAGGGTTAGTGTTAGGGGATGGGGACGGTTTAGGGTCCAGGTGAGGGTACGACAACTCTTTAAGGGGAGCGTACGTGTGAGGGCGCGGGTTAGTGTTAGTGTTAGTGTTCGTGTTAGGATTAGGGGACGGGTGAGGGTCAGGCTTCGGGGAAGGGTTAGGGTTACGGTTCGGGCTAGGGTTAAGGTTAGGGGACGGGGACGGTTTAGGGTCCAGGTGAGGGTATGACAACGCTTTAGGGGGAGCGTACGTGTGAGGGCACGGGTTAGTGTTAGCGTACGGGTTAGGACTAGGTGACGGGTGATGGTCAGGCTTCGGGGAAGTGTTAGGTTTAGGGTTCGGTCTAGGGTTAGGGTTAGGGGACGGGGACGGTTTAGGGTCCAGGTGAGGGTACGACAATGCTTCAGGGGCAGCGTACATGTGAGGGCGCAGGTTAGTGTTAGTGTACGGGTTAAGATTAGGGGACGGGTGAGGGTCAGGCTTCGGGGAAGGGTTAGGGTAAGGGTTCGGTCTAGGGTTAGGGTTAGGGGACGGGGACGGTTTAGGGTCCAGGTGAGAGTACGACAACGCTTTAGGGGGAGCGTACGTGTGAGGGCGCAGGTTAGTGTTATTGTACGGGTTAGGATTAGGGGACGGGTGAGGGTCAGGCTTAGGGGGAGGGTTAGGGCTAGGGTTTGTGCTAGGGTTTAGGGTTACGGTTAGGGGACCGTTTAGCGTCCAGGTGAGGGTACGACAACGCTTTAGGGGGAGCGTACGTGTGAGGGCGCGGGTTAGTGTTAGCGTACGGGTTATGATTAGGGGACGGGTGAGGGTCAGGCTTCGGGGAAGGGTTAGGGTTAGGGTTCGGGCTAGGGTTAGGGCTTGGGGATGGGGACGGCTGAGGGTCCAGGTGAGGCTACGACAACGTTTTAAGGGTAGCGTACGTATGAGGGCGCGGGTTAGTGTTAGTGTTAGTGTTCGGGTTAGGATTAGGGGACTGGTGAGGGTCACGCTTCGGGGAAGGGTTAGGGTTAAGGTTCGGGCTAGGGTTAGGCTTAGGTGACGGGCAAGGATTAGGGTTCAGGTGAGGGTACGACAACTCTTTAGGGGGAGCGTACGTGTGAGGGCGCGGGTTAGTGTTAGCGTACGGCTTAGGATTAGGGGACGGGTGAGGGTCAGGCTTCGGGGAAGTGTTAGGGTTAGGGTTCGGGCTAGGGTTAGGGTTATGGGACGCGGAAGGTTTAGGGTCCAGGTGAGGGTACGACAACGCTTTAGGGTGAGCGTACGTGTGAGGGCGCGGGTTCGTGTTAGCTTACGGGTTAGGATTAAGTGATGGGTGATGGTCAGGCTTCGGAGAAGGCTTAGGGTTAGGGTTCGGGCTAGGGTTAGTGTTAGGGGATGGGAACGGTGTAGGGTCCAGGTGAGGGTACGACAACGCTTTAGGGGGAGCGTACGTGTGAGTGCGCCGGTTAGTGCTAGCGTACGGGTTAGGACTAGGGGACGGGTGATGGTCAGGCTTCGGGGAAGGGTTAGGTTTAGGGTTCAGTCTAGGGTTAGGGTTAGGGGACGGAGACGTTTTAGGGTCCAGGTGATGGTACGACAACGCTTTAGGGGCACTGTACGTGTGAGGGCGCGGGTTAGTGTTAGCGTACGGGTTAGGATTAGGGGACAGGTGAGGGTCAGGCTTCGGGGAAGGGTTAGGGTTAGGGGACGGGGACGGTTTAGGGTCCAGGTGAGGGTACGACAACGCTTTAGGGGGAGCGTATGTGTGAGGGCGCGGGTTAGTGTTAGCGTACGGGTTAGGATTATGGGATGGGTGAGGGTCAGGCTTCGGTGAAGTGCTAGGGTTAGGGATCGGGCTAGGGTTAGGGTTAGGGGACGGGGACGGTTTAGGGTCCAGGTGAGGGTACGACAACGCTTTAAGGGGAGTGTACGTGTGAGGGAGCGGGTTAGTGTTAGTGTCAGTCTTCGTGTCAGGATTAGGGGACGGGTGAGGGTCAGGCTTCGGGGAAGGGTTAGGGTTGGGGTTCGGGCTAGGGTTAGGGTTAGGGGACGGGGACGGTTTAGGGTCCAGGTGAGGGTACGACAATGCTCTAGGGGGAGCGTACGTGTGAGGGCGCGGGTTAGTGTTAGCGTACGGGTTAGGATTAGGGTAGGGGTGAGGGTCAGGCTTCGGGGAAGGGTTAGGTTTAGGGTTCGGTCTAGGGTTAAGGTTAGGGGACGGGGACGGTTTATGGTCCAGGTGAGGGTACGACAACGCTTTAGGGGGAGCGTACGTGTGAGGGCGCGGGTTAGTGTTAGCGTACGGGTTAGGATTAGGGGACGGGTGCGGGTCAGGCTTCGGGGAAGAGTTAGTGTTAGGGTTCGGGCTAGGGTTATGGTTAGGGGACGTGGACGGTTTAGGGTCCAGGTGAGGGTACGAAAAGGCATTAGGGGGAGCGTACGTGTGAGTGCGCCGGTTAGTGCTAGCGTACGGGTTAGGACTAGGGGACGGGTGATGGTCAGGCTTCGGGAAAGGGTTAGGTTTAGGGTTCAGTCCAGGGTTAGGGTTAGGGGACGGGGACGGTTTAGGGTCCAGGTGAGGGTACGACAACGCTTTAGGGGCACTGTACGTGTGAGGGCGCGGGTTAGTGTTAGTGTACGGATTATGATTAGGGGACAGGTGAGGGTAAGGATTCGGGGAAGGGTTAGAGTTAGGGTTCGGGCTAGGGTTAGGGTTAGGGTTAGGGGACAGGGACGGTTTAGGGTCCAGGTGAGCGTACGACAACGCTTTAGGGGGAGCGTACGTGTGAGGGCGCGGGTTAGTGTTAGCGTTCGGATTAGTATTAGCTGATGGGTGAGGGTCAGGCTTCGGGGAAGGGTTAGGGTTACTGTTCGGGCTAGGGTTAGGGTTAGGGGATGGGGACGGTTTAGGGTCCAGGTGAGGGTACAACAACGCTTTAGGGGGAGCATACGTGTGAGGGCGTGGGTTACTGTTAGCGTACAGGTTAGGATAGGGGACGGGTGAGGGTCAGGCTTCAGGGAAGAATTAGGGTTAGGGTTTGGGCTAGGTTTAGGGTTAGGGGACGGGGACGGTTTAGGGTCCAGGTGAGGGTACGACAACGCTTTAGGGGGAGCGTACGTGTGAGAGCGCCGGTTAGTGTTAGCCTACGGTTTAGGATAAGGGAACGGGTGAGGGACAGGCTTCGGGGAATGGTTAGGATTAGGGTTCGGGCTAAGTTTGGGTTAGGGTACGGGGATGGTTTAGAGTCCAGGTGAGGGTACGCCAACGCTTTAGGGGGAGCGTACGTGTGAGGGCGCGGATTAGTGTTAGTGTATGGGTTAGGATTAGGGGACGGGTGAGCGTCAGGCTTCGGGGAAGGGTTAGGGTAAGGGTTCGGTCTAGGGTTAGTGTTAGGGGACGGGGACGGTTTAGGGTCCAGGTGAGGGTACGACAACGCTTTAGGGGGAGCGTACGTGTGAGGGCCCAGGTTAGTGTTACTGTACGGGTTAGGATTAGGGGACGGGTGAGTGTCAGGCTTAGGGGGAGGGTTAGGGCTAGGGTTTGGGCTAGGATTTAGGGTTACGGTTAGGGGACCGTTTAGGGTCCAGGTGAGGGTACGACAACGCTTTAGGGGGAGCGTACGTGTGAGCGCGCGGGTTCGTGTTAGCGTACGGGTTAGGATTAAGGGACGGGTGAGGGTCAGGCTTCGGGGAAGTTCTAGGGTTAGGGTTCGGGCTAGGGTTAGGGTTAGGGGACGGGGACGGTTTAGGGTCCAGGTGAGGGTACGACAACGCTTTAAGGGGAGTGTAAGTGTGAGGGCGCAGGTTAGTGTTAGTGTTAGTGTTCGTGTTAGGATTAGGGGACGGGAGAGGGTCAGGCTTCGGGGAAGGGTTAGGGTTAGGGTTCGGGCTAGGGTTAGGGTTAGGGGACAGGGACGGTTTAGGGTCCAGGTGAGGGTACGACAATGCTTTAGGGGGAGCGTACGTGTGAGGGCGCGGGTTAGTGTTAGCGTACGTGTTAGGATTAGTGTACGGATGAGTGTCAGGCTTTGGGGAAGGGTTAGGGTTAGGGTTCGGGCTAGGGTTAGGGTTAGGGGACGGGGACGGTTTAGGGTCCAGGTGAGGGTACGACAACGCTTTAGGGGCACTGTACGTGTGAGGGCGCGGGTTAGTGTTAGCGTACGGGTTAGGATTAGGGGACGGGTGAGGGTCAGGCTTCGGGAAAGGTTTAGGGTTAGGGTTCGGGCTAGGGTTAGGGTTAGGGGACGGGGATGGTTTAGGGTCCAGGTGAGGGTACGACAACGCTTTAGGGGGAGTGTACGTGTGAGGGCGCGGGTTAGTGTTAGCGTACGGGTTAGGATTAGGGGACGGGTGAGGGTCAGGCTTCGGGGAAAGATTAGGGTTAGGTTTCGGGCTAGGGTTACGTTCAGGGTCCGGGGACGGTTTAGGGTCCAGGTGAGGGTACGACAACGCTTTAGGGGGAGCGAACGTGTGAGGGCGTAGGTTAGTGTTAGTATACGGGTTAGGATTAGGGGACGGGTGAGGGTCAGGCTTAGGGGGAGGGTTAGGGCTAGGGTTTTGGCTAGGGTTTACGGTTACGGATAGGGGACGGTTTAGGGTCCAGGTGAGGGTACGACAACGCTTTAGGGGGAGCGTACGTGTGAGGGCACGGGTTAGTGTTAGCGTACGGGTTAGGATTATGGGACGGGTGAGGGTCAGGCTTCGGTGAAGTGCTAGGGTTAGGGTTCGGGCTAGGGTTAGTGTTAGGGGACGGGGACGGTGTAGGGTCTAGCTGAGGGTAACAACGCTTTAGGAGGAGCGTACGTGTGGGGGCGCGGGTTAGTGTTAGCGTACGGGTTAGGATTAGGGGACGGGTGAGGTTCAGGCTTTGGGGAAATGTTAGGATTAGGTTTCGGGCTAGGGTTAGTGTTAGGGGATGGGGACGGTTTAGGGTCCAGGTGAGGGTACGACAACTCTTTAAGGGGAGCGTACGTGTTAGGGCGCGGGTTAGAGTTAGTGTTAGTATTCGTGTTAGGATTAGGGGACGGGTGAGGGTCAGGCTTCGGGGAAGGGTTAGGGTTAGGGTTCGGGCTAGGGTAAGGGTTAGGGGACGGGGAAGGTTTAGGGTCCAGGTCAGGGTACGACAATGCTTTAGGGGGAGCGTACGTGTGAGGGTGTGGGTTAGTGTTAGCGTACGGGTTAGGATTAGGGTACGGGTGAGGGTCAGGCTTCGGGGAAGGGTTAGGGTTAGGGGACGGGGACGGTTTAGGGTCCAGGTGAGGGTACGACAACGCTTTAGGGGGAGCGTACGTGTGAGGGCGTGGGTTAGTGTTAGCGTACGGGTTAGGATTAGCTGACGGGTGAGGGTCAGGCTTCGGGGAAGGGTTAGGGTTACGGTTCGGGCTAGGGTTAGGGTTAGGGGATGGGGACGGTTTAGGGTCCAGGTGAGGGTACAACAACGCTTTAGGGGGAGCGTACGTGTGAGGACGCGGGTTAGTGTTAGCGTACAGGTTAGGATAGGGGACGGGTGAGGGTCAGGCTTCAGGGAAGGATTAGGGTTAGGGT
The DNA here is from genome assembly GCF_949774975.1 of Lagenorhynchus albirostris. Lineage (NCBI taxonomy): Eukaryota > Metazoa > Chordata > Mammalia > Artiodactyla > Delphinidae > Lagenorhynchus > Lagenorhynchus albirostris. The sequence goes on from NC_083097.1 coordinate 134,645,569, forward strand.
TCGGGCTAGGGTTAGGGTTAGGGGACGGGGACGGTTTAGGGTCCAGGTGAGGGTACGACAACGCTTTAGGGGGAGCGTACGTGTGAGGGCGCTGGTTAGTGTTAGCCTACGGTTTAGGATTAGGGGACGGGTGAGGGTCAGGCTTCGGGGAATGGTTAGGGTTAGGGTTCGGGCTAAGGTTAGGGTTAGGGGACGGGGACGGTTTAGAGTCCAGGTGAGGGTACGCCAATGCTTTAGGGGGAGCGTACGTGTGAGGGCGCGGATTAGTGTTAGCGTACGGGTTAGGAATAGGGGACGGGTGAGGGTCAGGCTTCGGGGAAGTGTTAGGGTTAGGTTTCGGGCTAGGGTTAGTGTTAGGGGACAGGGACGGTTTAAGGTCTAGCTTAGGGTAACAACGCTTTAGGGGGAGCGTACATGGGAGGGCGCGGGTTAGTGTTAGCGTACGGGTTGGGATTAGGGGAAGTGTGACGGTCAGGCTTCGGGGAAGTGTTAGGGTTAGGGTTCGGGCTAGAGTTAAGGTTAGGGGTCGGGGACGGTGTAGGGTCCAGCTGAGGGTACGACAACGCTTTAGGGGGAGCGTACGTGTGAGGGCGCGGGTTAGTGTTAGCGTACGGGTTAGGATTACGGGACGGGTGAGGGGCAGGCTTCGGGGAAGGGTTAGGGTTAGGGTTCGGGCTAAGGTTAGGGTTAGGGGATGGGGACGGTTTAGGTTCCAGGTGAGGGTACGACAACGCTTTAGGGGGAGCGTAAGTGTGAGGGCGCGGGTTAGTGTTAGCGTACGTGTTAGGATTAGGGGACGGGTGAGGGTCAGGCTTTGGGGAAGGGTTAGGGTTAGGGTTCGGGCTAGGTTTAGGGTAGGGGATGGGGACGGTTTAGGGTCCAGGTGAGGGTACGACAACGCTTTAGGGGGAGCGTACGTGTGAGGGCGCGGGTTAGTGTTAGCGTACGGGTTAGGATTTTGGGACGAGTGAGGGTCAGGCTTCGGGGAAGAATCAGGGTCAGGGTTCGGGCTAGGGTTACGGTTAGGGGCCGGGGACGGTTTAGGCTCCAGGTGAGGGTACGAAAACGCTTTAGGGGGAGCGTACGTGTGAGAGCGCGGGTTAGTGTTAGCCTACGGGTTAGGATTAGGGGACGGGTGAGGGTCGGGCTTCGGGAAATGGTTAGGGTTAGGGTTCGGTCTAAGGTTAGGGTTAGGGGATGAGGACGGTTTAGGGTCCAGGTGAGGGTACGCCAATGCTTTAGGGGGAGCGTACGTGTGAGGGCGCAGATTAGTGCTAGCGTACGGGTTAGGATTAGGGGACGGGTGAGGGTCAGGCTTCGGGGAATTGTTAGGGTTAGGGTTCGGGCTAGGGTTATGGTTAGGGGAAGGGGACGGTTTAGGGTCCAGGTGACGGTACGACAACGCTTTAGGGGCAGCGTACGTGTGAGGGCGCAGGTTAGTGTTAGCGTAAGGGTTAGGATTATGGGACGGGTGAGGGTCAGGCTTCTGGGAAGGGTTAGGTTTAGGGTTCGGTCTAGAGTTAGGGTTAGGGGACGGGGACGGTTTAGGGTCCAGGTGAGAATACGACAACGCTTTAGGGGGAGCGTACGTGTGAGGGCGCGGCTTAGTGTTAGCGTACGGGTTAGGATTAGGGGACGCGTGAGGGTCAGGTTTCGGGGAAGGGTTAGGGTTAGGTTTCGGGCTAAGGTTAGGGTTAGGGGATGAGGACGGTTTAGGTTCCAGGTGAGGGTACGACAACGCTTTAGGGGGAGTGTAAGTGTGTGGGCGCGGGTTAGTGTTAGCGTACGGGTTAGTATTAGGGTACGGGAGGGTCAGGCTTCGGGGAAGGGTTAGGGTTAGGGTTTGGGCTAGGGTTAGGGTTCGGGGACGGGGACGGTTTAGGGTCCAGGTGAGGCTACGTCAATGCTTTAGTGGGAGCGTACGTGTGAGGGCGCGGGTTAGTGTTAGCCTACTGCTTAGATTAGGGGACGGGTGAGGGTCAGGCTTCGGGGAAATGTTAGTGTTAGGGTTCGGGCTAGGGTTAGTGTTAGGCAACGGGGATGGTTTAAGGTCTAGCTTAGGGTAACAACGCTTTAGGAGGAGTGTACGTGTGAGGGCGTGGGTTAGTGTTAGTGTACGGGTTAGGATCAGGGGACGAGTGAGGGTCACGTTTCGGGGAAGGGTTAGGATTAGGGTTCGGGCTAGGGTTAGGGTTAGGGGACGGTGACGGTTTAGGGTCCAGGTGAGTGTACGACAACGCTTTAGGGAGATCGTACGTGTGAGGGCGAGGTTTAGTGTTAGCGTACGGCTTAGGAATAGGGGACGGGTGAGGGTCAGGATTCGGGGAAGAATTAGGGTTAGGATTCGCGATAGGGTTAGTGTTAGGGGACGGGTACGGTTTAAGGTCTAGCTTAGGGTAATAACGCTTTAGGAGGAGCGTACGTGTGAGGGCGCGGGTTAGTGTTAGTGTTAGTGTTCGGGTTAGGATTAGGGAACTGGTGAGGGTCAGGCTTCGGGGAAGGTTTAGGGTTAAGGTTTGGTCTAGGGTTAAGTTTAGGGGACGGGGACGGTTTAGGGTCCAGGTGAGGGTACGACAACGCTTTAGGGGGAGCGTACGTGTGAGGGCAGGGGTTACTGTTAGCGAACGGGTTAGGATTAGGGGACAGATGAGGGTCAGGCGTCGGGGAAGGGTTAGGGTTAGGTTTCGGGCTAGGGTTAGTGTTAGGGGACAGGGACGGTTTAAGGTCTAGCTTAGGGTAACAACGTTTTAGGAGGAGCGTACGAGTGAGGGCGCGGGTTAGTGTTAGCGTACGGTTTAGGATTAGGGGACGGGTGAGTGTCAGGCTTCGGGGAAGGGTTAGGGTTAGGGTTCGGGCTAGGGTTAAGGTTAGGGGACGGGGACGGTTTAGGGTCCAGGTGAGGGTACGACAACACTTTAGGGGGAGCGTATGTGTGAGGGCGCGGGTTAGTGTTAGCGTATGGGTTAGGATTAGGGGACGGGTGAGGGTCAGGCTTCGGGGAAGAGTTAGGGTTAGGGTTCTGGCTAGGGTTACGTTCAGGGGCCGGGGACGGTTTAGGGTCCAGGTGAGGGTAGGACAACGCTTTAGGGGGAGCGTACGTGTGAGAGCGCCGGTTAGTGTGAGCCTACGGGTTAGGATTAGGGGACGGGTGAGGGTCAGGCTTCGGGGAACGGTTAGGTTTAGCGTTTTGGCTAGGGTTAGGTTTAGGGGACGGAGACGGTTTAGGGTCCAGGTGAGGGTACGACAACGCTTTATGGGCAGCGTACGTGTGAGGGCGCGGGTTAGTGTTAGCCTACGGGTTAGGATTAGGGGACGTGTGAGGGTCAGGCTTCGGGGAACGGTTAGGGTTAGGGTTCGTGCTAGGGTTAAAGTTAGGGGACGGGGACGGTTTAGGGTCCAGGTGAGGCTACGACAACGCTTTAGGAGGAGCGTATGTGTGAGGTCAGGGGTTAGTGTTAGCGTACGGGTTAGGATTAGGGGACAGGTGAGGGTCAGGCTTCGGGGAAGGGTTAGGGTTAGGGTTTGGGCTAGGGTTAGGGTTCGGGGATGGGGACGGTTTAGGGTCCAGGTGAGGGTACGACAACTCTTTAGGTGGAGCGTACGTGTGAGGGCGCTAGTTAGTGTTAGCGTACGGGCTGGGATTAGGGGACGTGTGAGGGTCAGGCTTCGGGGAATGGTTAGGGCTAGGGTTCGGGCTAGGGTTAGGGTTAGGGGACGGGGACGGTTTAGGGTCCAGGTGAAGGTACGACAACGCTTTAGTGGGAGCGTACGTGTGAGGGCGCGGGTTAGTGTTAGCGTACGTGTTAGGATTAGGGGAGAGGTGAGGGTCAGCCTTCGGGGAAGGGTTAGGGTTAGGTTTCGGGCTATGGTTAGTGTTAGGGGACAGGGACGGTTTAAGGTCTAGCTTAGTGTAACAACGCTTTAGGAGGTGCGTACGTGGGAGAGCGCGGGTTAGTGTTAGCGTACGGGTTAGGATTAGGGGACGGGTGACGGTCAGGCTTCGGGGAATGGTTAGGTTTAGGGTTCGGTCTAGGGTTAAGGTTAGGGGATGGGACGGTTTAGGGTCCAGGTGAGGGTACGACAACGCTTTAGGGGGAGTGTACGTGTGAGGGCGCGGGTTAGTGTTAGCGTATGGGTTAGGATTAGGGGACGGGTGAGGGTCAGGCTTCGGGGAAGGCTTAGGGTTAGGGTTCGGTCTAGGGTTAGGGTAGGGGATGGGGACGGTTTAGGGTCCAGGTGAGGGTACGCCAACGCTTTAGGGGGAGCGTACGTGTGAGGGCTCAGATTAGTGTTAGCGTACGGGTTAGGATTAGGGGATGGGTGAGGGTCAGGCTTAGGGGGAGGGTTAGAGCTAGGGTTTTGTCTAGGGTTTAGGGTTACGGTTAGGGGACGGTTTAGGGTCCAGGTGAGGGTACGACAACGCTTTAGGGGGAGCATACGTGTGAGGGCGCGGTTTAGTGTTAGCGTACGGGTTAGGATTAGGGGATGGGTGAGGGTCAGGCTTCGGGGAATGGTTAGGGTTTGGGTTCGGGCTAGGGTTAGGGTTAGGGGACGGGGACGGTTTAGGATCCAGGTGAGGGTACGACAACGATTTAGGGGCAGCTTACGTGTGAGGGGGCGGGTTAGTGTTAGCGTACGTGTTAGGATTAGGGGACGGGTGAGGGTCAGGCTTCTGGGAAGGGTTAGGGTTAGGGTTCGGGCTAGGGTTAGTGTTAGGGGACGGGGACGGTTTAGGGTCCAGGTGAGGGTACGAGAACGCTTTAGGTGGAGCGTACGTGTGAGGGCGCGTGTTAGTGTTAGCGTACGGTTTAGGATTAGGTGACGGGTGAGGTTCAGGCTTCGGGGAAGGTTTAGTGTTAGGGTTCGGGCTAGGGTTAGGGTTACGGTTAGGGGACGGTTTAGGGTCCAGGTGAGGGTACGACAACGCTTTAGGGGGAGCGTACGTGTTAGGGCGCGGGTTAGTGTTAGCGTACGGGTTAGGATTAGGGGACGGGTGAGGGTCAGGCTTCGGGGAATTGTTAGGGTTAGGGTTCGGGCTAGGGTTAGGGTTACGGTTATGGGACGCTTTAGGGTCCAGGTGAGGCTACGACAACGCTTTAGGGGGAGCGTATGTGTGAGGGCGTGGGTTAGTGTTAGCGTACGGATTAGGATTAGGGGACAGGTGAGGGTCAGGCTTCGGAGAAGTGTTAGGGTTAGGGTTCGGGCTAGGGTTAGATTTAGGGGACGTGGACGGTTTAGGGTCCATGTGAGGGTACGACAACGCTTTAGGGGGAGCGTAGGTGTGAGGGCGCGGTTTAGTGTTAGCGTACGGGTTAGGATTTGGGGACGGGTGAGGGTCAGGCTTCGCGGAAGTGCTAGGGTTAGGTTTCGGGCTAGGGTTAGGGTTAGGTGACGGGGACAGTTTAGGGTCCAGGTGAGGGTACGATAACGCTTTAAGGGGAGCGTACGTTTGAGGGCACGTGTTAGTGTTAGTGTTCATGTTAGGATTAGAGGACGGGTGAGGGTCAGGCTTCGGGGAAGGGTTAGGGTTAAGGTTCGGGCTAGGGTTAGGCTTAGGTGACGGGGACGGTTTAGGTTCCAGGTGAGGGTACGACAACGCTTTAGGGGGAGCGTAAGTGTGAGGGCGCGGTATAGTGTTAGCGTACGTGTTAGGATTAGGGGACGGGTGAGGGTCAGGCTTCGGGGAAGGGTTAGGGTAAAGGGTTCGCGCTAGGGTTAGGGTAGGGGATGGGGACGGTTTAGGGTCCAGGTTAGGGTACGACAACGCCTTAGGTGGAGCGTACGTGTGAGGGCGCGGGTTAGTGTTAGTGTACGGGTTAGGATTAGGGGACCGGTGAGGGTCAGGCTTCGGGGAAGAATCAGGGTTAGGGTTCGGGCTAGGGTTACGGTAGGGGCCAGGGATGGTTTAGGGTCCAGGTGAGGGTACGACAACGCTTTAGGGGGAGCGTACATGGGAGGGCGTGGGTTAGTGTAAGCGTACGGGTTAGGATTAGGGGACGGGTGAGGGTCAGGCTTCAGGGAATGGTTAGGGTTAGGGTTCGGTCTAAGGTTAGGGTTAGGGGACGGGGACGGTTTAGGGTCCAGGTGAGGGTACGCCAACGCTTTAGGGGGAACATACGTGTGAGGGCGCAGATAAGTGTTAGCGTACGGGTTAGGATTATGGGACGGGTGAGGGTCAGGCTTCGGGGAATGGTTAGGGTTAGGGTTCGGGCTAGGGTTAGGGTTAGGGGACGGGGACGGTTTAGGGTCCAGGTGACGGTACGACAATGCTTTAGGGGCAGCGTACGTGTGAGGGCGCGGGTTAGTGTTAGCGTACGGGTTAGGATTAGGGGACGGGTGAGGGTCAGGCTTCTGGGAAGGGTTAGGGTTAGGGTTCGGTCTAGAGTTAGGGTTAGGGGACGGGGACGGTTTAGGGTCCAGGTGAGGGTACGACAACGCTTTAAGGGGAGTGTACGTGTGAGGGCGCGGGTTAGTGTTAGCGTACGGGTTAGGATTATGGGACGGGTGAGGGTCAGGCTTACGGGGAGGGTTAGGGCTAGGGTTTTGTCTAGGGTTTAGGGTTACGGTTAGGGGACGGTTTAGGGTCCAGGTGAGGGTACGACAACGCTTTAGGGGGAGCGTACGTGTGAGGGCACGGGTTAGTGTTAGCGTACGGGTTAGGATTAGGGGACGGGTGAGGGTCAGGCTTCTGGGAAGGGTTAGGGTTAGGGTTCGGGCTAGGGTTAGTGTTAGCGGACGGGGACGGTTTAGGGTCCAGGTGAGGGTACGACAACGCTTTAGGGGGAGCGTACGTGTGAGGGAGTGGGTTAGTGTTAGCGTACGGGTTAGGATTAGGGGACGGGTGAGGGTCAGGCTTCGGGGAAGGGTTAGGGTTAGGGTTCGGGCTAGGGTTAGGGTTAGGGGACGGGGACGGTTTAGGATCCAGGTGAGGGTACGACAACGCTTTAGCGGCAGCGTACGTGTGAGGGCGCGGGTTAGTGTTAGCGTACAGGTTAGGATTAGGGGACGGGTGAGTGTCAGGCTTCGGGGAAGAGTTAGGGTTAGGGTTCGGGCTAGGGTTAGGGTTAGGGGACGGGGACGGTTTAGGGTCCAGTGAGCGTACGACAACGCATTAGGGGGACAGTACGTGTGAGGGCGCGGGTTAGTGTTAGCGTACGGGTTAGGATTAGGGGAAGGGTGAGGGTCAGACTTCGGGGAAGTGTTAGGGTTAGGGTTCGGGCTAGGGTTAGGGTAGGGGATGGGGACGGTTTAGGGTCCAGGTGAGGGTACGACAACGCTTTAGGGGGAGCGTACGTGTGAGGGCGCGGGTTAGTTTTAGCGTACGGGTTAGGATTAGGGGACGGGTGAGGGTCAGGGTTCGGGGAAGGGTTAGTTTTAGGGTTCGGGCTAGGGTTAGTGTTAGGGGACGGGGACGGTTTAAGGTCTAGCTTAGGGTAACAACACTTTAGGAGGAGCGTACGTGTGAGGGCGCGGGTTAGTTTTAGCATACGGGTTAGGATTAGGGTACGGCTGAGGTTCAGGCTTCGGGGAATGGTTAGGGTTAGGGTTCGGTCTAGGGTTAAGGTTAGGGGACGGGGACGGTTTAGGGTCCAGGTAAGGGTATGACAACGCTTTAGGGGGAGCGTACGTGTGAGGGCGCGGGTTAGTGTTAGCGTATGGGTTAGGATTAGGTACGGGTGAGGGTCAGGCTTCGGGGAAGGGTTAGGTTTAGGGTTCGGGCTAGGGTTAGGGTTACGGTTAGGGGACGGTTTAGGGTCCAGGTGAGGGTACGACAACGCTTTAGGGGGAGCGTACATGTGAGGGCGCAGGTTAGTGTTAGCGAACGGGTTAGGATTAGGGGACGGGTGAGGGTCAGGCTTCTGGGAATGGTTAGGGTTAGGGTTCGGGCTAGGGTTAGGGTTATGGGACGGGGACGGTTTAGGGTCCAGGTGAGGGTACGACAACGCTTTCAGGGGAGTGTACGTGTGAGGGCGCGGGTTAGTGTTAGCGTACGGTTTAGGATTAGGGGACGCGTGATGGTCAGGCTTCGGGGAAGGTTTAGGGTTAGTGTTCGGGCTAGGGTTAGGGTTAGGGGACGGGGATGGTTTAGGGTCCAGGTGAAGGTACAACAACGCTTTAGGGGGATCGTACGTGTGAGGGCGAGGGTTAGTGTGAGCGTACGGCTTAGGATTAGGGGACGGGTGAGGGTCAGGCTTCGGGGAAGGGTTAGGGTTAGGGTTCGGGCTAGGGTTAGTGTTAGGGGACAGGGACGGTTTAAGGTCTAGCTTAGGGTAACAACGCTTTAGGAGGAGCGTACGTGTGAGGGCGCGCGTTAGTGTTAGCGTACGGGTTAGGATTAGGGGACGGGTGAGGGTCAGGCTTCAGGGAATGGTTAGGATTAAGGTTCGGGCTAGGGTTATGGTTAGGGGACAGGGACGGTTTAGGGTCCAGGTGACGGTACGACAATGCTTTAGGGGCAGCGTACGTGTGAGGGCGCGGGTTAGTGTTAGCGTACGGGTTAGGATTAGGGGACGCGTGAGGGTCAGGCTTCGGGGAAGGTTTAGGGTTAGGGTTCGGGCTAGGGTTAGGTTTACGGTTAGGGGACGGTTTAGGGTCCAGGTGAGGGTACGACAACACTTTAGGGGGAGCGTACGTGTTAGGGCGCGGGTTAGTGTTAGCGTACGGGTTAGGATTAGGGGACGGGTGAGGGTCAGGCTTCGGGGAATTGTTAGGGTTAGGGTTCGGGCTAGGGTTAGGATTACGGTTAGGGGACTGTTTAGGGTCCAGGTGAGGGTACGACAACGCTTTAGGGGGAGCGTACGTGTGAGGGCGCGGGTTAGTGTTAGCGTACGGGTTAGGATTAGGGGACGGGTGAGGGTCAGGCTTCGGGGAAAGATTAGGGTTAGGGTTCGGGCTAGGGTTACGGTTAGGGGCCGGGGACGGTTTAGGGTCCAGGTGAGGGTACGACAACGCTTTAGGGTGAATGTACGTATGAGAGCGCGGGTTAGTGTTAGCCTACGGGTTAGGATTAGGGGACGTGTGAGGGTCAGGCTTCGGGGAATGTTTAGGGTTAGGTTTCGGTGTAAGGTTAGGGTTAGGGGACGGGGACGGTTTAGGGTCCAGGTGAGGGTACGCCAGCGCTTTAGGGGGAGCGTACGTGTGAGGGCGCAGATTAGTGTTAGCGTACGGGTTAGGATTAGGGGACGGGTGAGGGTCAGGCTTCGGGGAAGGGTTAGGGTTCGGGTTCGGGCTAGGGTTAGGGTTATGGGACGGGGACGGTTTAGGGTCCAGGTGAGAGTACGACAACGCTTTAGGGGCAGCGTACATGTGAGGGCGCAGGTTAGTGTTAGCGAACGGGTTAGGATTAGGGGACGGGTGAGGGTCAGGCTTCTGGGAATGGTTAGGGTTAGGGTCGGGCTAGGGTTAGGGTTATGGGACGGGGACGGTTTAGGGTCCAGGTGAGGGTACGACAACGCTTTAAGGGGAGTGTACGTGTGATGGCGCGGGTTAATGTTAGCGTACGGGTTAGGATTAGGGGACGCGTGATGGTCAGGCTTCGGGGAAGTTTTAGGGTTAGTGTTCGGGCTAGGGTTAGGGTTAGGTGACGGGGACGGTTTATGGTCTAGGTCAGGGTACGACAACGCTTTAGGGGGAGCGTATGTGTGAGGGCGTGGGTTAGTGTTAGCGTACGGGTTGGGATTAGGGGACGGGTGAGTGTCAGGCTTCGGGGAAGTGTTAGGGTTACGGTTCGGGCTAGGATTAGGGTTAGGGGACGGGGACGGTTTAGGGTCCAGGTGAGGGTACGACAACGCTTTAGGGGGAGCGTACGTGTGAGGGCGCGGGTTAGTGTTAGCGTACGGGTTAGGATTAGGGAACGGGTGAGGGTCAGGCTTCGGGGAAGTGCTAGGGTTAGGTTTCGGGCTAGGGTTAGTGTTAGGGGATGGGGACGGTTTAGGGTCCAGGTGAGGGTACGACAGCGCTTTAGGGGTATCGTACGTGTGAGGGCGAGGGTTAGTGTTAGCGTACGGGTTAGATTTAAGGGACGGGTGAGGGTCAGGCTTCGGGGAAGGTTTAGGGTTAGGGTTCGGGCTAGGGTTAGGGTTACACGTAGGGGACGGTTTAGGGTACAGGTGAGGGTACGACAACGCTTTAGGGGGAGCGTATGTGTGAGGGCGTGGGTTAGTGTTAGTGTACGGGTTAGGATTAGGGGACGGGTGAGGGTCAGGCTTCGGGGAATTGTTAGGGTTAGGGTTTGGGCGAGGGTTAGGGTTACGGTTAGGGGACGGTTTAGGGTCCAGGTGAGGCTACGACAACGCTTTAGGGGGACCGTATGTGTGAGGTCGCCAGTTAGTGTTAGCGTACGGGTTAGGATTAGGGGACAGGTGAGGGTCTGGCTTCGGGGTAGGGTTAGGGTTAGGGTTTAGGTTAGGATTAGGGTTACGGTTAGGGGACGGTTTAGGGTCCAGGTGAGGCTACAACAGCGCTTTAGGGGGACGTACGTGTGAGGGCGCGGGTTAGTGTTAGCGTACGGGTTGGGATTAGGGGACAGGTGAGGGTCAGGCTTCGGGGAATGGTTAGGGCTAGGGTTCGGGCTAGGGTTAGGGTTAGGGGACGGGGACGGTTTAGGGTCCAGGTGAGGGTACGACAACGCTTTAGTGGGAGCGTACGTGTGAGGGCGCGGGTTAGTGTTAGCGTACAGGTTAGGATTACGGGACGGGTGAGGGTCAGGCTTCGGGGAAGGGTTAGGGTTAGGGTTTGGGCTAGGGTTAGGGTTCGGGGACGGGGACGGTTTAGGGTCCAGGTGAGGCTACGACAACGCTTTAGGGGGACGTACGTGTGAGGGCGAGGGTTAGTGTTAGCCTACGGGTTAGGATTAGGGGACAGGTGAAGGTCAGGCTTCGGAGAAGGGTTAGGGTTAGGGTTCGGGCTAGGGTTAGAGTTAGGGGACGGGGACGGTTTAGGGTCCATGTTAGGGTACGACAACGCTTTAGGGGGAGCGTAGGTGTGAGGGCGTGGGTTAGTGTTAGCGTACGGGTTAGGATTACGGGACGGGTGAGGGTCAGGCTTTGGGGAAGGGTTAGTGTTAGTGTTCGGGCTAGGTTTAGTGTTAGCGGACGGGGACGGTTTAGGGTCCAGGTGAGGGTACGACAACGCTTTAGGTGGAGCGTACGTGTGAGAGCGCAGATTAGTGTTAGCGTACGGGTTAGGATTAGGGGACGGGTGAGGGTCAGGCTTCGGGGAATGGTTAAGGTTAGGGTTCGGGCTAGGGTTACGGTTAGGGGCCGGGGACGCTTTAGGGTCCAGGTGAGGGTACGCCAACGCTTTAGGGGGAGCGTACGTGTGAGGGCGCAGATTAGTGTTAGCGTACGGGTTAGGATTAGAGGACGGGTGAGGGTCAGGCTTCGGGGAAGGGTTAGGGTTAGGGTTCGGGCTAGGGTTATGGTTAGAGGACGGGGACGGTTTAGGGTCCAGGTGAGGGTACGACAACGCTTTAGGGGGAGCGTATGTGTGAGGTCGCCGGTTAGTGTTAGCGTACGGGTTAGGATTAGGGGACAGGTGAGTGTCAGGCTTCGGGGAAGGGTTAGGGTTAGGGTTTTCGCTAGGGTTAGGGTTCGGGGACGGGGACGGTTTAGGGTCCAGGTGAGGCTACGACTACGCTTTAGGGGGACGTACGTGTGAGGGCGCGGGTTAGTGTTAGCGTACGGGTTGGGATTAGGGGACGGGTGAGGGTCAGGCTTCGGCGAATGGTTAGGGCTAGGGTTCGGGCTAGGGTTAGGGTTAGGGGACGGGGACGGTTTAGGGTCCAGGTGAGGGTACGACAACGCTTTAGTGGGAGCGTACGTGTGAGGGCGCGGGTTAGTGTTAGCGTACAGGTTAGGATTACGTGACGTGTGAGGGTCAGGCTTCGGGGAAGTGTTAGGGTTAGGGTTCGGGCTACGGTTAGGGTTAGGGGATGGGGACGGTTTAGGTTCCAGGTGAGGGTACGACAACGCTTTAGGGGGAGTGTAAGTGTGAGGGCGCGGGTTAGTGTTAGCGTACGTGTTAGGATTAGGGGACGGGTGAGGGTCAGGCTTCGGGGAAGGGTTAGGGTTAAGGTTCGGGCTAGGGTTAGGGTAGGGGATGGGGACGGTTTAGGGTCCAGGTGAGGGTACGACAACGCTTTAGGGGGAGCGTACGTGTGAGGGCGCGGGTTAGTGTTAGCGTACGGGTTACGATTAGGGGACGGGTGAGGGTCAGGCTTCTGGGCAGGGTTAGGGTTAGGGTTTGGGCTAGGGTTAGGGTTCGGGGCCGGTGACGGTTTAGGGTGCAGGTGAGGCTACGACAACGCTTTAGGGGGAGCTTACGTGTGAGGGCGTGGGTTAGTTTTAGCCTACGGGTTACGATAGGGGACACGTGAAGGTCAGGCTTCTGAGAAGGGTTAGGGTTAGGGTTCGGGCTAGGGTTAGAGTTAGGGGACGGGGACGGTTTAGGGTCCATGTTAGGGTACGACAACGTTTTAGGGGAGCGTAGGTGTGAGGGCGTGGGTTAGTGTTAGCGTACGGCTTAGGATTAGGGGACGGGTGAGGGTCAGGCTTCGGGGAAGGGTTAGTGTTAGGGTTCGGGTTAGGGTTAGTGTTAGGGGACGGGGACGGTTTAAGGTCTAGCTTAGGGTAACAATGCTTTAGGAGGAGCGTACGTGTGAGGGCGCGGGTTAGTTTTAGCATACGGGTTAGGATTAGTTTACGGCTGAGGGTCAGGCTTCGGGGAATGGTTAGGGTTAGGGTTCAGTCTAGGGTTAAGGTTAGGGGACGGGGACGGTTTAGTGTCCAGGTGATGGTACGACAACGCTTTAGGGGGAGCGTACGTGTGAGGGCACGGGTTAGTGTTAGTGTACGGGTTAGGATTAGGGGACGGTTGAGGGTCAGGCTTCGGGGAAGGGTTAGGATTAGGGTTCGGGCTAGGGTTAGGGTTAGGGGACGGGGACGGTTTAGGGTCCAGGTGAGGGTACGACAATGCTTTAGGGGGATCGTACGTGTGAGGGAGAGGGTTAGTGTTAGCGTACGGCTTAGGATTAGGGGACGGGTGAGGGTCAGGCTTCGGGGAAGGGTTAGGATTAGGGTTCGGGCTAGGGTTAGGGTTAGGGGACGGGGACGGTTTAGGGTCCAGGTGTGGGTACGACAACGCTTTAGGGAGATCGTACGTGTGAGGGCGAGAGTTAGTGTTAGCGTACGGCTTAGGAATAGGGGACGGGTGAGGGTCAGGCTTCGGGGAAGAGTTAGGGTTAGGGTTTGGGCTAGGGTTAGTGTTAGGGGACGGGGACGGTTTAAGGTCTAGCTTAGGGTAACAAAGCTTTAGGAGGAGCGTACGTGTGAGGGCGCGGGTTAGTGTTAGTGTTAGTGTTCGGGTTATGATTAGGGACGGGTGAGGGTCAGGCTTCGGGGAATCGTTAGGGTTAGGGTTCGGGCTAGGGTTAGGGTTAGGGGACGGGGACGGTTTAGGGTCCAGGTGAGGGTACGACAACGCTTTAGGGGGAGCGTACGTGTGAGGGCGCGGGTTAGTGTTAGCGTATGTGTTAGGATTAGGCGACGGGTGAGTGTCAGGCTTCGGGGAATGGTTAGGGTGAGGGTTTGGTATAGGGTTATGTTTAGGGGACGGGGACGGTTTAGGGTCCAGGTGAGGGTACGACAACGCTTTAGGGGTAGCGTACGTGTGAGGGCGCTTGTTAGTGTTAGCGTACGGGTTAGGATTAGGGGACGGGTGAGGGTCAGGCTTCGGGGAAGGGTTAGGTTTAGGTTTCGGGCTAGGGTTAGTGTTAGGGGACAGGGACGGTTTAAGGTCTAGCTTAGGGTAACAACGCTTTAGGAGGAGCGTACGTGTGAGGGCGCAGGTTAGTGTTAGCGTACGGGTTAGGATTAGGGGACGGGTGAGGGTCAGGCTTCGGGGAATGGTTAGGGTTAGGGTTCGGTCTAGGGTTAAGGTTAGGAGACGGGCACGGTTTAGGGTCCAGGTGAGGGTACGACAACGCTTTAGGGGGAGCGTACGTGTGAGGGCGCAGTTTAGTGTTAACGTATGGGTTAGGATTAGGGGACGGGTGAGGGTCAGGCTTCGTGGAAGGGTTAGGATTAGGGTTCGGGCTAGGGTTAGGGTTACGGGACGGGGACGGTTTAGGATCCAGGTGAGGGTACGACAATGCTTTAGGGGGATCGTACGTGTGAGGGCGAGGGTTAGTGTTAGCGTACGGCTTAGGATTAGAGGACGGGTGAGGGTCAGGCTTCGGGGAAGGGTTAGGGTTAGGGTTCGGGCTAGGGTTAGTGTTAGGGGACGGGGACGGTTTAAGGTCTAGCTTAGGGTAACAACGCTTTAGGAGGAGGGTACGTTTGAGGGCGCGGGTTAGTTTTAGCGTACGGGTTAGGATTAGGGGACGGGTGAGGGTCAGGCTTCGGGGAAGGGTTAGGGTTAGGGTTCGTGCTAGGGTTGGGGCTAGGGGATGGGGACGGTTGAGGGTCCAGGTGAGGCTACGACAACGTTTTAAGGGGAGCGTACGTGTGAGGGCGCGGGTTAGTGTTAGTGTTAGTGTTCGTTTTAGGATTGGGGACTGGTGAGTGTCAGGCTTCGGGGAAGGGTTAGGGTTAAGGTTCAGGCTAGGGTTAGTGTTAGGTGACGGGGAAGGTTTAGGGTTCAGGTGAGGGTACGACAACTCTTTAGGGGGAGCGTACGTGTGAGGGCGCGGGTTAGTGTTATCGTACGGGTTAGGATTAGGGGACGGGTGAGGGTCAGGCTTCGGGGAAGGGTTAGGGTTAGGGTTCGGGCTAGGGTTAGGGTTAGGGGACTGGGACGGTTTAGGGTCCAGGTGAGGGTACGACAACGCTTTAGGGGGAGCGTACCTGTGAGGGCGCGGGTTAGTGTTAGCGTACGGGTTAGGATTAGGGGACGGGTGAGTGTCAGGCTTCGGGGAAGTGCTAGGGTTAGGTTTCGGGCTAGGGTTAGGGTTAGGGGATGGGGACGGTTTAGGGTCCAGGTGAGGATACGACAACGCTTTAGGGGTATCGTACGTGTGAGGGCGAGGGTTAGTGTTAGCGAACGGGTTAGGATTAGGGGACAGGTGAGGGTCAGGCGTCGGGGAAGGGTTATGGTTAGGTTTCGGGCTAGGGTTAGTGTTAGGGGACAGGGACCTTTTAAGGTCTAGCTTAGGGTAACAACGCTTTAGGAGGAGCGTACGTGTGAGGGCGCAGGTTAATGTTAGCGTACGGGTTAGGATTAGGGGACAGGTGAGGGTCAGGCTTCGGGGAATGGTTATGGTTAGGGTTCGGTCTAGGGTTAAGTTTAGGGGACGGGGACGGTTTAGGGTCAAGGTGAGGGTACGACAATGCTTTAGGGGGAGCGTACGTTTGAGGGCGCGGGTTAGTGTTAGAGTATGGGTTAGGATTAGGGGACGGTGAGGGTCAGGCTTCGGGGAAGGGTTAGGATTAGGGTTCGGGCTAGAGTTAGGGTTACGGGACGGGGACGGTTTAGGGTCCAGGTGAGGGTACGACAACGCTTTAGGGGGAGCGTACGTGTGAGGGCGCGGGTTAGTGTTAGTGTACGGGTTAGGATTAGGGGCCGGGTGAGGGTCATGCTTCGGGGAAGGGTTAGAGTTAGGGTTCGGGCTAGGGTTAGGGATCGGGGACGGGGAAGTTTTAGGGTCCAGGTGAGGGTACGACAATGCTTTAGGGGGAGCGTACGTGTGAGGGCGCGGTTTAGTGTTAGCCTATGGGTTAGGATTAGGGGACAGGTGAGGGTCAGGCTTCGGAGAAGGTTTAGGGTTAGGGTTCGGGCTAGGGTTACGGTTAGGGGACGGGGATGGTTTAGGGTCCAGGTGAGGGTACGACAACGCTTTAGGGGGAGCGTACATGTGAGGGCGCGGGTTAGTGTTAGCGTACGGGTTAGGATTAGGGGACGGGTGAGGGTCAGGCTTCGGGGAAGGGTTAGGGTTAGGGTTCGGGCAAGGGTTAGGGTTAGGGAACGGGGACGGTTTAGGGTCCAGGTGAGGGTACGACAACGGTTTAGGGGGAGCGTACGTATGAGGGCGCGGGATAGTGTTAGCGTACGGGTTAGGATTAGGGGACGGGTGAGGGTCCGGCTTCGTGGAAGTGTTAGGGTTAGGGTTCGGGATAGGGTTAGGATTAGGGGACGGGGACGGTTTAGGGTCCAGGTGAGGGTACGACAACACATTAGGGGGAGTATAATTGTGAGGGCGTGGATTAGTGTTAGCGTACGGGTTAGGATTAGGCGACGGGTGAGGGTCAGGCTTCGGGGAATGGTTAGGGTTCGGGTTCGGGCTACGGTTAGGGTTCGGGGACGGGGACGGTTTAGGGTCCAGGTGAGGGTACAACAACGTTTTAGGTGGAGCGTACGTGTGAGGGCGCGGGTTAGTGTTAGCGTACGGGTTAGGATTAGGGAATGGGTGAGGGTCAGGCTTCGGGGAATGGTTAGGGTTAGGGTTCGGGCTTTGGCTAGGGTTAGGGGATGGGGACGGTTTAGGGTCCAGGTGAGGGTACGACACGCTTTAAGGGGAGCGTACATGTGAGGGCGCGGGTTAGTGTTAGTGTTAGTGTTCGGGTTAGGATTGGGGACTGGTGAGGGTCAGGCTTCGGGGAAGGGTTAGGGTTAAGGTTCGGGCTACGGTTAAGGTTAGGGGACGGGGATGGTTTAGGGTCCAGGTGAGGGTACGACAACGCTTTACGGGGCACGTACGTGTGAGGGCACGGGTTAGTGTTAGCGTACGGGTTAGGAATAGGGGACGGGTGAGGGTCAGGCTTCGGGAAAGAGTTAGGGTTAAGGTTCGGGCTAGGGTTAGGGTTAGGGGACGGGGACGGTTTAGGGTCCAGGTGAGGGTACGACAACGCTTTAGGGGGAGCGTATGTGTGAGGGCACGGGATAGTGTTAGCGTACGGCTTAGGATTAGGGGACGGGTTAGGGTCAGGCTTCGGGGAAGTGTTAGGGTTAGGGTTCGGGCTAGGGTTAGGGATCGGGGACGGGGAAGTTTTAGGGTCCAGGTGAGGGTACGACATGCTTTAGGGGGAGCGTACGTGTGAGGGCGCGGTTTAGTGTTAGCCTATGGGTTAGGATTAGGGGACAGGTGAGGGTCAGGCTTCGGAGAAGGTTTAGGGTTAGGGTTCGGGCTAGGGTTACGGTTAGGGGACGGGGATGGTTTAGGGTCCAGTTGAGGGTACGACAACGCTTTAGGGGGAGCGTACATGTGAGGGCGCGGGTTAGTGTTAGCGTACGGGTTAGGATTAGGGGACGGGTGAGGGTCAGGCTTCGGAGAAGGGTTAGGGTTAGGGTTCGGGCAAGGGTTAGGGTTAGGGAACGGGGACGGTTTAGGGTCCAGGTGAGGGTACGACAACGGTTTAGGGGGAGCGTACGTATGAGGGCGTGGGATAGTGTTAGCGTACGGGTTAGGATTAGGGGACGGGTGAGGGTCAGGCTTCGTGGAAGTGTTAGGGTTAGGGTTCGGGCTAGGGTTAGGGTTAGGGGACGGGGACGGTTTAGGGTCCAGGTGAAGGTACGACAACGCTCTAGGGGGAACGTACGTGTGAGGGCGCGGGTTACTGTTAGCGTACGGGTTAGGATTAGGGGACGGGTGAGGGTCAGGCTTCGGAGAAGGGTTAGGGTTAGGGTTCGGGGTAGGGTTAGAGTTAGGGGACGGGGACGGTTTAGGGTCCATGTTAGGGTACGACAACGCTTTAGGGGGAGCGTAGGTGTGAGGGCGTGGGTTAGTGTTAGCGTACGGGTAAGGATTACGGGACGGGTGAGGGTCAGGCTTTGGGGAAGGGTTAGTGTTAGTGTTCGGGCTAGGTTTAGTGTTAGCGGACGGGGACGGTTTAGGGTCCAGGTGAGGGTACGACAACGCTTTAGGGGCAGCGTACGTGTGAGGGCGCAGGTTAGTGTTAGCGTACGGTTTAGGATTAGGGGACGGGTGAGGGTCAGGCTTCTGGGAAGGGTTAGTGTTAGGGTTCGGTCTAGATTTAGGGTTAGGGGACGGGGATGGTTTAGGGTCCAGGTGAGGGTACGACAACGCTTTAGGGGGAGCGTACATGTGAGGGCGCGGGTTAGTGTTAGCGTACGGGTTAGGATTAGGGGACGCGTGAGGGTCAGGCTTCGGGGAAGGTTTAGGGTTAGGGTTCGGGCTAGGGTTAGCGTTACGGTTAGGGGACGGTTTAGGGTCCAGGTGAGGGTACGACAACCCTTTAGCGGGAGCGTATGTGTGAGGTCGCCGGTTAGTGTTAGCGTACGGGTTAGGATTAGGGGACAGGTGAGTGTCAGGCTTCGGAGAAGGGTTAGGGTTAGGGTTTGGGCTAGGGTTAGGGTTCAGGGACGGGGACGGTTTAGGGTTCAGGTGAGGCTACGACAACGCTTTAGGGGGACGTACGTGTGAGGGCGCGGGTTAGTGTTAGCGTACGGGTTGGGATTAGGGGACGGGTGAGGGTCAGGCTTCGGGGAATGGTTAGGGCTAGGGTTCGGGCTAGGGTTAGGGTTAGGGGACGGGGACGGTTTAGGGTCCAGGTGAGGGTACGACAACGCTTTAGGGGGAGCGTACGTGTGAGGGCGCGGGTTAGTGTTAGCGTACAGGTTAGGATTACGGGACGGGTGAGGGTCAGCCTTCGGGGAAGTGTTAGGGTTAGGGTTCGGGCTAAGGTTAGGGTTAGGGGATGGGGACGGTTTAGGTTCCAGGTGAGGGTACGACAACGCTTTAGGGGGAGTGTAAGTGTGAGGGCGCGGGTTAGTGTTAGCGTACGTGTTAGGATTAGGGGACGGGTGAGGGTCAGGCTTCGGGGAAGGGTTAGGGTTAAGGTTCGGGCTAGGGTTAGGGTAGGGGATGGGGACGGTTTAGGGTCCAGGTGAGGGTACGACAACGCTTTAGGGGGAGCGTACGTGTGAGGGCGCGGGTTAGTGTTAGCGTACGGGTTACGATTAGGGGACGGGTGAGGGTCAGGCTTCTGGGCAGGGTTAGGGTTAGGGTTTGGGCTAGGGTTAGGGTTCGGGGACGGGGACGGTTTAGGGTGCAGGTGAGGCTACGACAACGCTTTAGGGGGAGCTTACGTGTGAGGGCGTGGGTTAGTTTTAGCCTACGGGTTAGGATTAGGGGACACGTGAATGTCAGGCTTCTGAGAAGGGTTAGGGTTAGGGTTCGGGCTAGGGTTAGAGTTAGGGGACGGGGACGGTTTAGGGTCCATGTTAGGGTACGACAACGCTTTAGGGGGAGCATAGGTGTGAGGGCGTGGGTTAGTGTTAGCGTACGGCTTAGCATTAGGGGACGGGTGAGGGTCAGGCTTCGGGGAAGGGTTAGTGTTAGGGTTCGGGTTAGGGTTAGTGTTAGGGGACGGGGACGGTTTAAGGTCTAGCTTAGGGTAACAATGCTTTAGGAGGAGCGTACGTGTGAGGGCGCGGGTTAGTGTTAGCGTACGGGTTAGGATTAGGGGACGGGTGAGTGTCAGGCTTCGGGGAAGTGCTAGGGTTAGGTTTCGGGCTAGGGTTAGGGTTAGGGGATGGGGACGATTTAGGGTCCAGGTGAGGATACGACAACGCTTTAGGGGTATCGTACGTGTGAGGGCGAGGGTTAGTGTTAGCGAACGGGTTAGGATTAGGGGACAGGTGAGGGTCAGGCGTCGGGGAAGGGTTATGGTTAGGTTTCGGGCTAGGGTTAGTGTTAGGGGACAGGGACATTTTAAGGTCTAGCTTAGGGTAACAACGCTTTAGGAGGAGCGTACGTGTGAGGGCGCAGGTTAATGTTAGCGTACGGGTTAGGATTAGGGGACAGGTGAGGGTCAGGCTTCGGGGAATGGTTATGGTTAGGGTTCGGTCTAGGGTTAAGTTTAGGGGACGGGGACGGTTTAGGGTCAAGGTGAGGGTACGACAATGCTTTAGGGGGAGCGTACGTTTGAGGGCGCGGGTTAGTGTTAGAGTATGGGTTAGGATTAGGGGACGGTGAGGGTCAGGCTTCGGGGAAGGGTTAGGATTAGGGTTCGGGCTAGAGTTAGGGTTACGGGACGGGGACGGTTTAGGGTCCAGGTGAGGGTACGAAAACGCTTTAGGGGGAGCGTACGTGTGAGGGCGCGGGTTAGTGTTAGTGTACGGGTTAGGATTAGGGGCCGGGTGAGGGTCATGCTTCGGGGAAGGGTTAGAGTTAGGGTTCGGGCTAGGGTTAGGGATCGGGGATGGGGAAGTTTTAGGGTCCAGGTGAGGGTACGACAATGCTTTAGGGGGAGCGTACGTGTGAGGGCGCGGTTTAGTGTTAGCCTATGGGTTAGGATTAGGGGACAGGTGAGGGTCAGGCTTCGGAGAAGGTTTAGGGTTAGGGTTGGGGCTAGGGTTACGGTTAGGGGACGGGGATGGTTTAGGGTCCAGGTGAGGGTACGACAACGCTTTAGGGGGAGCGTACATGTGAGGGCGCGGGTTAGTGTTAGCGTACGGGTTAGGATTAGGGGACGGGTGAGGGTCAGGCTTCGGGGAAGGGTTAGGGTTAGGGTTCGGGCAAGGGTTAGGGTTAGGGAACGGGGACGGTTTAGGGTCCAGGTGAGGGTACGACAACGGTTTAGGGGGAGCGTACGTATGAGGGCGCGGGATAGTGTTAGCGTACGGGTTAGGATTAGGGGACGGGTGAGGGTCAGGCTTCGTGGAAGTGTTAGGGTTAGGGTTCGGGATAGGGTTAGGATTAGGGGACGGGGACGGTTTAGGGTCCAGGTGAGGGTACGACAACACATTAGGGGGAGTATAATTGTGAGGGAGTGGATTAGTGTTAGCGTACGGGTTAGGATTAGGCGACGGGTGAGGGTCAGGCTTCGGGGAATGGTTAGGGTTCGGGTTCGGGCTACGGTTAGGGTTCGGGGACGGGGACGGTTTAGGGTCCAGGTGAGGGTACAACAACGTTTTAGGTGGAGCGTACGTGTGAGGGCGCGGGTTAGTGTTAGCGTACGGCTTAGGATTAGGGAATGGGTGAGGGTCAGGCTTCGGGGAATGGTTAGGGTTAGGGTTCGGGCTTTGGCTAGGCTTAGGGGATGGGGACGGTTTAGGGTCCAGGTGAGGGTACGACACGCTTTAAGGGGAGCGTACATGTGAGGGCGCGGGTTAGTGTTAGTGTTAGTGTTCGGGTTAGGATTGGGGACTGGTGAGGGTCAGGCTTCGGGGAAGGGTTAGGGTTAAGGTTCGGGCTACGGTTAAGGTTAGGGGACGGGGATGGTTTAGGGTCCAGGTGAGGGTACGACAACGCTTTACGGGGCGCGTACGTGTGAGGGCACGGGTTAGTGTTAGCGTACGGGTTAGGATTAGGGGACGGGTGAGGGTCAGGCTTCAGGGAAGGGTTAGGGTTAGGGTTCGGGCTAGCGTTAGGGTTAGGGGACGGGGACGGTTTAGGGTCCAGGTGAGGGTACGACAACGCTTTAGGGGGAGCGTACGTGTGAGGGCACGGGATAGTGTTAGCGTACGGGTTGGGATTAGGGGACGGGTGAGGGTCAGGCTTCGGGGAAGTGTTAGGGTTAGGGTTCGGGCTAGGGTTAGGGTTAGGGGACGGGGACGGTTTAGGGTCCAGGTGACGGTACGACAACGCTTTAGGGGGAGCGTACGTGTGAGGGCACGGGTTAGTGTTAGTGTATGGGTTAGGATTAGGGGACGGTTGAGGGTCAGGCTTCGGGGAAGGGTTAGGATTAGGGTTCGGGCTAGGGTTAGGGTTAGGGGACGGGGACGGTTTAGGGTCCAGGTGAGGGTACGAAAACGCTTTAGGGGGATCGTACGTGTGAGGGCGAGGGTTAGTGTTAGCGTACGGCTTAGGATTAGGGGACGGGTGAGGGTCAGGCTTCGGGGAAGGGTTAGGGTTAGGGTTCGGGCTAGGGTTAGTGTTAGGGGACAGGGACGGTTTAAGGTCTAGCTTAGGGTAACAACGCTTTAGGAACAGCGTACGTGTGAGGGCGCGGGTTAGTGTTAGCGTACGGGTTAGGATTAGGGGACGGGTGAGGGTCAGGCTTCGGGGAATGGTTAGGGTTAGGGTTCGGGCTAGGGTTATGGTTAGGGGACGGGGACGGTTTAGGGTCCAGGTGACGGTACGACAACGCTTTAGGGGGAGCCTACGTGTGAGGGTGCGGGTGAGTGTTAGCGTACGGGTTAGGATTAGGGGACGCGTGAGGGTCAGGCTTCGGGGAAGGTTTAGTGTTAGGGTTCGGGCTAGGGTTAGGTTTACGGTTAGTGGACGGTTTAGGGTCCAGGTGAGGGTACGACAACGCTTTAGGGGGAGCGTACGTGTGAGGGCGCGGGTTAGTGTTAGCGTACGGGTTAGGATTAGGGGACGGGTGAGGGTCAGGCTTCGGGGAATTGTTAGGGTTAGGGTTCGGGCTAGGGTTAGGGTTACGGTTAGGTGACGGTTTAGGGTCCAGGTGAGGGTACGACAACGCTTTAGGTGGAGCGTATGTGTGAGGGCGTGGGTTAGTGTTAGCGTACGGGTTAGGATTAGGGGACGGGTGAGGGTCAGGCTTCGGGGAAGTGCTAGGGTTAGGTTTCGGGCTAGGGTTAGGGTTAGGGGATGGGGACGGTTTAGGGTCCAGGTGAGGGTACGACAACGCTTTAGGGGTATCGTACGTGTGAGGGCGAGGGTTAGTGTTAGCTTACGGGTAGGATTAGGGGACAGGTGAGGGTCAGGCTTCGGGGAAGGGTTAGGGTTAGGGTTCGGGCTTGGGTTAGTGTTAGGGGATGGGGACGGTTTAAGGTCTAGCTTAGGGTAACAACGCTTTAGGAGGAGCGTACGTATGAGTGCGCGGGTTAGTGTTAGCATACGGGTTACGATTAGGGGACGGGTGAGGGTCAGGCTTCGGGGAAGAATCAGGGTTAGGGTTCGGGCTAGGGTTACGGTTAGGGGCCGGGGACGGTTTAGGGTCCAGGTGAGGGTACGACAACGCTTTAGGGGGAGCGTACGTGTGAGAGCGCAGATTAGTGTTAGCGTACGGGTAAGGATTAGGGGACGGGTGAGGGTCAGGCTTCGGGGAATGGTTAAGGTTAGGGTTCGGTCTAAGGTTAGGGTTAGGGGACGGGGACGCTTTAGGGTCCAGGTGAGGGTACGCCAACGCTTTAGGGGGAGCGTACGTGTGAGGGCGCAGATTAGTGTTAGCGTACGGGTTAGGATTATAGGACGGGTGAGGGTCAGGCTTCGGGGAATGGTTAGGGTTAGGGTTCCGGCTAGGGTTATGGTTAGGGGACGGGGATGGTTTAGGGTCCAGGTGAGGGTACGACAACGCTTTAGGGGGAGCGTACGTGTGAGGGCGCGGGTTAGTGTTAGCGTACGGGTTAGGATTAGGGGACGCGTGAGGGCCAGGCTTCGGGGAAGGTTTAGGGTTAGGGTTCGGGCTAGGGTTAGGGTTACGGTTAGGGGACGGTTTAGGGTCCAGGTGAGGGTACGACAACGCTTTAGGGGGAGCGTATGTGTGAGGTCGCCGGTTAGTGTTAGCGTACGGGTTAGGATTAGGGGACAGGTGAGTGTCAGGCTTCGGGGAAGGGTTAGGGTTAGGGTTTGGGCTAGGGTTAGGGTTCGGGGACGGGGACGGTTTAGGGTCCAGGTGAGGCTACGACAACGCTTTAGGGGGACGTACGTGTGAGGGCGCGGGTTAGTGTTAGCGTACGGGTTGGGATTAGGGGACGGGTGAGGGTCAGGCTTCGGGGAATGGTTAGGGCTAGGGTTCGGGCTAGGGTTAGGGTTAGGGGACGGGGACGGTTTAGGGTCCAGGTGAGGGTACGACAACGCTTTAGTGGGAGCGTACGTGTGAGGGCGCGGGTTAGTGTTAGCGTACAGGTTAGGATTACGTGACGTGTGAGGGTCAGGCTTCGGGGAAGTGTTAGGGTTAGGGTTCGGGCTACGGTTAGGGTTAGGGGATGGGGACGGTTTAGGTTCCAGGTGAGGGTACGACAACGCTTTAGGGGGAGTGTAAGTGTGAGGGTGCGGGTTAGTGTTAGCGTACGTGTTAGGATTAGGGGACGGGTGAGGGTCAGGCTTCGGGGAAGGGTTAGGGTTAAGGTTCGGGCTAGGGTTAGGGTAGGGGATGGGGACGGTTTAGGGTCCAGGTGAGGGTACGAAAACGCTTTAGGGGGAGCGTACGTGTGAGGGCGCGGGTTAGTGTTAGCGTACGGGTTACGATTAGGGGACGGGTGAGGGTCAGGCTTCTGGGCAGGGTTAGGGTTAGGGTTTGGGCTAGGGTTAGGGTTCGGGGCCGGTGACGGTTTAGGGTGCAGGTGAGGCTACGACAACGCTTTAGGGGGAGCTTACGTGTGAGGGCGTGGGTTAGTTTTAGCCTACGGGTTACGATAGGGGACACGTGAAGGTCAGGCTTCTGAGAAGGGTTAGGGTTAGGGTTCGGGCTAGGGTTAGAGTTAGGGGACGGGGACGGTTTAGGGTCCATGTTAGGGTACGACAACGCTTTAGGGGAGCGTAGGTGTGAGGGCGTGGGTTAGTGTTAGCGTACGGCTTAGGATTAGGGGACGGGTGAGGGTCAGGCTTCGGGGAAGTGTTAGTGTTAGGGTTCGGGTTAGGGTTAGTGTTAGGGGACGGGGACGGTTTAAGGTCTAGATTAGGGTAACAATGCTTTAGGAGGAGCGTACGTGTGAGGGCGCGGGTTAGTTTTAGCATACGGGTTAGGATTAGTTTACGGCTGAGGGTCAGGCTTCGGGGAATGGTTAGGGTTAGGGTTCAGTCTAGGGTTAAGGTTAGGGGGCGGGGACGGTTTAGTGTCCAGGTGATGGTACGACAACGCTTTAGGGGGAGCGTACGTGTGAGGGCACGGGTTAGTGTTAGTGTACGGGTTAGGATTAGGGGACGGTTGAGGGTCAGGCTTCGGGGAAGGGTTAGGATTAGGGTTCGGGCTAGGGTTAGGGTTAGGGGACGGGGACGGTTTAGGGTCCAGGTGAGGGTACGACAACGCTTTAGGGGGATCGTACGTGTGAGGGAGAGGGTTAGTGTTAGCGTACGGCTTAGGATTAGGGGACGGGTGAGGGTCAGGCTTCGGGGAAGGGTTAGGATTAGGGTTCGGGCTAGGGTTAGGGTTAGGGGACGGGGACGGTTTAGGGTCCAGGTGAGGGTACGACAACGCTTTAGGGAGATCGTACGTGTGAGGGCGAGAGTTAGTGTTAGCGTACGGCTTAGGAATAGGGGACGGGTGAGGGTCAGGCTTCGGGGAAGAGTTAGGGTTAGGGTTTGGGCTAGGGTTAGTGTTAGGGGACGGGGACGGTTTAAGGTCTAGCTTAGGGTAACAAAGCTTTAGGAGGAGCGTACGTGTGAGGGCGCGGGTTAGTGTTAGTGTTAGTGTTCGGGTTATGATTAGGGACGGGTGAGGGTCAGGCTTCGGGGAATCGTTAGGGTTAGGGTTCGGGCTAGGGTTAGGGTTAGGGGACGGGGACGGTTTAGGGTCCAGGTGAGGGTACGACAACGCTTTAGGGGGAGCGTACGTGTGAGGGCGCGGGTTAGTGTTAGCGTATGTGTTAGGATTAGGCGACGGGTGAGTGTTAGGCTTCGGGGAATGGTTAGGGTGAGGGTTTGGTATAGGGTTATGTTTAGGGGACGGGGACGGTTTAGGGTCCAGGTGAGGGTACGACAACGCTTTAGGGGGAGCGTACGTGTGAGGGCGCTTGTTAGTGTTAGCGTACGGGTTAGGATTAGGGGACGGGTGAGGGTCAGGCTTCGGGGAAGGGTTAGGTTTAGGTTTCGGGCTAGGGTTAGTGTTAGGGGACAGGGACGGTTTAAGGTCTAGCTTAGGGTAACAACGCTTTAGGAGGAGCGTACGTGTGAGGGCGCAGGTTAGTGTTAGCGTGCGGGTTAGGATTAGGGGACGGGTGAGGGTCAGGCTTCGGGGAATGGTTAGGGTTAGGGTTCGGTCTAGGGTTAAGGTTAGGAGACGGGCACGGTTTAGGGTCCAGATGAGGGTACGACAACGCTTTAGGGGGAGCGTACGTGTGAGGGCGCGGTTTAGTGTTAACGTATGGGTTAGGATTAGGGGACGGGTGAGGGTCAGACTTCGGGGAAGGATTAGGGTTAAGGTTCGGGCTAGGGTTAGGGTTAGGGGACGGGGACGGTTTAGGGTCCAGGTGAGGGTACTACAACGCTTTAGTGGGAGCGTACGTGTGAGGGCACAGGTTAGTGTTATCCTACGGGTTAGTCTTAGGGGACGGGTGAGGGTCAGGCTTCGGGGAATGGTTAGGGTTAGGTTTCAGGCTAGGGTTAGGGTTAGGGGACGGGGACGGTTTAGGGTCCAGGTGAGGGTACGACAACGCTTTAGGGGGAGCAGAATTGTGAGGGCGTGGAATAGTGTTAGCGTACGGGTTAGGATTAGGCGACGGGTGAGGGTCAGGCTTCGGGGAATCGTTAGGGTTCGGGTTCGGACTAGGGTTATGGTTCGCGGACGGGGACGGTTTAGGGTCCAGGTGAGGGTACAACAACGTTTTAGGTGGAGCGTACATGTGAGGGCGCGGGTTAGTGTTTGCGTACGGGTTAGGATTAGGGGATGGGTGAGGGTCAGGCTTCAGGAAAGGGTTAGGGTTAGGGTTCGGGTTCGGGCTTTGGCTAGGGTTAGGGGATGGGGACGGTTTAGGGTCCAGGTGAGGGTACGACAACGCTTTAGGGGGAGCGTACGTGTGAAGGCGCGGGTTAGTGTTAGCGTACGGGTTAGGATTAGGGGACGGCTGAGGGCCAGGTTTCGGGGAAGTGTTAGGGTTAGGGTTCGGGCTAAGG
This sequence comes from Lagenorhynchus albirostris, assembly GCF_949774975.1. Lineage (NCBI taxonomy): Eukaryota > Metazoa > Chordata > Mammalia > Artiodactyla > Delphinidae > Lagenorhynchus > Lagenorhynchus albirostris. The sequence goes on from NC_083097.1 coordinate 134,672,264, forward strand.
TTAGTGTTAGGGGACGGGGACGGTTTAGGGTATAGGTGAGGGTACGACAGCGCTTTAGGGGGTGCGTACGTGTGAGGGCGTGGGTTAGTGTTAGCGTATGGGTTAGGACTAGGGGACGGGTGAGGGTCAGGCTTCGGGGAAGGGTTAGGGTTCGGGTTCGGGCTAGGTTTAGAGTTAGGGGATTGGGACGGTTTAGGGTCCAGGTGAGGGTACGACAACGCTTTAGGGGGAGCTTACGTGTGAGGGCGTGGATTAGTGTTAGCGTACGGGTTAGGATTATGGGACGGGTGAGGTTCAGCCTTCGGGGTTGGTTAGGGTTCGGGTTCGGGCTAGGGTTAGGGTTCGGGGACGGGGACGGTTTAGGGTCCAGGTGAGGTTACGACAACGCTTTAGGGGCACTGTACGTGTGAGGGCGCGGGTTAGTGTTAGCGTACGGGTTAGGATTAGGGGACGGGTGAGGGTCAGGCTTCGGGGAAAGTTTAGGGTTAGGGTTCTGGCTAGGGTTAGGGTTAGGGTACTGGGACGGTTTAGGGTCCAGGTGAGGGTATGACAAAGCTTTAGGGGTAGCGTACGTGTGAGGGCGCGGGTTAGTGTTAGCGTACGGGTTAGGATTAGGGGACGGGTGAGGGTTAGGCTTCGGGGAAGGATTAGGTTTAGGGTTCGGTCTAGGGTTATGGTTAGGGGACGGGGACGGTTTAGAGTCCAGGTGATGGTACGACAACGCTTTAGGTGGAACATACGTGTGAGGGCGCGGGTTAGTGTTAGCGTACGGGTTAGGATTAGGGGACGGGTGAGGGTCAGGCTTCGGGGAAGGGTTAGGGTTAGGGTTCGGGCTAGCATTAGGGTTAGGGGACGGGGTTGGTTTAGGGTCCAGGTGAGGGTACGACAACGCTTTAGGGGGAGCGTATGTGTGGGGGCGTGTGATAGTGTTAGCGTACGGGTTAGGATTAGGGGACGGGTTAGGGTCAGGCTTCGGGGAAGTGTTAGGGTTAGGGTTCGGGCTAGGGTTAGGGTTAGGGGACGGGGACGGTTTAGGGTCCAGGTGAGGGTACGACAAAGCTTTAGGGGGAGCGTACGTGTGAGGGCGCGGGTTAGTGTTAGCGTACGTGTTGAGATTAGGGGACGTGTGAGGGTCAGGCTTCGGGGAATGGTTAGGGCTAGGGTTCGGGCTAGGTTTAGGGTTAGGGGACGGGGACGGTTTAGGGTCCAGCTGAGGGTACGACAACGCTTTAGTGGGAGCGTACGTGTGAGGGCGCGGGTTAGTGTTAGCGTACGGGTTAGGATTACGGGACGGGTGAGGGTCAGGCTTCGGGGAAGGGTTAGGGTTAGGGTTCGGGCTAGGGTTACGGTTAGGGGACCGGGAAGGTTTAGGGTCCAGGTGAGTGTACGACAACGCTTTAGGGGGAGCGTATGTGTGAGGGAACAGATTAGTGTTAGCGTACGGGTTAGGATTAGGGGACGGGTGAGGGTCAGGCTTCGGGGACTGGTTAGGGTTAGGGTTCGATCTAGGGTTAAGGTTAGGGGACGGGGACGGTTTAGGGTCCAGGTGAGGGTACGACAACGCTTTAGGGGGAGCGTACGTGTGAGGGCGTGGGTTAGTGTTAGCGTATGGGTTAGGATTAGGGGACGGGTGAGGGTCAGGCTTCGGGGAAGGGTTAGGATTAGGGTTCGGGCTAGGGTTAGGGTTACGGGACGGGGACGGTTTAGGGTCCAGGTGAGGGTACGACAACGCTTTAGGGGGATCGTACGTGTGAGGGCGAGTGTTAGTGTTAGCGTACGGCTTAGGATTAGGTGACGGGTGAAGGTCAGGCTTTGGGGAAGGGTTAGGGTTAGGGTTCGGGCTAGGGTTAGTGTTAGGGAACGGGGACGGTTTAAGGTCTAGCTTAGGGTAACAACGCTTTAGGAGGAGCGTACGTTTGAGGGCGCGGGTTAGTTTTAGCTTACGGGTTAGGATTAGGGGACGGGTGAGGGTTAGGCTTCGGGGAAGGGTTAGGGTTAGGGTTCGGACTAGGGTTGGGGCTAGGGGATGGGGACGGTTGAGTGTCCAGGTGAGGCTACGACAACGTTTTAAGGGGAGCGTACGTGTGAGGGCGCGGGTTAGTGTTAGTGTTAGTGTTCGGTTTAGGATTAGGGGACTGGTGAGGGTCAGGCTTCGGGGAAGAGTTAGGGTTAAGGTTCAGGCTAGGGTTAGTGTTAGGTGACGGGGAAGGTTTAGGGTTCAGGTGAGGTTACGCCAACGCTTTAGGGGGAGCGTACGTGTGAGGGCGCGGGTTAGTGTTAGCGTACGGGTTGGGATTAGGGGACGGGTGAGTGTCAGGCTTCGGGGAAGTGTTAGGGTTAGGGTTCGGGCTAGATTTAGGGTTAGGGGACGGGGACGGTTTAGGGTCCAGGTGAGGGTACGACAACGCTTTAGGGGGAGCGTACGTGTGAGGGCGCGGGTTAGTGTTAGCGTACGGGTTAGGATTAGGGGACGGGTGAGGGTCAGGCTTCGGGGAAGGGTTAGGGTTAGGGTTCGGGCTAGGGTTAGGGTTAGGGGACAGGGACGGTTTAGGGTCCAGGTGAAGGTACGACAACGCTTTAGGGGGATCGTACGTGTGAGGGCGAGGGTTAGTGTTAGCGTACGGCTTAGGATTAGGGGACGGTTGAGGGTCAAACTTCGGGGAAGGGTTAGGGTTAGGGGTCAGGCTAGGGTTAGTGTTACGGGACGGGGACGGTTTCAGGTCTAGCTTAGGGTAACAACGCTTTAGGAGGAGCGTACGTGTGAGGGCGCGGGTTAGTGTTAGTGTTAGTGTTCGGGTTAGGTTTAGGGGACTGGTGAGGGTCAGGCTTCGGGGAAGGTTTAGGGTTAAGGTTCGGGCTAGGGTTAGGGTTTGGTGACGGGGACGGTTTAGGGTCCAGGTGAGGCTACGACAACGTTTTAGGGGGAGCGTATGTGTGAGGGCGCGGGGTAGTGTTAGCATACGGGTTAGGTTTAGGGGACAGGTGAGGTTCAGGCTTCGGGGAAGGGTTAGGTTTAGGGTTCGGGCTAGGTTTAGGGTTAGGGGACGGGGACGGTTTAGTGTCCAGGTGAGGGTACGACAGCGCTTTAGGGGGAGCGTACGTGTGAGGGCGCGGGTTAGTGTTAGTGTACGGGTTAGGATTAGGGGACGGGTGAGGGTCATGCTTCGGAGAAGGGTTAGGGTTAAGGTTCGGGCTAGGGTTAGGGTTCGGGGACGGGGAAGGTTTAGGGTCCAGGTGAGGGTACGACAACGCTTTAGGGGGAGCGTACGTGTGAGGGCGTGCTTACGGGTTAGGATTAGGGGAGGGGTGAGGGTCAGACTTCGGGGAAGGATTAGGGTTAAGATTCGGGCTAGGGTTAGGGTTAGGGGACGGGGACGGTTTAGGGTCCAGGTGAGGGTACTACAACGCTTTAGTGGGAGCGTACGTGTGAGGGCACGGGTTAGTGTTATCCTACGGGTTAGGCTTAGGGGACGGGTGAGGGTCAGGCTTTGGGGAATGGTTAGGGCTAGGTTTCAGGCTAGGATTAGGGTTAGGGGACGGGGACGGTTTAGGGTCCAGGTGAGGGTACGACAACGCTTTAGGGGGAGCATAATTGTGAGGGCGTGGAATAGTGTTAGCGTACGGGTTAGGATTAGGCGACGGGTGAGGGTCAGGCTTCGGGGAATCGTTAGGGTTCGGGTTCGTACTAGGGTAATGGTTCGGGGACGGGGACGGTTTAGGGTCCAGGTGAGGGTACAACAACGTTTTAGGTGGAGCGTACGTGTGAGGGCCCGGGTTAGTGTTAGCGTACGGGTTAGGATTAGGGGATGGGTGAGGGTCAGGCTTCGGGAAAGGGTTAGGGTTAGGGTTCGGGCTTTGGCTAGGGTTAGGGGATGGGGACGGTTTAGGGTCCAGGTGAGGGTACGACAACGCTTTAGGGGGAGCGTATGTGTGAGGGCGCGGGTTAGTGTTAGCGTACGGGTTAGGATTAGGGGACGGGTGAGAGTCAGGCTTCGGGGAAGGGTTACGGTTAGTGTTCGGGCTAGGTTTAGTGTTAGGGGACGGGGACGGTTTAGGGTCCAGGTGACGGTACGACAACGCTTTAGGGGGAGCGTACGTGTGAGGGCGTGGGCTAGTGTTAGCGTACGGGTTAGGATTAGGGGACGGGTGAGGGTCATGCTTCGGGGAAGGGTTGGGGTTAGGTTTCGGGCTAGGGTTAGGGTTCGGGGACGGGGAAGGTTTAGGGTCCAGGTGAGGGTACGACAACGCTTTAGGGGAGCGTACGTGTGAGAGCGCGGTTTAGTGTTAGCGTACGGGTTAGGATTAGGGGACAGGTGAGGGTCAGGCTTCGGAGAATGGTTAGGGTTAGGGTTCAGGCTAGGGTTAGGGTTAGGGGACGGGGATGGTTTAGGGTCCAGGTGAGGGTACAACAACGGTTTGGGGGTGCGTACGTGTGAGGGCGCGGGATAGTGTTAGCATACGGGTTAGGATTAGGGGACGGGTGAGGGTCAGGCTTCGGGGAAGTGTTAGGGTTAGGGTTCGGGCTAGGGTTAGGGTTAGGGGATGGGGACGGTTTAGGGTCCAGGTGAGGGTACGACAACGCTTTAGGGGGAGCATATGTGTCAGGGCATGGGTTAGTGTTAGCATACGGGTTAGGATTAGGTGACGGGTGAGGGTCAGGCTTCGGGGAAGGGTTAGGGTTAGGGTTCGGGCTAGGGTTAGGGTTAGGGGATGGGGACGGTTTAGGGTCCAGGTGAGGGTACGACAACGCTTTAGGGGGAGCTTACGTGTGAGGGCGTGGATTAGTGTTAGCGTACGGGTTAGGATTATGGGACGGGTGAGGTTCAGCCTTCGGGGTTGGTTAGGGTTCGGGTTCGGGCTAGGGTTAGGGTTCGGGGACGGGGACGGTTTAGGGTCCAGGTGAGGTTACGACAACGCTTTAGGGGCACTGTACATGTGAGGGCGCGGGTTAGTGTTAGCGTACGGGTTAGGATTAGGGGACGGGTGAGGGTCAGGCTTCGGGGAAAGTTTAGGGTTAGGGTTCTGGCTAGGGTTAGGGTTAGGGTACTGGGACGGTTTAGGGTCCAGGTGAGGGTATGACAAAGCTTTAGGGGGAGCGTACGTGTGAGGGCGCGGGTTAGTGTTAGCGTACGGATTAGGATTAGGGGACGGGTGAGGGTTAGGCTTCGGGGAAGGATTAGGTTTAGGGTTCGGTCTAGGGTTATGGTTAGGGGACGGGGACGGTTTAGAGTCCAGGTGATGGTACGACATCGTTTTAGGTGGAGCATACGTGTGAGGGCGCGGGTTAGTGTTAGCGTACGGGTTAGGATTAGGGGACGGGTGAGGGTCAGGCTTCGGGGAAGGTTTAGGGTTAGGTTTCGGGCTAGGGTTAGGGTTACGTTTAGGGGACGGTTTAGGGTCCAGGTGAGGGTACAACAACGCTTTATGGGGAGCGTACGTATGAGGGAGCGGGTTAGTGTTAACGTACGGGTTAGGATTAGGGGACGGGTGAGGGTCAGGCTTCGGGGAATGGTTAGTGTGAGGGTTCGGGCTAGGGTTAGCGTTACGGTTAGGGGACGGTTTAGGGTCCAGGTGAAGCTACGACAACGTTTTAGGGGGAGCGTATGTGTGAGGGCGCGGGTTAGTGTTAGCATACGGGTTAGGTTTAGAGGACAGGTGAGGTTCAGGCTTCGGGGAAGGGTTAGGTTTAGGGTTCGGGCTAGGTTTAGGGTTAGGGGACGGGGACGGTTTAGGGTCCAGGTGAGGGTACGACAGCGCTTTAGGGGGAGCGTACGTGTGAGGGCGCGGGTTAGTGTTAGTGTACGGGTTAGGATTAGGGGACGGGTGAGGGTCATGCTTCGGGGAAGGGTTAGGGTTAGGGTTCGGGCTAGGGTTACGGTTCGGGGACGGGGAAGGTTTAGGGTCCAGGTGAGGGTACGACAACGCTTTAGGGGGAGCGTACATGTGAGGGCGTGCTTACGGGTTAGGATTAGGGGAGGGGTGAGGGTCAGACTTCGGGGAAGAATTAGGATTAAGGTTCGGGCTAGGGTTAGGGTTAGGGGACGGGGACGGTTTAGGATCCAGGTGAGGGTAATACAACGCTTTAGTGGGAGCGTACGTGTGAGGGCACGGGTTAGTGTTATCCTACGGGTTAGGCTTAGGGGACGGGTGAGGGTCAGGCTTCGGGGAATGGTTAGGGCTAGGTTTCAGGCTAGGGTTAGGGTTAGGGGACGGGGACGGTTTAGGGTCCAGGTGAGGGTACGACAACGCTTTATGGGGAGCATAATTGTGAGGGCGTGGATTAGTGTTAGCGAATGGGTTAGGATTAGGCGACGGGTGAGGGTCAGGCTTCGGGGAATCGTTAGGGTTCGGGTTCGGACTAGGGTTATGGTCCGGGGACGGGGACGGTTTAGGGTCCAGGTGAGGGTACAACAACGTTTTAGGTGGAGCGTACGTGTGAGGGCGCGGGTTAGTGTTAGCGTACGGGTTAGGATTAGGGGATGGGTGAGGGTCAGGCTTCGGGAAAGGGTTAGGGTTAGGGTTCGGGCTTTGGCTAGGGTTAGGGGATGGGGACGGTTTAGGGTCCAGGTGAGGGTACGACAACGCTTTAAGGGGACCGTACATGTGAGGGCGTGGGTTAGTGTTAGTGTTAGTGTTCGGGTTAGGATTAGGGGACTGGTGAGGGTCAGGCTTCGGGGAAGGGTTAGGGTTAAGGTTTGGGCTACGGTTAAGGTTAGGGAACGTGGATGGTTTAGGGTCCTGGTGAGTGTACGACAACGCTTTACGGGGAGCGTACGTGTGAGGGCGCGGGTTAGTGTTAGCGTACGGGTTAGGATTAGGGGACGGGTGAGGGTCAGGCTTCGGGGAAGGGTTAGGGTTAGGGTTCGGGCTAGCGTTAGGGTTAGGGGACGGGGACGGTTTAGGGTCCAGGTGAGGGTACGACAACGCTTTAGGGGGAGTGTATGTGTGGGGGCGTGGGATAGTGTTAGCGTACGGGTTAGGATTAGGGGACGGGTTAGGGTCAGGCTTCGGGGAAGTGTTAGGGTTAGGGTTCGGGCTAGGGTTAGGGTTAGGGGACGGGGACGGTTTAGGGTCCAGGTGAGGGTACGACAAAGCTTTAGGGGGAGCGTACGTGTGAGGGCGCGGGTTAGTGTTAGCGTACGTGTTGAGATTAGGGGACGTGTGAGGGTCAGGCTTCGGGGAATGGTTAGGGCTAGGGTTCGGGCTAGGTTTAGGGTTAGGGGACGGGGACGGTTTAGGGTCCAGCTGAGGGTACGACAACGCTTTAGTGGGAGCGTACGTGTGAGGTCGCGGGTTAGTGTTAGCGTACGGGTTAGGATTACGGGACGGGTGAGGGTCAGGCTTCGGGGAAGGGTTAGGGTTAGGGTTCGGGCTAGGGTTACGGTTAGGGGACGGGGAAGGTTTAGGGTCCAGGTGAGTGTACGACAACGCTTTAGGGGGAGCGTACGTGTGAGAGTGCGGGTTAGTGTTAGCCTACGGGTTAGGATTAGGGGACGGGTGAGGGTCAGGCTTCGGGGAATGATTAGGGTTAGGGTTCGGTCTAAGGTTAGGGTTAGGGGACGGGGACAGTTTAGGGTCTAGGTGAGGGTACGCCAACGCTTTGGGGGGAGCGTACGTGTGAGGGAGCAGATTAGTGTTAGCGTACGGGTTAGGATTAGGGGACGGGTGAGGGTCAGGCTTCGGGGACTGGTTAGGGTTAGGGTTCGATCTAGGGTTAAGGTTAGGGGACGGGGACGGTTTAGGGTCCAGGTGAGGGTACGACAACGCTTTAGGGGGAGCGTACGTGTGAGGGCGTGGGTTAGTGTTAGCGTATGGGTTAGGATTAGGGGACGGGTGAGGGTCAGGCTTCGGGGAAGAGTTAGGATTAGGGTTCGGGCTAGGGTTAGGGTTACGGGACGGGGACGGTTTAGGGTCCAGGTGAGGGTACGACAACGCTTTAGGGGGATCGTACGTGTGAGGGCGAGTGTTAGTGTTAGCGTACGGCTTAGGATTAGGGGACGGGTGAGGGTCAGGCTTTGGGGAAGTGTTAGGGTTAGGGTTCGGGCTAGGGTTTGTGTTAGGGGACGGGGACGGTTTAAGGTCTAGCTTAGGGTAACAACGCTTTAGAAGGAGCGTACGTTTGAGGGCGCGGGTTAGTTTTAGCGTACGGGTTAGGATTAGGGGACGGGTGAGGGTTAGGCTTCGGGGAAGGGTTAGGGTTAGGGTTCGGACTAGGGTTGGGGCTAGGGGATGGGGACGGTTGAGTGTCCAGGTGAGGCTACGACAACGATTTAAGGGGAGCGTACGTGTGAGGGCGCGGGTTAGTGTTAGTGTTAGTGTTCGGTTTAGGATTAGGGGACTGGTGAGTGTCAGGCTTCGGGGAAGTGTTAGGGTTAGGGTTCGGGGTAGATTTAGGGTTAGGGGACGGGGACGGTTTAGGGTCCAGGTGAGGGTACGACAACGCTTTAGGGGGAGCGTACGTGTGAGGGAGCGGGTTAGTGTTAGCGTACGGGTTAGGATTAGGGGACGGGTGAGGGTCAGGCTTCGGGGAAGGTTTAGGGTTAGGGTTCTGGCTAGGGTTAGGGTTAGGGTACTGGGACGGTTTAGGGTCCAGGTGAGGGTATGACAAAGCTTTAGGGGGAGCGTACGTGTGAGGGCGCGGGTTAGTGTTAGCGTACGGGCTAGGATTAGGGGACGGGTGAGGGTTAGGCTTCGTGGAAGGATTACGGTTAGGGTTCGGTCTAGGGTTATGGTTAGGGGACGGGGACGGTTTAGAGTCCAGGTGAGGGTACGACAACGCTTTAGGTGGAGCGTACGTGTGAGGGCGCGAGTTAGTGTTAGCGTACGGCTTAGGATTAGGGGACGGGTGAGGGTCAGGCTTCGGGGAAGGTTTAGGGTTAGGTTTCGGGCTAGGGTTAGGGTTACGTTTAGGGGACGGTTTAGGGTCCAGGTGAGGGTACAACAACGCTTTATGGGGAGCGTACGTGTGAGGGAGCGGGTTAGTGTTAGCGTACGGGTTAGGATTAGGGGACAGGTGAGGGTCAGGCTTCGGGGAATGGTTAGGGTGAGGGTTCGGGCTAGGGTTAGCGTTACGGTTAGGGGACGGTTTAGGGTCCAGGTGAGGCTACGACAACGCTTTAGGGGGAGCGTATGTGTGAGGGCACGGGTTAGTGTTAGCATACGTGTTGGGATTAGGGGACGGGTGAGGGTCAGGCTTCGGGGAAGGATTATGGTTAAGGTTCGGTCTAGGGTTAGGGTTAGGGGACGGGGACGGTTTAGGGTCCAGGTGAGGGTAGTACAACGCTTTAGTGGGAGCGTACGTGTGAGGGCATGGGTTAGTGTTATCCTACGGGTTAGGCTTAGGGGACGGGTGAGGGTCAGGCTTCGGGGAATGGTTAGGGCTAGGTTTCAGGCTACGGTTAGGGTTAGGGTACGGGGACGGTTTAGGGTCCAGGTGAGGGTACGACAACGCTTTAGGGGGAGCATAATTGTGAGGGCGTGGATTAGTGTTAGCGTACGGGTTAGGATTAGGCGACGGGTGAGGGTCAGGCTTCGGGGAATCGTTAGGGTTCGGGTTCGGACTAGGGTTATGGTTTGGGGACGGGGACGGTTTAGGGTCCAGGTGAGGGTACAAGAATATTTTAGTTGGAGCGTACGTGTGAGGGCGCGGGTTAGTGTTAGCGTACGGGTTAGGATTAGGGGATGGGTGAGTGTCAGGCTTCGGGGAAGGGTTAGGGTTAGGGTTCAGGCTTTGGCTAGGGTTAGGGGATGGGGACGGTTTAGGGTCCAGGTGAGGGTACGACAACGCTTTAAGGGGACCGTACATGTGAGGGCGCAGGTTAGTGTAGTGTTAGTGTTCGGGTTAGGATTAGGGGACTGGTGAGGGTCAGGCTTCGGGGAAGGGTTAGGGTTAGGGTTCGGGCTAGCGTTAGGGTTAGGGGACGGGGACGGTTTAGGGTCCAGGTGAGGGTACGACAACGCTTTAGGGGGAGCGTATGTGTGAGGGCGTGGGATAGTGTTAGCGTACGGGTTAGGATTAGGGGACGGGTGAGGGTCATGCTTCGGGGAAGGGTTAGGGTTAGGGTTCGGGCTAGGGTTAGGGTTCGGGGACGGGGAAGGTTTAGGGTCCAGGTGAGGGTACAACAATGCTTTAAGGGGAGCGTACGTGTGAGGGCGCGGTTTAGTGTTAGCCTACGGGTTAGGATTAGGGGACAGGTGAGAGTCAGGCTTCGGAGAAGTGTTAGGGTTAGGGTTCGGTCTAGGGTTACGGTTAGGGGACGGGGATGGTTTAGGGTCCAGGTGAGGGTACGACAACGCTTTAGGGGGAGCGTACGTGTGAGGGCGCGGGTTAGTGTTAGCGTACGGGTTAGGATTAGGGGACGGGTGAGGGTCAGGTTTCGGGTAAGTGTTAGGGTTAGTGTTCGGGCTTGGGTTAGGTTTAGGGGACGGGGACGGTTTAGGGTCCAGGAGAGGGTACGACAACGCTTTAAGGGGAGCGTACGTGTGAGGGCGCTTGTTAGTGTTAGCCTACGGGTTAGGATTAGGGGACGGGTGAGGGTCAGGCTTCGGGGAAGAGTTAGGGTTAGGGTTCGGGCTAGGTTTAGGGTTAGGGAACGGGGACGGTTTAGGGTCCAGGTGAGGGTACGACAACGGTTTAGGGGGAGCGTACGTATGAGGGCGCAGGATAGAGTTAGCGTACGGGTTAGGATTATGGGACGGGTGAGGGTCAGGCTTCGGTGAAGGGTTAGGGTTAGGGTTCGGGCTACGGTTAGGGTTAGGGGACGGGGACGGTTTAGGGTCCAGGTGAAGGTACGACAACGCTTTAGGGGGAGCGTACGTGTGAGGGCGCGGGTTAGTGTTAGCGTACGGGTTAGTATTAGGGGACGGGTGAGGGTCAGGCTTCGGGGAAGGGTTAGGGTTAGGGGTCGGGCTAGGGTTAGGGGACGGGGACGGTTTAGGGTCCAGCTGAGGGTACGACAGCGCTTTAGGGGGAACGTACGTGTGAGGGAGTGGGTTAGTGTTAGCGTACGGATTAGGATTAGGTGACGGGTGAGGGTCAGGCCTCGGGGAAGTGTTAGGGTTAGGGTTCGGGTTAGCGTTAGGGTTAGGGGACGGGGACGGTTTAGGGTCCAGATGAGGTTACGACAACGCTTTAGGGGCAGCGTACGTGTGAGGGCGCGGGTTAGTGTTAGCGTACGGGTTAGGATTAGGGGACGGGTGAGGGTCAGGCTTCGGGGAAGTGTTACGGTTAGTGTTCGGGCTAGGGTTAGGGGACGGGGACGGTTTAGGGTCCAGGTGAGGGTACGACAACGCTTTAGGGGGAGCGTACCTGTGAGGGCGCGGGTTAGTGTTAGCGTACGGGTTACGATAAGGGGACGGGTGAGGGTCATGCTTCGGGGAAGGTTTAGGGTTAGGGTTCGGGCTAGGGTTAGGGTTCGGGGACAGGGAAGGTTTAGGGTCCAGGTGTGGGTACGACAACGCTTTAGGGGGAGCGTACGTGTGAGAGCGCGGTTTAATGTTAGCCTACGGGTTAGGATTAGGGGACAGGTGAGGTTCAGGCTTCGGAGAAGGGTTAGGGTTAGGGTTCGGGCTAGGGTTAGGGTTAGGGGACGGGGATGGTTTAGGGTCCAGGTGAGGGTACAACAACGGTTTGGAGGGAGCGTACGTGTGAGGGCGCGGGATAGTGTTAGCGTACGGGTTAGGATTAGGGGACGGGTGAGGGTCAGGCTTCGGGGAAGGGTTAGGGTTCGGGTTCGGGCTAGGGTTAGGGAACAGGGACGGTTTAGGTTCCAGGTGAGGGTACGACAACGCTTTAGGGGGAGCGTACATGTGAGGGCGTGGGTTAGTGTTACCGTCCGGATTAGAATTAGGGGACGGGTGAGGGTCAGGCCTCGGGGAAGTGTTAGGGTTAGGGTTCGGGCTAGGGTTAGGTTTAGGGGACGGGGACGGTTTAGGATCCATGTGAGGGTACGACAACGCTTTAGGGGCAGCGTACGTGTGAGGGCGCGGGTTAGTGTTAGCGTACGGGTTAGGATTAGGGGACAGGTGAGGGTCAGGCTTCGGGGAAGGGTTAGGGTTAGGGTTTGGGCTAGGGTTAGGGTTAGGGGACGGGGACGGTTTAGTGTCCAGGTGAGTGTACGACAACGCTTTAGGGGGAGAGTACGTGTGAGGGTGCGGGTTAGTGTTAGCGTACGGGTTAGGATTAGGGGACGGGTGAGGGTCAGGCTTCGGGGAAGTGTTAGGGTTAGGGTTCTGGCTAGGGTTAGGGTTAGGGGACGGGGACGGTTTAGGGTCCAGGTGAGGGTACGACAACGCTTTAGGGGGAGCGTACCTGTGGGGGCGCTTGTTAGTGTTAGCCTACGGGTTAGGATTAGGGGACGGGTGAGGGTCAGACTTCGGGGAATGATTAGGGTTAGGGTTCGGGCTAACGTTAGGGTTAGGGGACGGTGACGGTTCAGGGTCCAGGTGAGGGTACGCCAACGCTTCAGGGGGAGCGTACGAGTGAGGGCGCGGATTAGTGTTAGCGTACGGGTGAGGATTAGGGGACGGGTGAGGGTCAGGCTTCGGGGAAGAGTTAGGGTTCGGGTTCGGGCTAGGGTTAGGTTTAGGGGACGGGGACGGTTTAGGGTCCAGGTGAGGGTACGACAACGCTTTAGGGGGAGCGTACGTGTGAGGGCGTGCGTACGGGTTAGGATTAGGGGACGGGTGAGGGTCAGGCTTCGGGGAAGGGTTAGGGTTAGGCTTCGGGCTAGGGTTAGGGTTAGGGGAAGGGGACGGTTTAGGGTCCAGGTGAGTGTACGACAATGCTTTAGGGGGAGCTTACGTGTGAGGGCGCGGGTTAGTGTTAGCGTACGGGTTAGGATTAGGGGACGGGTGAGGTTTAGGCTTCGGGGAAGGGGTAGGGTTAGGGTTCGGGCTAGGGTTAGGGTTAGGGGACGGGGACGGTTTAGGGTCCAGGTGAGGGTACGACAACGCTTTAGGGGGAGCGTACGTGTGAGGGCGCGGGTTAGTGTTAGCATACGGGTTAGGATTAGGGGACGGGTGAGGGTCAGGCTTCGGGGAAGGGTTAGGGTTAGGTTTCGGGCTAGGGTTACGGTTAGGGGTTGGGGACGGTTTAGGGTCCAGGTGAGGGTACGACAACGCTTTAGGGGGAGCGTACGTGTGAGGGCGTGGGTTAGTGTTAGCGTACGGGTTAGGATTAGGGGACGGGTGAGGATCAGTGTTCGGGGAAGGGTTAGGGTTAGGGTTCGGGCTATGGCTAGGGTTAGGGGATGGGGACGGTTTAGGGTCCAGGTGAGGGTACGACAACGCTTTAGGGGGAGCATATGTGTCAGGGCATGGGTTAGTTTTAGCGTACGGGTTAGGATTTGGGGACGGGTAAGGGTCAGGCTTCGGGGAAGGGTTAGGGTTAGGGTTCGGGCTAGCGTTAGGGTTAGGGGATGGGGACGGTTTAGGGTCCAGGTGAGGGTACGACAACGCTTTAGGGGGAGCTTACGTGTGAGGGCGTGCGTACGGGTTAGGATAGGGGACTTGTGAGGTTCAGGCTTCGGCGAAGGATTAGGGTTAAGGTTCGGGCTAGGGTTATGGTTAGGGGACGGGGACGGCTTAGGGTCCAGGTGAGGGTACTACAACGCTTTAGGTGGAGCGTACGTGTGAGGGCGCGGGTTAGTGTTAGCGTAAGGGTTAGGCTTAAGGGACGGGTGAGGGTCAGGCTTTGGGTAATGGTTAGGGCTAGGGTTCGGGCTAGGGTTAGGGTTAAGGGACGGGGATGGTTTAGGGTCCAGGTGAGGGTACGACAACGCTTTAGGGGGAGCATAAGTGTGAGGGCGTGGATTAGTGTTAGCGTACGGGTTAGGATTAGGGGACGGGTGAGGTTCAGGCTTCGGGGTTGGTTAGGGTTCGGGTTCGGGCTAGGGTTAGGGTTCGGGGAGGGGGCGGTTTAGGGTACAGGTGAGGTACGACAACGCTTTAGGGGCACTGTACGTGTGAGGGCGCGGGTTAGTGTTAGCGTACGGGTTAGGATTAGGGGACGGGTGAGGGTCAGGCTTCGGGGAAGGTTTAGGGTTAGGGTTCTGGCTAGGGTTAGGTTTAGGGTACTGGGACGGTTTAGGGTCCAGGTGAGGGTATGACAAAGCTTTAGGGGGAGCGTACGTGTGAGGGCGCGGGTTAGTGTTAGCGTACGGGTTAGGATTAGGGGACAGGTGAGGGTCAGGCTTCGGAGTAGTGTTAGGGGTAGGGTACGGGCTAGGGTTAGTGTTAGGGGACGGGAACGGTTTAGGGTCCATGTGAGGGTGCGACAACGCTTTAGGGGGAGCGTAGGTGTGAGGGCGCGGGTTAGTGTTAGCGTACGGCTTAGGATAAGGGGACGGGTGAGGGTCAGGCTTCGGGGAAGGGTTAGTGTTAGGGGACGGGGACGGTTTAAGGTCTAGCTTAGGGTAACAACGCTTTAGGAGGAACGTACGTGTGAGGGCGCGGGTTAGTGTTAGTGTTAGTGTTCAGGTTAGGATTAGGGAACTGGTGAGGGTCAGGCTTCGGGGAAGGTTTAGGGTTAAGGTTCGGTCTAGGCTTAAGTTTAGGGGACGGGGACGGTTTAGGGTCCAGGTGAGGGAACGACAACGCTGTAGGGGGAGCGTACGTGTGAGGGCGTGCGTACGGGTTAGGATTAGGGGACGGGTGAGGGTCAGGCTTCGGGGAAGGGTTAGGGTTTGGGTTCGGGCCAGGGTTAGGGTTACAGGACGGGGAGGGTTTAGGGTCCAGGTGAGGGTACGACAACGCTTTAGGGGGAGCGTACGTGTGAGGACGCGGGTTAGTGTTAGTGTACGGGTTAGGATTAGGGGAAGGGTGAGGGTCAGGCTTCGGGGAAGGGTTAGGGTTCGGGTTCGGGCTAGGGTTAGGGTTAGGGGACGGGGACGGTTTAGGTTCCAGGTGAGGGTACGGCAACGCTTTAGGGGGAGCGTACGTGTGAGGGCGCGGTTTAGTGTTAGCGTACGGGTTAGGATTAGGGGACGGGTGAGGGTCAGGCTTCGGGGAAGGGTTACGGTTAGGGTTCGGGCTAGGGTTAGGGTTAGGGGACGGGGACGGTTTAGTGTCCAGGTGAGGGTACGACAACGCTTTAGGGGGAGCGTACGTGTGAGGGCGTGGGTTAGTGTTAGCGTACGGGTTAGGATTAGGGGACGGGTGAGGGTCAGGATTCGGGGAAGGGTTAGGGTTAGGGTTCGGGCTAGGGTTAGGGGACAGGGACGGTTTAGGTTCCAGGTGAGGGTACGACAACGCTTTAGGGGGAGCGTACATGTGAGGGCGTGGGTTAGTGTTACCGTCCGGATTAGAATTAGGGGACGGGTGAGGGTCAGGCCTCGGGTAAGTGTTAGGGTTAGGGTTCGGGCTAGGGTTAGGTTTAGGGGACGGGGACGGTTTAGGATCCATGTGAGGGTACGACAACGCTTTAGGGGCAGCGTACGTGTGAGGGCGCGGGTTAGTGTTAGCGTACGGGTTAGGATTAGGGGACGGGTGAGGGTCAGGCTTCGGGGAAGGGTTAGGGTTAGGGTTCGGGCTAGGGTTAGTGTTAGGGGACGGGGACGGTTTAGGGTCCAGGTGAGTGTACGACAACGCTTTAGGGGGAGAGTACGTGTGAGAGTGCTGGTTAGTGTTAGCGTACGGGTTAGGATTAGGGGACGGGTAAGTGTCAGGCTTCGGGGAAGGGTTAGGGTTAGGGTTCGGGCTAGGGTTAGGGTTAGGGGACGGGGACGGTTTAGGTTCCAGGTGAGGGTACGGCAACGCTTTAGGGGGAGCGTACGTGTGAGAGCGCGGTTTAGTGTTAGCGTACGGGTTAGGATTAGGGGACGGGTGAGGGTCAGGCTTCGGGAAAGGGTTACGGTTAGGGTTCGGGCTAGGGTTAGGGTTAGGGGACGGGGACGATTTAGTGTCCAGGTGAGGGTACGACAACGCTTTAGGGGGAGCGTACGTGTGAGGGCGTGGGTTAGTGTTAGCGTACGGGTTAGGATTAGGGGACGGGTGAGGGTCAGGCTTCGGGGAAGGGTTAGGGTTACGGTTCGGGCTAGGGTTAGGGAACAGGGACGGTTTAGGTTCCAGGTGAGGGTACGACAACGCTTTAGGGGGAGCGTACATGTGAGGGCGTGGGTTAGTGTTACCGTCCGGATTAGAATTAGGGGACGGGTGAGGGTCAGGCCTCGGGGAAGTGTTAGGGTTAGGGTTCGGGCTAGGGTTAGGTTTAGGGGACGGGGACGGTTTAGGATCCATGTGAGGGTACGACAACGCTTTAGGGGCAGCGTACGTGTGAGGGCGCGGGTTAGTGTTAGCGTACGGGTTAGGATTAGGGGACAGGTGAGGGTCAGGCTTCGGGGAAGGGTTAGGGTTAGGGTTTGGGCTAGGGTTAGGGTTAGGGGACGGGGACGGTTTAGTGTCCAGGTGAGTGTACGACAACGCTTTAGGGGGAGAGTACGTGTGAGGGTGCGGGTTAGTGTTAGCGTACGGGTTAGGATTAGGGGACGGGTGAGGGTCAGGCTTCGGAGAAGTGTTAGGGTTAGGGTTCTGGCTAGGGTTAGGGTTAGGGGACGGGGACGGTTTAGGGTCCAGGTGAGGGTACGACAACGCTTTAGGGGGAGCGTACCTGTGGGGGCGCTTGTTAGTGTTAGCCTACGGGTTAGGATTAGGGGACGGGTGAGGGTCAGACTTCGGGGAATGGTTAGGGTTAGGGTTCGGGCTAACGTTAGGGTTAGGGGACGGGGACGGTTCAGGGTCCAGGTGAAGGTACGCCAACGCTTCAGGGGGAGCGTACGAGTGAGGGCGCGGATTAGTGTTAGCGTACGGGTGAGGATTAGGGGACGGGTGAGGGTCAGGCTTCGGGGAAGAGTTAGGGTTCGGGTTCGGGCTAGGGTTAGGTTTAGGGGACGGGGACGGTTTAGGGTCCAGGTGAGGGTACGACAACGCTTTAGGGGGAGCGTACGTGTGAGGGCGTGCGTACGGGTTAGGATTAGGGGACGGGTGAGGGTCAGGCTTCGGGGAAGGGTTAGGGTTAGGCTTCGGGCTAGGGTTAGGGTTAGGGGAAGGGGACGGTTTAGGGTCCAGGTGAGTGTACGACAATGCTTTAGGGGGAGCTTACGTGTGAGGGCGCGGGTTAGTGTTAGTGTACGGGTTAGGATTAGGGGACGGGTGAGGTTCAGGCTTCGGGGAAGGGGTAGGGTTAGGGTTCGGGCTAGGGTTAGGGTTAGGGGACGGGGACGGTTTAGTGTCCAGGTGAGTGTACGACAACGCTTTAGGGGGAGAGTACATGTGAGGGTGCGGGTTAGTGTTAGCGTACGGGTTAGGATTAGGGGACGGGTGAGGGTCAGGCTTCGGGGAAGTGTTAGGGTTAGGGTTCTGGCTAGGGTTAGGGTTAGGGGACGGGGACGGTTTAGGGTCCAGGTGAGGGTACGACAACGCTTTAGGGGGAGCGTACCTGTGGGGGCGCTTGTTAGTGTTAGCCTACGGGTTAGGATTAGGGGACGGGTGAGGGTCAGACTTCGGGGAATGGTTAGGGTTAGGGTTCGGGCTAACGTTAGGGTTAGGGGACGGGGACGGTTCAGGGTCCAGGTGAGGGTACGCCAACGCTTCAGGGGGAGCGTACGAGTGAGGGTGCGGATTAGTGTTAGCGTACGGGTTAGGATTAGGGGACAGGTGAGGGTCAGGCTTCGGAGTAGGGTTAGGGGTAGGGTACGGGCTAGGGTTAGTGTTAGGGGACGGGAACGGTTTAGGGTGCATGTGAGGGTGCGACAACGCTTTAGGGGGAGCGTAGGTGTGAGGGCGCGGGTTAGTGTTAGCGTACGGCTTAGGATAAGGGGACGGGTGAGGGTCAGGCTTCGGGGAAGGGTTAGTGTTAGGGGACGGGGACGGTTTAAGGTCTAGCTTAGGGTAACAACGCTTTAGGAGGAACGTACGTGTGAGGGCGCGGGTTAGTGTTAGTGTTAGTGTTCAGGTTAGGATTAGGGAACTGGTGAGGGTCAGGCTTCGGGGAAGGTTTAGGGTTAAGGTTCGGTCTAGGCTTAAGTTTAGGGGACGGGGACGGTTTAGGGTCCAGGTGAGGGAACGACAACGCTGTAGGGGGAGCGTACGTGTGAGGGCGTGCGTACGGGTTAGGATTAGGGGACGGTGAGGGTCAGGCTTCGGGGAAGGGTTAGGGTTTGGGTTCGGGCCAGGGTTAGGGTTACAGGACGGGGAGGGTTTAGGGTCCAGGTGAGGGTACGACAACGCTTTAGGGGGAGCGTACGTGTGAGGACGCGGGTTAGTGTTAGTGTACGGGTTAGGATTAGGGGAAGGGTGAGGGTCAGGCTTCGGGGAAGGGTTAGGGTTCGGTTTCGGGCTAGGGTTAGGGTTAGGGGACGGGGACGGTTTAGGTTCCAGGTGAGGGTACGGCAACGCTTTAGGGGGAGCGTACGTGTGAGGGCGCGGTTTAGTGTTAGCGTACGGGTTAGGATTAGGGGACGGGTGAGGGTCAGGCTTCGGGGAAGGGTTACGGTTAGGGTTCGGGCTAGGGTTAGGGTTAGGGGACGGGGACGGTTTAGTGTCCAGGTGAGGGTACGACAACGCTTTAGGGGGAGCGTACGTGTGAGGGCGTGGGTTAGTGTTAGCGTACGGGTTAGGATTAGGGGACGGGTGAGGGTCAGGATTCGGGGAAGGGTTAGGGTTAGGGTTCGGGCTAGGGTTAGGGGACAGGGACGGTTTAGGTTCCAGGTGAGGGTACGACAACGCTTTAGGGGGAGCGTACATGTGAGGGCGCGGGTTAGTGTTACCGTCCGGATTAGAATTAGGGGACGGGTGAGGGTCAGGCCTCGGGGAATGGTTAGGGTTAGGGTTCGGGCTAGGGTTAGGTTTAGGGGACGGGGACGGTTTAGGATCCATGTGAGGGTACGACAACGCTTTAGGGGCAGCGTACGTGTGAGGGCGCGGGTTAGTGTTAGCGTACGGGTTAGGATTAGGGGACGGGTGAGGGTCAGGCTTCGGGGAAGGGTTAGGGTTAGGGTTCGGGCTAGGGTTAGGGTTAGGGGACGGGGACGGTTTAGGGTCCAGGTGAGTGTACGACAACGCTTTAGGGGGAGAGTACGTGTGAGAGTGCTGGTTAGTGTTAGCGTACGGGTTAGGATTAGGGGACGGGTAAGTGTCAGGCTTCGGGGAAGGGTTAGGGTTAGGGTTCGGGCTAGGGTTAGGGTTAGGGGACGGGGACGGTTTAGGTTCCAGGTGAGGGTACGGCAACGCTTTAGGGGGAGCGTACGTGTGAGGGCGCGGTTTAGTGTTAGCGTACGGGTTAGGATTAGGGGACGGGTGAGGGTCAGGCTTCGGGGAAGGGTTACGGTTAGGGTTCGGGCTAGGGTTAGGGTTAGGGGACGGGGACGATTTAGTGTCCAGGTGAGGGTACGACAACGCTTTAGGGGGAGCGTACGTGTGAGGGCGTGGGTTAGTGTTAGCGTACGGGTTAGGATTAGGGGACGGGTGAGGGTCAGGCTTCGGGGAAGGGTTAGGGTTACGGTTCGGGCTAGGGTTAGGGAACAGGGACGGTTTAGGTTCCAGGTGAGGGTACGACAACGCTTTAGGGGGAGCGTACATGTGAGGGCGTGGGTTAGTGTTACCGTCCGGATTAGAATTAGGGGACGGGTGAGGGTCAGGCCTCGGGGAAGTGTTAGGGTTAGGGTTCGGGCTAGGGTTAGGTTTAGGGGACGGGGACGGTTTAGGATCCATGTGAGGGTACGACAACGCTTTAGGGGCAGCGTACGTGTGAGGGCGCGGGTTAGTGTTAGCGTACGGGTTAGGATTAGGGGACAGGTGAGGGTCAGGCTTCGGGGAAGGGTTAGGGTTAGGGTTTGGGCTAGGGTTAGGGTTAGGGGACGGGGACGGTTTAGTGTCCAGGTGAGTGTACGACAACGCTTTAGGGGGAGAGTACGTGTGAGGGTGCGGGTTAGTGTTAGCGTACGGGTTAGGATTAGGGGACGGGTGAGGGTCAGGCTTCGGAGAAGTGTTAGGGTTAGGGTTCGGGCTAGGGTTAGGGTTAGGGGACGGGGACGGTTTAGGGTCCAGGTGAGGGTACGACAACGCTTTAGGGGGAGCGTACCTGTGGGGGCGCTTGTTAGTGTTAGCCTACGGGTTAGGATTAGGGGACGGGTGAGGGTCAGACTTCGGGGAATGGTTAGGGTTAGGGTTCGGGCTAACGTTAGGGTTAGGGGACGGGGACGGTTCAGGGTCCAGGTGAGGGTACGCCAACGCTTCAGGGGGAGCGTACGAGTGAGGGCGCGGATTAGTGTTAGCGTACGGGTGAGGATTAGGGGACGGGTGAGGGTCAGGCTTCGGGGAAGAGTTAGGGTTCGGGTTCGGGCTAGGGTTAGGTTTAGGGGACGGGGACGGTTTAGGGTCCAGGTGAGGGTACGACAACGCTTTAGGGGGAGCGTACGTGTGAGGGCGTGCGTACGGGTTAGGATTAGGGGACGGGTGAGGGTCAGGCTTCGGGGAAGGGTTAGGGTTAGGCTTCGGGCTAGGGTTAGGGTTAGGGGAAGGGGACGGTTTAGGGTCCAGGTGAGTGTACGACAATGCTTTAGGGGGAGCTTACGTGTGAGGGCGCGGGTTAGTGTTAGCGTACGGGTTAGGATTAGGGGACGGGTGAGGTTCAGGCTTCGGGGAAGGGGTAGGGTTAGGGTTCGGGCTAGGGTTAGGGTTAGGGGACGGGGACGGTTTAGTGTCCAGGTGAGTGTACGACAACGCTTTAGGGGGAGAGTACATGTGAGGGTGCGGGTTAGTGTTAGCGTACGGGTTAGGATTAGGGGACGGGTGAGGGTCAGGCTTCGGGGAAGTGTTAGGGTTAGGGTTCTGGCTAGGGTTAGGGTTAGGGGACGGGGACGGTTTAGGGTCCAGGTGAGGGTACGCAACGCTTTAGGGGGAGCGTACCTGTGGGGGCGCTTGTTAGTGTTAGCCTACGGGTTAGGATTAGGGGACGGGTGAGGGTCAGACTTCGGGGAATGGTTAGGGTTAGGGTTCGGGCTAACGTTAGGGTTAGGGGACGGGGACGGTTCAGGGTCCAGGTGAGGGTACGCCAACGCTTCAGGGGGAGCGTACGAGTGAGGGTGCGGATTAGTGTTAGCGTACGGGTGAGGATTAGGGGACGGGTGAGGGTCAGGCTTCGGGGAAGAGTTAGGGTTCGGGTTCGGGCTAGGGTTAGGTTTAGGGGACGGGGACGGTTTAGGGTCCAGGTGAGGGTACGACAACGCTTTAGGGGGAGCGTACGTGTGAGGGCGTGTGTACGGGTTAGTATTAGGGGACGGGTGAGGGTCAGGCTTCGGGGAAGGGTTAGGGTTAGGCTTCGGGCTAGGGTTAGGGTTAGGGGAAGGGGACGGTTTAGGGTCCAGGTGAGTGTACGACAATGCTTTAGGGGGAGCTACGTGTGAGGGCGCGGGTTAGTGTTAGCGTACGGGTTAGGATTAGGGGACGGGTGAGGTTCAGGCTTCGGGGAAGGGGTAGGGTTAGGGTTCGGGCTAGGGTTAGGGTTAGGGGACGGGGACGGTTTAGGGTCCAGGTGACGGTACGACAACGCTTTAGGGGGAGCGTACGTGTGAGGGCGCGGGTTAGTGTTAGCGTACGGCTTAGGATAAGGGGACGGGTGAGGGTCAGGCTTCGGGGAAGGGTTAGTGTTAGGGGACGGGGACGGTTTAAGGTCTAGCTTAGGGTAACAACGCTTTAGGAGGAACGTACGTGTGAGGGCGCGGGTTAGTGTTAGTGTTAGTGTTCAGGTTAGGATTAGGGAACTGGTGAGGGTCAGGCTTCGGGGAAGGTTTAGGGTTAAGGTTCGGTCTAGGCTTAAGTTTAGGGGACGGGGACGGTTTAGGGTCCAGGTGAGGGAACGACAACGCTGTAGGGGGAGCGTACGTGTGAGGGCGTGCGTACGGGTTAGGATTAGGGGACGGGTGAGGGTCAGGCTTCGGGGAAGGGTTAGGGTTTGGGTTCGGGCCAGGGTTAGGGTTACAGGACGGGGAGGGTTTAGGGTCCAGGTGAGGGTACGACAACGCTTTAGGGGGAGCGTACGTGTGAGGACGCGGGTTAGTGTTAGTGTACGGGTTAGGATTAGGGGAAGGGTGAGGGTCAGGCTTCGGGGAAGGGTTAGGGTTCGGGTTCGGGCTAGGGTTAGGGTTAGGGGACGGGGACGGTTTAGGTTCCAGGTGAGGGTACGGCAACGCTTTAGGGGGAGCGTACGTGTGAGGGCGCGGTTTAGTGTTAGCGTACGGGTTAGGATTAGGGGACGGGTGAGGGTCAGGCTTCGGGGAAGGGTTACGGTTAGGGTTCGGGCTAGGGTTAGGGTTAGGGGACGGGGACGGTTTAGTGTCCAGGTGAGGGTACGACAACGCTTTAGGGGGAGCGTACGTGTGAGGGCGTGGGTTAGTGTTAGCGTACGGGTTAGGATTAGGGGACGGGTGAGGGTCAGGATTCGGGGAAGGGTTAGGGTTAGGGTTCGGGCTAGGGTTAGGGGACAGGGACGGTTTAGGTTCCAGGTGAGGGTACGACAACGCTTTAGGGGGAGCGTACATGTGAGGGCGTGGGTTAGTGTTACCGTCCGGATTAGAATTAGGGGACGGGTGAGGGTCAGGCCTCGGGTAAGTGTTAGGGTTAGGGTTCGGGCTAGGGTTAGGTTTAGGGGACGGGGACGGTTTAGGATCCATGTGAGGGTACGACAACGCTTTAGGGGCAGCGTACGTGTGAGGGCGCGGGTTAGTGTTAGCGTACGGGTTAGGATTAGGGGAAGGGTGAGGGTCAGGCTTCGGGGAAGGGTTAGGGTTAGGGTTCGGGCTAGGGTTAGGGTTAGGGGACGGGGACGGTTTAGGGTCCAGGTGAGTGTACGACAACGCTTTAGGGGGAGAGTACGTGTGAGAGTGCTGGTTAGTGTTAGCGTACGGGTTAGGATTAGGGGACGGGTAAGTGTCAGGCTTCGGGGAAGGGTTAGGGTTAGGGTTCGGGCTAGGGTTAGGGTTAGGGGACGGGGACGGTTTAGGTTCCAGGTGAGGGTACGGCAACGCTTTAGGGGGAGCGTACGTGTGAGGGCGCGGTTTAGTGTTAGCGTACGGGTTAGGATTAGGGGACGGGTGAGGGTCAGGCTTCGGGGAAGGGTTACGGTTAGGGTTCGGGCTAGGGTTAGGGTTAGGGGACGGGGACGATTTAGTGTCCAGGTGAGGGTACGACAACGCTTTAGGGGGAGCGTACGTGTGAGGGCGTGGGTTAGTGTTAGCGTACGGGTTAGGATTAGGGGACGGGTGAGGGTCAGGCTTCGGGGAAGGGTTAGGGTTACGGTTCGGGCTAGGGTTAGGGAACAGGGACGGTTTAGGTTCCAGGTGAGGGTACGACAACGCTTTAGGGGGAGCGTACATGTGAGGGCGTGGGTTAGTGTTACCGTCCGGATTAGAATTAGGGGACGGGTGAGGGTCAGGCCTCGGGGAAGTGTTAGGGTTAGGGTTCGGGCTAGGGTTAGGTTTAGGGGACGGGGACGGTTTAGGATCCATGTGAGGGTACGACAACGCTTTAGGGGCAGCGTACGTGTGAGGGCGCGGGTTAGTGTTAGCGTACGGGTTAAGATTAGGGGACGGGTGAGGGTCAGGCTTCGGGGAAGGGTTAGGGTTAGGGTTCGGGCTAGGGTTAGGGTTACGGTTGGGGACGGTTTAGGGTCCAGGTGAGGGTACGACAACCCTTTAGGGGGAGCGTACGTGTGAGGTCGCGGGTTAGTGTTAGCGTACAGGTTAGGATTAGGGGCCGGTTGAGGGTCAGGCTTCGGGGAAGGGTTAGCGTTAGGGTTCGGCCTAGGGTTAGGGTTAGGGGACGGGGACGGTTTAGGGTTCAGGTGAGGGTACGACAATACTTTAGGGGGAGCGTACGTGTGAGGGTGCGGGTTAGTGTTATCGTACGGGCTAGTATTAGGGGTCAGGTGAGGGTCAGGGTTCGGCGAAATGCTAGGGTTAGGGTTCAGGCTAGGGTTTGGGTTAGGGGACGGGGACGGTTTAGGGTCCAGGTGAGGGTACGACAACGCTTTAGGGGGAGCGTATGTGTGGGGGCGCGGGTTAGTGTTAGCGTATGGGTTAGGATTAGGGGACGGGTGAGTGTCAGGCTTGGGGGAGGGTTAGGGTTGGGGTTCGGGCTAGGATAGGGGACGGGGACGGGGACGGTTTAGGGTCCAGCTGAGGGTAACAATGCTTTAGGAGGAGCGTACAGGTGAGGGTGTTGGTTAGTGTTAGCGTACGGGTTATGATTAGGGGACGAGTGAGGGTCAGGCTTAGTGGAAGGGTTAGGTTTAGGGTTCTGGCTAGGGTTAGGGTTAGGGGGCGGGAACGATTTAGGGTCCAGGTGAGGGTACGACAACGCTTTAGGGGGAGCGTACGTGTGAGGGTGTGGGTTAGTGTTAGCGTACGGGTAGGATTATGGGACTGGTGAGGGTCAGGCTTCGGGGAAGGGTTACGGTAAGGGTTCGGGCTAGGGTTAGGGTTAGGGGATGGGGACGGTTTAGGGTCCAGGTGAGGGTACTACAACGCTTTAGGGGGAGCGTACGTATGAGGGCACGGGATAGTGTTAGCGTACGGTTTAGGATAAGGGGACGGGTGAGGTTCAGGCTTCGGGGAAGGGTTAGGGTTAGGGTTCGGGCTAGGGTTAGGGTTAGGGTACGGGGACGGTTTAGGGTCCAGGTGAGGGAACGACAACGCTTTAGGGGGAGCGTACGTGTGAGGGCGCGGGTTAGTGTTAGCATACGGGTTAGGATTAGGGGACGGGTGAGGGTCAGGCTTCGGGGAAGGGTTAGGGTTAGGGTTCGGGCTAGGGTTACGGTTAGGGGATGGGGACGGTTTAGGGTCCAGGTGAGGGTACGACAACGCTTTAGGGGGAGCGTACGTGTGAGGGCGTGGGTTAGTGTTAGCGTACGGGTTAGGATTAGGGGACGGGTGAGGATCAGTGTTCGGGGAAGGGTTAGGGTTAGGGTTCGGGCTATGGCTAGGGTTAGGGGATGGGGACGGTTTAGGGTCCAGGTGAGGGTACGACAACGCTTTAGGGGGAGCATATGTGTCAGGGCATGGGTTAGTGTTAGCGTACGGGTTAGGATTTGGGGACGGGTAAGGGTCAGGCTTCGGGGAAGGGTTAGGGTTAGGGTTCGGGCTAGGGTTAGGGTTAGGGGATGGGGACAGTTTAGGGTCCAGGTGAGGGTACGACAACGCTTTAGGGGGAGCTTACGTGTGAGGGCGTGCGTACGGGTTAGGATTAGGGGATGGGTGAGGTTCAGGCTTCGGGGAAGGATTAGGGTTAAGGTTCGGGCTAGGGTTAGGGTTAGGGACGGGGACGGTTTAGGGTCCAGGTGAGGGTACTACAACGCTTTAGGTGGAGCGTACGTGTGAGGGCGCGGGTTAGTGTTAGCGTAAGGGTTAGGCTTAAGGGACGGGTGAGGGTCAGGCTTTGGGTAATGGTTAGGGCTAGGGTTCGGTCTAGGGTTAGGGTTAGGGGACGGGGACGGTTTAGGGTCCAGGTGAGGGTACGACAACGCTTTAGGGGGAGCATAAGTGTGAGGGCGTGGATTAGTGTTAGCGTACGGGTTAGGATTAGGGGACGGGTGAGGTTCAGGCTTCGGGGTTGGTTAGGGTTCGGGTTCGGGCTAGGGTTAGGGTTCGGGGAGGGGGCGGTTTAGGGTACAGGTGAGGTACGACAACGCTTTAGGGGCACTGTACGTGTGAGGGCGCGGGTTAGTGTTAGCGTACGGGTTAGGATTAGGGGACGGGTGAGGGTCAGGCTTCGGGGAAGGTTTAGGGTTAGGGTTCTGGCTAGGGTTAGGGTTAGGGTACTGGGACGGTTTAGGGTCCAGGTGAGGGTATGACAAAGCTTTAGGGGGAGCGTACGTGTGAGGGCGCGTGTTAGTGTTAGCGTACGGGTTAGGATTAGGGGACAGGTGAGGGTCAGGCTTCGGAGTAGGGTTAGGGTTAGGGTACGGGCTAGCGTTAGAGTTAGGGGACGGGAACGGTTTAGGGTCCATGTGAGGGTGCGACAACGCTTTAGGGGGAGCGTAGGTGTGAGGGCGCGGGTTAGTGTTAGCGTACGGCTTAGGATAAGGGGACGGGTGAGGGTCAGGCTTCGGGGAAGGGTTAGTGTTAGGGGACGGGGACGGTTTAAGGTCTAGCTTAGGGTAACAACGCTTTAGGAGGAACGTACGTGTGAGGGCGCGGGTTAGTGTTAGTGTTAGTGTTCAGGTTAGGATTAGGGGACGGGTGAGGGTCAGGCTTCGGGGAAGGGTTAGGGTTCGGGTTCGGGCTAGGGTTAGGGTTAGGGGACGGGGACGGTTTAGGTTCCAGGTGAGGGTACGGCAACGCTTTAGGGGGAGCGTACGTGTGAGGGCGCGGTTTAGTGTTAGCGTACGGGTTAGGATTAGGGGACGGGTGAGGGTCAGGATTCGGGGAAGGGTTAGGGTTAGGGTTCGGGCTAGGGTTAGGGGACAGGGACGGTTTAGGTTCCAGGTGAGGGTACGACAACGCTTTAGGGGGAGCGTACATGTGAGGGCGTGGGTTAGTGTTACCGTCCGGATTAGAATTAGGGGATGGGTGAGGGTCAGGCCTCGGGGAAGTGTTAGGGTTAGGGTTCGGGCTAGGGTTAGGTTTAGGGGACGGGGACGGTTTAGGATCCATGTGAGGGTACGACAACGCTTTAGGGGCAGCGTACGTGTGAGGGCGCGGGTTAGTGTTAGCGTACGGGTTAGGATTAGGGGACGGGTGAGGGTCAGGCTTCGGGGAAGGGTTAGGGTTAGGGTTCGGGCTAGGGTTAGGGTTAGGGGACGGGGACGGTTTAGGGTCCAGGTGAGTGTACGACAACGCTTTAGGGGGACAGTACGTGTGAGGGTGCTGGTTAGTGTTAGCGTACGGGTGAGGATTAGGGGACGGGTGATGGTCAGGCTTCGGGGAAGTGTTAGTGTTAGGGTTCGGGCTAGGGTTAGGGTTAGGGGACTGGGACGGTTTAGGGTCCAGGTGAGGGTACGACAACGCTTTAGGGGGAGCGTACGTGTGAGGGCGCGGGTTAGTGTTAGCGTACGGGTTAGGATTGGGGGCGGGTGAGTGTCAGGCTTCAGGGAAGTGTTAGGGTTAAGGTTCGGGCTAGGGTTAGGTTTAGGGGACAGGGCGGTTTAGGGTGCAGGTGAGGGTACGACAACGCTTTAGGGGTGCGTACGTGTGAGGTCACGGGTTAGTGTTAGCGTACGGATTAGGATTAGGGGACGGGTGAGGGTCATGCTTCGTGGAAGTGTTAGGGTTAAGTCCGGGCTAGGGTTAGGGTTATTGGATGGGGACCGTTTAGGGTCCAGGTGAGGGTACGACAACGCTTTATTGGGAGCGTACGTGTGAGGGCGCGGGTTAGGGTTAGCGTACGGGTTAGGATTAGGGGACAGGTGAGGGTCAGGCTTCGGGGAAGTGTTAAGGTTAGGGTTCGGGCTACGGTTAGGGTTAGGGGACGGGGACGGTTTAGGGTTCAAGTGAGGGTACGACAACGCTTTAGGGGGAGCGTACGTGTGAGGTCGCGGGTTAGTGTTAGTGTACGTGTTAGGATTAGGGGGCGGGTGAGTGTCAGGCTTCAGGGAAGTGTTAGGGTTAAGGTTCGGGCTAGGGTTAGGTTTAGGTGACGGGGCGGTTTAGGGTCCAGGTGAGGGTACGAGAACGCTTTAGGGGGAGCGTACGTGTGAGGGCGCGGGTTAGAGTTAGCCTACGGGTTAGGATTAAGGGACGTGTGAGGGTCAGGCTTCGGGGAAGTTTTAGGGTTAGGGTTCGGGCTAGGGTTAGGGTTAGGGGACGGGGACGGTTTAGGGTCCAGGTGAGGGTACAACGCTTTAGGGGGAGCGTACATATGAGGGCGTAGGTTAGTGTTAGCGTACAGGTTGGGATTAGGGGACGGGTGAGGATAAGGCTTCGGGGAAGGGTTAGGGTTAGGGTTCGGGCTAGGGTTAGGGTTAGGGGACGGGGATGGTTTAGGATCCAATTCAGGGTATGACAACGCTTTTGGGGGAGCGTACTTGTGAGGGCGCGGGTTAGTTTTAGCCTACGGGTTAGGATTAAGGAACGGGTGAGGGTCAGGCTTCGGGGAATGGTTAGGGTTAGGGTTCGTGCTAGGGTTAGGGTTAGGGGACGGGGACGGTTTAGGGTCCAGGTGAGGGTACGACAACGCTTTAGGGGGAGCGTATGTGTGAGGGCGCCGGTTAGTGTTAGCGTACGGGTTAGGATTAGGGGACAGGTGAGGGTCAGGCTTCGGGGAAGGGTTAGGGTTATGGTTCGGGCTAGGGTTAGGGTTAGAGGACGGGGACTGTTTAGGGTCCAGGTGAGGGTACGACAAAGCTTTAGGGGGAGCGTACGTGTGAGGGCGCGGGTTAGTGTTAGCGTACGGGTTAGGATTAAGGGACGGTGGAGGTTCAGGCTTCGGGGAAAGGTTAGGATTAGGGTTCGGGCTAGGGTTAGGGTTAGGGAACGGGGACGGTTTAGGGTCCAGGTGAGGGTACGACAACGCTTTAAAGGGAGCGTACGTGTGAAGGCGCGGGTTAGTGTTATTGTTAGTGTTCGGGTTAGGATTAGGGGACTGGTGAGGGTCAGGCTTCGGGGAAGGGTTAGGGTTAAGGTTCGGGCTAGGGTTAAGGTTAGGGGACAGGGACGGTTTAGGGTCCAGGTGGGGGTACGACAACAATCTAGGGGGAGCGTACGTGTGAGGGCGCGGGTTAGTATGAGCGTACAGATTAGGATTATGACATGGGTGAGGGTCAGGTTTCGGGGAAGGGTTAGGGTTACGGTTCGGGCTAGGGTTAGGGGACGGGGACGGTTTAGGATCCAGGTGAGGGTACGACAATGCTCTAGGGGCAGCGTACGTGTGAGGGCGCGGGTTAGTGTTAGCCTACGGGTTAGGATTAGGGAACGGGTCAGGGTCAGGCTTCGGGGAATGGTTAGGGTTAGGGTTCGGGCTAGGGTTAGGGTTAGGGGACGGGGACGGTTTAGGGTCCAGGTGAGGGTACGACAACGCTTTACGGGGAGCGTATGTGTGAGGGCACGGGTTAGTATTAGCGTACGGGTTAGGATTAGGGGACAGGTGAGGGTCAGGCTTCGGGGAAGGGTTAGGGTTAGGGTTCGGGCTAGGGTTAGGGTTAGAGTACGGGGACGGTTTAGGGTCCAGGTGAGGGTACGACAAAGCTTTAGGGGGAGCATACGTGTGAGGGCGCGGGTTAGTGTTAGCGTAGGGGTTAGGATTAAGGGACGGTGGAGGTTCAGGCTTCTGGGAAGGGTTAGGGTTAGGGTTCGGGCTAGGGTTAGGTTTAGGGAACGGGGACGGTTTAGGGTCCAGGTGAGGGTACGACAACGCTTTAAGGAGAGCGTACGTGTGAAGGCGTGGTTTAGTGTTAGTGTTAATGTTCGGGTTAGGATTAGGGGACTGGTGAGGGTCAGGCTTCGGGGAAGGGTTACGGTTAAGGTTCGGGCTAGGGTTAACGTTAGGGGACGGGGACGGTTTAGGGTCCAGGTGAGGGTACGACAACACTCTAGTGGGAGCGTACGTGTGTGGGCGCGGGTTAGTGTTAGCGTATGGGTTAGGATTAGGGGACGGGTGAGGTTCAGGCTTCGGGGAAGGGTTAGGGTTAGGGATCTGTGTAGTGTTAGGTTTAGGGGACGGGGACGGTTTAGGGTCCAGGTGAGAGTACGACAACGCTTTAGGGGGAGCGTACGTGTGAGGGCGTGGATTAGTGTTAGCGTACGGATTAGGATTATGACACGGGTGAGGGTCAGGCTTCGGGGATTGCTTAGGGTTAGGGTTCGGGCTAGGGTTAGGGTTAGGGGACGGGGACGGTTTAGGGTCCAGGTGAGGGTACGACAACGCTTTAGGGGGAGCGTACGTGTGAGGGCGTGGTTTAGTGTTAGCGTACGGTTTAGGATTAGGGGACGGTGGAGGTTCAGGCTTCGGGGAAGAGTTACGGTTAGGGTTCGGGCTAGGGTTAGGGTTAGGGGATGGGGACGGTTTAGGGTCCAGGTGAGGGTACGACAACGCTTTATGGGGAGCGTACGTGTGAGGGCGCGGGTTAGTGTTAGCGTACGGGTTAGGATTGGGGGACGGGTGAGTGTCAGGCTTCGGGGAAGGATTAGGGTTAGGGTTCGGGCTAGGTTTAGGGTTAGGGGACGGGGACGGTTTAGGGTTCAGGTGAGGGTACGACAACGCTTTAGGGGGAGCGTACGTGTGAGGGCGCGGGTTAGTGTTAGCGTACGGGTTAGGATTAGGGGACGGGTGAGTGTCAGGCTTCGGGGAATGTTTAGGGTTAGGGTTCGGGTAGGGTTAGGTTTAGGGGACGGGGACGGTTTAGGGTCCAGATGAGGGTACGACAACCCTTTAGGGGGAGCGTGCGTGTGAGGGCGCGGGTTAGTGTTAGCATACGGGTTAGGATTAGGGGACTTGTGAGGTTCAGGCTTCGGGGTTGGTTAGGGTTCGGGTTCGGGCTAGGGTTAGGGTTCGGGGACGGGGACGGTTTAGGGTTCAGGTGAGGGTACAACAACGCTTTAGGGAGAGCGTACGTGTGAGGGCGTGGGTTAGTGTTAGTGTACGGATTAAGTTTAGGGGACAGGTGAGTGTCAGGCATCGGGGAAGGGTTAGGGTTAGGGTTCGGGCTAGGGTTAGCATTAGGGGAAGGGGACGGTAGGATCCAGGTGAGGTTACGACAACGCTTTAGGGGGAGCGTACATGTGAGAGCGCGGGTTAGCGTTAGCGTACGGGTTAGGATTAGGGGACGGGTGAGGGTTAGGCTTCGGGGAACTGTTAGGGTTAGGGTTCGGGCTAGGGTTAGTGTTACGGTTAGGGGACGGTTTAGCGTCCAGGTGAGGGTACAACAACGCTCTAGGGGGAGCGTACAAGTGAGGGCGCGGGTTAGTGTTAGCAAACGGGTTAGGATTAGGGGACGGGAGAGTTTCAGGCTTCGGGGAATGGTTAGGGTTAGGGTTCGGGCTACGGATAGGGTTAGGGGACGGGGACGGTTTAGGGTCCAGGTGAGGGTACGACAACGCTTTAGGGAGAGCGTACCAGTGAGGGCGCAGGATAGTGTTAGCGTATGGGTTAGGATTAAGGGACGTGTGAGGGTCAGGCTTCAGGGAAGTGTTAGGGTTAGGGTTCGCGCTACGGTTAGGTTTAGGGTACGGGAACGGTTTAGGGTCCAGGTGACGGTACGACAACGCTTTAGGGGGAGCGTACGTGTGACGACGCGGGTTAGTGTTAGCGTGTGGTTTAGGATTAGGGGACGGGTGAGGGTCAGGCTTCGGGGAAGTGTTAGGGTTAGGGATCGGGCTAGGTTTAGGGTTAGGGAACGGGGAAGGTTTAGGGTACAGGTGAGGGTACGACAACGCTTTAGGGGGAGAGTACGTGTGAGGGCGCAGGTTAGTGTTAGCGTACGGGTTAGGATTAGGGGACGGGTGAGGGTCAGGCTTCGGGGAAGTGTTAGGGTTAGGGTTTGGTCTATTGTTAGGTTTAGGGGATGGGGACGGTTTAGGGTCCAGGTGAGTGTACGATAACGCTTTAGGGGGAGCGTACGTGTGAGGGCGCGGGTTAGTGTTAGCGTACAGGTTAGGAAGAGGGGACGGGTGAGGGTCAGGCTTCGGGGAAGTGTTAGGGTTAGGGTTCGGGCTAGGGTTAGGGTTATGGGACGGGGCGGCTTAGGGTCCAGGTGAGGGTACGACGACGCTTTAGGGGCAGCGTACGTGTGAGGGCGTGGGTTAGTGTTAGCGTATGGGTTAGGATTAGGGGACGGGTGAGGGTCATGCTTCGGGGAAGTGCTAGAGTTAGGTTTCGTGCTAGGGTTAGGGTTAGGGGACGGGGACAGTTTAGGGTCCAGGTGAGGGTACGACAACGCTTTAGGGGGATCGTACGTGTGACGGCGCGGGTTAGTGTTAGCGTACGGGTTAGGACTAGGGGACGGGTGAGGGTCAGGCTTCGGGGAAGTGTTAGTGTTAGGGTTCGGGCTACGGTTAAGGTTAGGGGACGGGGCGGTTTAGGGTCCAGGTGAGGGTACGACAACGCTTTACGAGCAGCGTACGTGTGAGGGCGCGGGTTAGTGTTAGCGTACGGGTTAGGATTAGGGGACGGGTGAGGTTCAGGCTTCGGAGAAGAGTTAGGGTTAGGGTTCGGGCTAGCGTTAGTGTTATGGTTAGGGGACGTGTTAGGGTCCAGGTGAGGGTACGACAATGCTTTAGGGGGAGCGTACGTGTGAGGGCGCAGGTTAGTGTTAGCGTACGGGTTAGGATTAGGGGACGGGTGAGGGTTAGGATTCGGGGAAGTGCTAGTGTTATGGTTCGGCCTAGGGTTAGGGTTAGGGGATGGGGATGGTTTAGGGTCCAGGTGAGGGTACGACAACGCTTTAAGGGGAGCGTACGTGTGAGGTCACAGGTTAGTGTTAGTGGTAGTGTTCGGGTTAGGATAGGGGACTTGTGAGGGTCAGGCTTCGGGGAAGGGTTAGGGTTAGGTTTCGGGTTAGGGTTAGGGTTAGGGGACGGGGACAGTTTAGGGTCCAGGTGAGGGTACGACAACGCTTTAGGTGGAGCGTACGTGTGAGGGCGTGGGATAGTGTTGGCGTACGGGTTAGGATTAGGGGACGGGTGAGGGTCAGGTTTTGGGGAAGGGTTAGTGTTAGGGTTCGGGCTATGGTTAGGGTTAGGGGACGGGGACGGTTTAGGGTCCAGGTGAGTGTACGACAACGCTTTAGGGGGAGCTTACGTGTGAGGTCACAGGTTAGTGTTAGTGGTAGTGTTCGGGTTAGGATAGGGGACTTGTGAGGGTCAGGCTTCGGGGAAGGGTTAGGTTTAGGGTTCCGGCAAGGGTTAGGGTTAGGCAACGGGGACGGTTTAGGGTCCAGGTGAGGGTACGACAATGCTTTAGGGTGAGCGTATGTGCGAGGGCGCGGGATAGTGTTAGCGTACGGGTTAGGATTAGGGGACGGGTGAGTGTCAGGCTTCGGGGAAGTGTTAGGGTTAGGGTTCGGTCTAGGGTTAGGGTTACGGTTAGGGGACGGTTTAGGGTCCAGGTGAGGGTACGACAACGCTTTAGGGGGAGCGTACGTGTGAGGGCGCGGGTTAGTGTTAGCGTACGGGTTAGGATTAGGGGACGGCTGAGGGCCAGGTTTCGGGGAAGTGTTAGGGTTAGGGTTCGGGCTAAGGTTAGTGTTAGGGGACGGGGACGGTTTAGGGTCCAGGTGAGGGTACGACAACGCTTTAGGGAGAGCGTACGTGTGAGGGCGTGGGTTAGTGTTAGCGTACGGGTTAGGATTAGGGGACGGGTGAGGGTCAGGCTTCGGGGAAGGGTTAGGTTTCGGGTTCGGGCTAGGTTTAGAGTTAGGGGATTGGGACGGTTTAGGGTCCAGGTGAGGGTACGACAACGCTTTAAGGGGAGGGTACGTGTGAGGGCGCGGGTTAGTGTTAGTGTTAGAGTTCGGGTTAGGATTGGGGACTGGTGAGGATCAGGCTTCGGGGAAGTGTTAGGGTTAGGGTTCAGGCTACGGTTAGGGTTAGGGGACGGGGACGGTTTAGGGTTCAGGTGAGGGTACGACAACGCTTTAGGGGGAGCGTACGTGTGAGGTCGCGGGTTAGTGTTAGCGTACGTGTTAGGATTAGGGGGCGGCTGAGTGTCAGGCTTCAGGGAAGTGTTAGGGTTAAGGTTCGGGCTAGGGTTAGGTTTAGGTGACGGGGCGGTTTAGGGTCCAGGTGAGGGTACGACAACGCTTTAGGGGTGCGTACGTGTGAGGTCGCGGGTTAGTGTTAGCGTACGGATTAGGATTAGGGGACGGGTGAGGGTCAGGCTTCGGGGAAGGTTTAGGGTTAGGGTCCGGGCTAGGGTTAGGGTTATTGGATAGGGACGGTTTAGGGTCAAGGTGAGGGTACGACAACGCTTTAGGGGGAGCGTACGTGTGAGGGCGCGGGTTAGAGTTAGCCTACGGGTTAGGATTAAGGGACGTGTGAGGGTCAGGCTTCGGGGAGGTTTTAGGGTTAGGTTTCGGGCTAGGGTTAGGGTTAGGGGACGGGGACGGTTTAGGGTCCAGGTGAGGGTACAACGCTTTAGGGGGAGTATACATATTAGGGCGTGGGTTAGTGTTAGCGTACGGGTTGGGATTAGGGGACGGGTGAGGATCATGCTTCGGGGAAGGGTTAGGGTTAGGGTTCGGGCTAGGGTTAGGGTTAGGGGACGGGGACGGTTTAGGGTCCAGGTGAGGGTACGACAACACTTTAACGGGAGCATACGTGTGAAGGTGCGGGTTAGTGTTAGTGTTAGTGTTCGGGTTAGGATTGCGGACTGGTGAGGGTCAGGCTTCGGGGAAGGGTTAGGGTTAAGGTTCGGGCTAGGGTTAAGTTTAGGGGACGGGGACAGTTTAGGGTCCAGGTGAGGGTACGACAACACTCTTGGGGGAGCGTACGTGTGAGAGCGCGGGTTAGTGTTAGCGTACGGGTTAGGATTAGGGGACGGGTGAGTTTCAGGCTTCGGGGAAGGGTTAGGGTTAGGGATCGGTCTAGGGTTAGGTTTAGGGGACGGGGACGGTTTAGAGTCCAGGTGAGGGTACGACAACGCTTTAGGGGGAACGTACGTGTGAGGGCGCGGATTAGTGTTAGCGTACTGATTAGGATTATGAGACGGGTGAGGGTCAGGTTTCGGGGAAGTGTTAGGGTTACGGTTCGGGCTAGGGTTAGGGGACGGGGACGGTTTAGGATCCAGCTGAGGGTACGACAACGCTTTAGGGGCAGCGTACGTGTGAGGACGTGGGTTAGTGTTCGCGTACGGGTTAGGATTAGGGGACGGGTGAGTGTCAGGCTTCGGGGAAGGTTTAGGGGTAGGGTTCGGTCTAGGGTTAGGGTTAGGGGACGGGGACGGTTTAGGGTCCAGGTGAGGGTACGACAACGCTTTAGGTGGAGCATACGTGTGACGGCGTGGGTTAGTGTTAGCGTACGGGTTAGGATTAGGGGACGGTTGAGGGTCAGGCTTCGGGGAAGTATTAGGGTTAGGGTTCGGGCTCCGTTTAGGGTTAGGGGACGGGGACGGTTTAGGGTCCAGGTGAGGGTACGACAACACTTTAGGGGAGCGTACATGTGAGGGCGCGGGTTAGTGTTAGCGTACCGGTTAGGATTAGGGGACAAGTGAGTGTCAGGCTTCGGGGAATGGTTAGGGTTAGGGTTCGGGCTAAGGTTAGGTTTAGGGGACGGGGACGGTTTAGGGTCCAGGTGAGGGTACGGCAACACTTTAGGGGGAGCGTACGTGTGAGGGTGCGGGTTAGTGTTAGCGTACGGGTTAGGATTAAGGGACGGTGGAGGTTCAGGCTTCGGGGAAAGGTTAGGGTTAGGGTTCGGGCTAGGGTTAGGGTTAGGGAACGGGGACGGTTTAGGGTCCAGGTGAGGGTACGACAACGCTTTAAGGGGAGCGTACGTGTGAAGGCGCGGGTTAGTGTTAGTGTTCGGGTTAGGATTAGGGGACTGGTGAGGGTCAGGCTTCGGGGAAGGGTTAGGGTTAAGGTTCGGGCTAGGGTTAAGGTTAGGGGACGGGGACGGTTTAGGGTCCAGTTGGGGGTACGACAACAATCTAGGGGGAACGTACGTGTGAGGGCGCGGGTTAGTGTTAGCGTACGGGTTAGGATTAGGGGACGGTGGAGGTTCAGGCTTCGGGGAAGGGTTAGGGTTAGGGATCGGTGTAGGGTTAGGTTTAGGGGACGGGGACGGTTTAGGTTCCAGGTGAGGGTACAACAACGCTTTAGGGGGAGCGTACGTGTGAGGGCACGGTTTAGTGTTAGCGTACGGGTTAGGATTAGGGGACGGTGGAGGTTCAGGCTTCGCGGAAGGGTTACGGTTAGGGTTCGGGCTAGGGTTAGGGTTAGGCGATGGGGACGGTTTAGGGTCCAGGTGAGGGTACGACAACGCTTTATGGGGAGCGTACGTGTGAGGGTGTCGGTTAGTGTTAGCCTACGGGTTAGGATTAGGGGACAGGTGAGGGTCAGGCTTCGGAGACGGGTTAGGGTTAGGGTTCGGGCTAGGGTTACGGTTAGGTGACGGGGATGGTTTAGGGTCCAGGTGAGGGTACGACAACGCTTTAGGGGGAGCGTACATGTGAGGGCGCGGGTTAGTGTTAGCGTACGGGTTAGGATTAGGGGACGGGTGAGGGTCTGGTTTCGGGTAAGTGTTAGGGTTAGTGTTCGGGCTTGGGTTAGGTTTAGGGGACGGGGACGGTTTAGGGTCCAGGAGAGGGTACGACAACGCTTTAGGGGGAGCGTACGTGTGAGGGCGCGGGTTAGTGTTAGCGTGCGGGTTAGGATTAGGGGACGGGTGAGGATCAGTGTTCGGGGAAGGGTTAGGGTTAGGGTTCGGGCTATGGCTAGGGTTAGGGGATGGGGATGGTTTAGGGTCCAGCTGAGGGTACGACAACCCTTTAAGGGGAGCGTACGTTTGAGGGCGCGGTTTAGTGTTAGTGTTAGTGTTCGGGTTATGATTAGGGGACTGGTGAGGGTCAGGCTTCGGGGAAGGGTTAGGGTTAATGTTCGGGCTAGGGTTAAAGTTAGGGGACGGGGACGGTTTAGGGTCCAGGTGAGGGTACGACAATGCTTTAGGGGGAGCGTACGTGTGAGGGCGTGGGTTAGTGTTAGCGTACGGGTTAGGATTAGGGGACGGGTGAGGGTCAGGCTTCGGGGAAGGGTTAGGGTTAGGGTTCGGGCTAGGGTTAGGGTTAGGGGACGGGGACGGTTTAGGGTTCAGGTGAGGGTACGACAACGCTTTAGGGAGAGCGTACGTGTGAGGGCGTGTATTAGTGTTAGCGTACGGATTAGGTTTAGGGGACGGGTGAGTGTCAGCCTTCGGGGAAGGGTTAGGGTTAGGGTTCGGGCTAGGGTTAGGGTTAGGGGAAGGGGACGGTTTAGGATCCAGGTGAGGTTACGACAATGCTTTAGGGGGAGCACACATGTGAGGGCGCAGGTTAGCGTTAGCGTACGGGTTAGGATTAGGGGATGGGTTAGGGTTAGGCTTCGGGGAAGTGTTAGGGTTAGGGTTCGGGCTAGGGTTAGTGTTACGGTTAGGGGACGGTTTAGCGTCCAGGTGAGGGTACAACAACGCTCTAGGGGGAGCGTACAAGTGAGGGCGCGGGTTAGTGTTAGCGTACGGGTTAGGATTAGGGGACGGGTGAGGGTCAGGCTTGGGGAAGTGTTAGGGTTAGGGTTCGGGATAGGGTTAGGGGATGGGGACGGTTTAGGGTCCAGGTGAGCGTACGACAGCGCTTTATGTGGAGCGTACTTGTGAGGGCGCGGGTTAGTGTTAGCGTACGGATTAGGATTAGGGGACGGGTGAGGGTCAGGCTTCGGGGAAGAGTTAGGGTTAGGGTTCGGGCTAGCATTAGGGCTATGGTTAGGGAACGTGTTAGGGTCCAGGTGAGGGTACGACAACGCTTTAGGGGGAGCGTACGTGTGAGGGCGCAGGTTAGTGTTAGCGTACGGGTTAGGATTAGGTGTCGGGTGAGGGTTAGGATTCGGGGAAGTGCTAGTGTTAGGGTTCGGCCTAGGGTTAGGGTTAGGGGATGGGGACGGTTTAGGGTCCAGGTGAGGGTACGACAACGCTTTAAGGGGAGCGTACGTGTGAGGTCGCGGGTTAGTGTTAGTGGTAGTGTTCGGGTTAGGATTAGGGGAAATGTGAGGGTCAGGCTTCGGGGAAGGGTTAGGGTTAGGTTTCGGGCTAGGGTTAGGGTTAGGGGACGGGGACAGTTTAGGGTCCAGGTGAGAGTACGACAACGCTTTAGGGGGAGCGTACGTGTGAGGGCGTGGGATAGTGTTAGCGTACGGGTTAGGATTAGGGGACGGGTGACGGTCAGGCTTCGGGGAAGAGTTAGGGTTAGGGTTCGGTCTAGGGTTAGGGTTACGGTTAGGGGACGGTTTAGGGTCCAGGTGAGGGTACGACAACGCTTTAGGGGGAGCGTACATGTGAGGGCGCGGGTTAGTGTTAGCGTACGGGTTAGGATTAGGGGACGGCTGAGGGCCAGGTTTCGGGGAAGTGTTAGGGTTAGGGTTCGGGTTAAGGTTAGTGTTAGGGGACGGGGACGGTTTAGGGTCCAAGTGAGGGTACAACAACGCTTTAGGGGGAGCGTACGTGTGAGGGCGTGGGTTAGTGTTAGCGTACGGGTTAGGATTAGGGGACGGGTGAGGGTCAGGCTTTGGGGAAGTGTTAGGGTTAGTGTTCGGGCTAGGGTTAGGGTTAGGGACGAGGATTGTTTAGGGTCCAGGTGAGGGTACGACAACGCTTTAGTGGGAGCGTATGTGTGAGGTCGTTGGTTAGTGTTAGCGTACAGGTTAGGATTAGGGGACGGTTGAGTGTCAGGCTTCGGGGAAGGGTTAGGTTTCGGGTTTGGGCTAGGTTTAGAGTTAGGGGATTGGGACGGTTTAGGGTCCAGGTGAGGGTACGACAACGCTTTAAGGGGAGGGTACGTGTGAGGGCCCGGGTTAGTGTTAGTGTTAGTGTTCGGGTTAGGATTAGGGGACTGGTGAGGGTCAGGCTTCGGGGAAGGGTTAGGGTTAAGGTTCGGGCTAGAGTTAAAGTTAGGGGACGGGGACGGTTTAGGGCCCAGGTGAGGGTAAGACAACACTCTAGTGGGAGCGTACGTGTGAGGGCGCGGGTTAGTGTTAGCGTACGGGTTAGGATTAGGGGACGGGTGAGGGTCAGGCTTCGGGGAAGGGTTAGGGTTAGGGATCTGTGTAGGGTTAGGTTTTGGGGACGGGGACGGTTTAGGGTCCAGGTGAGGGTAAGACAACGCTTTAGGGGGAGCGTACGTGTGAGGGCGTGGATTAGTGTTAGCGTACGGATTAGGATTATGACACGGGTGAGGGTCAGGTTTCGGGGAAGGGTTAGGGTTACGGTTCGGGCTAGGGTTAGGGGACGGGGACGGTTTAGGATCCAGGTGAGGGTACGACAACACTCTAGGGGGAGCGTACGTGTGAGGGCGCGGGTTACAGTTAGCGTACGGGTTAGGATTAGGGGACGGGTGAGGGTCAGGCTTCGGGGAAGGGTTAGGGTTCTGGTTCGGGCTAGGGTTAGGGTTAGGGGACGGGGACGGTTTAGGGTCCAAGTGAGGGTATGACAACGCTTTAGGGGGAGCATACGTGTGAGGGCGCGGGTTACTGTTAGCCTACGGTTAAGGATTAGGGTACGGGTGAGGGTCAGGCTTCGGGGAATGCTTAGGGTTAGGGTTCGGGCTAGGGTTAGGGTTAGGGGACGGGGACGGTTTAGGGTCCAGGTGAGGGTACGACAACGCTTTAGGAGGAGCGTACGTGTGAGGGCGCAGTTTAGTGTTAGCGTACGGTTTAGGATTAGGGGACGGTGGAGGTTCAGGCTTCGGGGAAGAGTTACGGTTAGGGTTCGGGCTAGGGTTAGGGTTAGGGGATGGGGACGGTTTAGGGTCCAGGTGAGGGTACGACAACGCTTTATGGGGAGCGTACGTGTGAGGGCACGGGTTAGTGTTAGCGTACGTGTTAGGATTAGGGGACGGGTGAGTGTCAGGCTTCGGGGAAGGATTAGGGTTAGGGTTCGGGCTAGGTTTATGGTTAGGGGACGGGGACGGTTTAGGGTTCAGGTGAGGGTACGACAACGCTTTAGGGGGAGCGTACGTGTGAGGGCGCGGGTTAGTGTTAGCGTACGGGTTAGGATTAGGGGACGGGTGAGTGTCAGGCTTCGGGGAATGTTTAGGGTTAGGGTTCGGGTAGGGTTAGGTTTAGGGGACGGGGACGGTTTAGGGTCCAGATGAGGGTACGACAACCCTTTAGGGGGAGCGTACGTGTGAGGGCGCGGGTTACTGTTAGCGTACGGGTTAGGATTAGGGGACGGGTGAGGGTCAGGCTTCGGGGAAGGGTTAGGGTTCGGGTTCGGGCTAGGGTTAGGGTTAGGGGACGGGGACGGTTTAGGGTGCAGTTGAGGGTATGACAACGCTTTAGGGGGAGCGTACGTGTGAGTGCGCGGGTTAGTGTTAGCCTACGGGTTAGGATTAGGGAACGGGTGAGGGTCAGGCTTTGGGGAATGGTTAGGGTTAGGGTTCGGGCTAGGGTTAGGGTTAGGGGACGGGGACGGTTTAGGGTCCAGGTGAGGGTACGACAACGCTTTACGGGGAGCGTATGTGTGAGGGCGCGGTTTAGTGTTAGCGTACGGCTTAGGATTAGGGTACAGGTGAGGGTCAGGCTTCGGGGAAGGGTTAGGGTTAGTGTTCGGGCTAGGGTTAGGGTTAGAGGACGGGGACGGTTTAGGGTCCAGGTGAGGGTACGACAAAGCCTTAGGGGGAGTGTAGGTGTGAGGGCTAGGGTTAGTGTTAGCGTACGGGTTAGGATTAAGGTACGGTGGAGGTTCAGGCTTCGGGGAACGCTTAGGGTTAGGGTTCGGGCTAGGGTTAGGGTTAGGGAACGGGGACGGTTTAGGGTCCAGGTGAGGGTACGACAACGCTTTAAGGGGAGCGTACGTGTGAAGGTGCGAGTTAGTGTTAGTGTTCGGGTTAGTATTAGGGGACGGGTGAGGGTCATGCTTCGCGGAAGTGTTAGGGTTAGGGTTCGGGCTAGGGTTAGGTTTAGGGGACGGGGACGGTTTAGGGTCCAGGTGAGGGTACGACAACGCTTTAGGGGGAGTGTACGTGTGAGGGCGCAGGTTAGTGTTAGCGTACGGGTTAGGATTAGGGGACGGGTGAGTTTCAGGCTTCGGGGAAGGGTTAGGGTTAGGGATCGGTCTAGGGTTAGGTTTAGGGGACGGGGACGGTTTAGGGTCCAGGTGAGGGTAAGACAACGCTTTAGGGGGAGCGTACGTGTGAGGGCGTGGATTAGTGTTAGCGTACGGATTAGGATTATGACACGGGTGAGGGTCAGGTTTCGGGGAAGGGTTAGGGTTACGGTTCGGGCTAGGGTTAGGGGACGGGGACGGTTTAGGATCCAGGTGAGGGTACGACAACACTCTAGGGGGAGCGTACGTGTGAGGGCGCGGGTTACAGTTAGCGTACGGGTTAGGATTAGGGGACGGGTGAGGGTCAGGCTTCGGGGAAGGGTTAGGGTTCTGGTTCGGGCTAGGGTTAGGGTTAGGGGACGGGGACGGTTTAGGGTCCAAGTGAGGGTATGACAACGCTTTAGGGGGAGCATACGTGTGAGGGCGCGGGTTACTGTTAGCCTACGGTTAAGGATTAGGGTACGGGTGAGGGTCAGGCTTCGGGGAATGCTTAGGGTTAGGGTTCGGGCTAGGGTTAGGGTTAGGGGACGGGGACGGTTTAGGGTCCAGGTGAGGGTACGACAACGCTTTAGGAGGAGCGTACGTGTGAGGGCGCAGTTTAGTGTTAGCGTACGGTTTAGGATTAGGGGACGGTGGAGGTTCAGGCTTCGGGGAAGAGTTACGGTTAGGGTTCGGGCTAGGGTTAGGGTTAGGGGATGGGGACGGTTTAGGGTCCAGGTGAGGGTACGACAACGCTTTATGGGGAGCGTACGTGTGAGGGCACGGGTTAGTGTTAGCGTACGTGTTAGGATTAGGGGACGGGTGAGTGTCAGGCTTCGGGGAAGGATTAGGGTTAGGGTTCGGGCTAGGTTTATGGTTAGGGGACGGGGACGGTTTAGGGTTCAGGTGAGGGTACGACAACGCTTTAGGGGGAGCGTACGTGTGAGGGCGCGGGTTAGTGTTAGCGTACGGGTTAGGATTAGGGGACGGGTGAGTGTCAGGCTTCGGGGAATGTTTAGGGTTAGGGTTCGGGTAGGGTTAGGTTTAGGGGACGGGGACGGTTTAGGGTCCAGATGAGGGTACGACAACCCTTTAGGGGGAGCGTACGTGTGAGGGCGCGGGTTACTGTTAGCGTACGGGTTAGGATTAGGGGACGGGTGAGGGTCAGGCTTCGGGGAAGGGTTAGGGTTCGGGTTCGGGCTAGGGTTAGGGTTAGGGGACGGGGACGGTTTAGGGTGCAGTTGAGGGTATGACAACGCTTTAGGGGGAGCGTACGTGTGAGTGCGCGGGTTAGTGTTAGCCTACGGGTTAGGATTAGGGAACGGGTGAGGGTCAGGCTTTGGGGAATGGTTAGGGTTAGGGTTCGGGCTAGGGTTAGGGTTAGGGGACGGGGACGGTTTAGGGTCCAGGTGAGGGTACGACAACGCTTTACGGGGAGCGTATGTGTGAGGGCGCGGTTTAGTGTTAGCGTACGGCTTAGGATTAGGGTACAGGTGAGGGTCAGGCTTCGGGGAAGGGTTAGGGTTAGTGTTCGGGCTAGGGTTAGGGTTAGAGGACGGGGACGGTTTAGGGTCCAGGTGAGGGTACGACAAAGCCTTAGGGGGAGCGTAGGTGTGAGGGCGTGGGTTAGTGTTAGCGTACGGGTTAGGATTAAGGTACGGTGGAGGTTCAGGCTTCGGGGAACGCTTAGGGTTAGGGTTCGGGCTAGGGTTAGGGTTAGGGAACGGGGACGGTTTAGGGTCCAGGTGAGGGTACGACAACGCTTTAAGGGGAGCGTACGTGTGAAGGTGCGAGTTAGTGTTAGTGTTCGGGTTAGTATTAGGGGACGGGTGAGGGTCATGCTTCGCGGAAGTGTTAGGGTTAGGGTTCGGGCTAGGGTTAGGTTTAGGGGACGGGGACGGTTTAGGGTCCAGGTGAGGGTACGACAACGCTTTAGGGGGAGTGTACGTGTGAGGGCGCAGGTTAGTGTTAGCGTACGGGTTAGGATTAGGGGACGGGTGAGTTTCAGGCTTCGGGGAAGGGTTAGGGTTAGGGATCGGTCTAGGGTTAGGTTTAGGGGACGGGGACGGTTTAGGGTCCAGGTGAGTGTACGACAACGCTTTAGGGGGAGCGTACGTGTGAAGGCGTGGATTAGTGTTAGCGTACGGATTAGGATTATGACAGGGGTGAGGGTCAGGTTTCGGGGAAGGGTTAGGGTTACGGTTCGGGCTAGGGTTAGGGTACGGGGACGGTTTACGATCCAGCTGAGGGTACGACAAGGCTTTAGGGGCAGCGTACGTGTGAGGGCGCGGGTTAGTGTTAGCGTATGGGTTAGGATTAGGGGACGGGTGAGGGTCATGCTTCGGGGAAGGGTTAGGGTTAGGTTTCGTGGTAGGGTTAGGGTTAGGGGACGGGGACGCTTTAGGGTCCAGGTGAGCGTACGACAACGCTTTAGGGGGAGTGTACGTGTGAGGGCGCGGGTTAGTGTTAGCGTACGGGTTAGGATTAGGGGACGGGTGAGGGTCAGGCTTCGGGGAAGGGTTAGGGTTAGTGTTCGGGCTAGGGTTAGGGTTGGAGGACGGGGACGGTTTAGGGTCCAGGTGAGGGTACGACAAAGGTTTCGGGGGAGCGTACGTGTGAGGGCGCGGGTTAGCGTTAGCGTACGGGTTAGGATTAGGGGACGGTGAGGTTCAGGCTTCCGGGAAGGGTTACGGTTAGGGTTCGGGCTAGGGTTATGGTTAGGGTATGGGGACGGTTTAGGGTCCAGGTGAGGGTTCGACAACGCTTTATGGGGAGCGTACGTGTGACGGCGCGGGTTAGTGTTAGCGTACGGGTTAGGATTAGCGGACTGGTGAGTGTCAGTCTTCGGGGAAGGATTAGGGTTAGGGTTCGGGCTAAGCTTAGGGTTAAGGGACGGGGACGGTTTAGGGTCCAGGTGAGGGTACGACAACGCTTTTGGGTGAGCGTACATGTGAGGGCGCGGGTTAGTGTTAGTCTTAGTGTTCGGGTTAGGATTAGGGGACTGGTGAGGGTCAGGCTTCGGGGAAGGGTTAGGGTTAGGGTTCGGGCTAGGGTTAGGGTTCGGGGAAGGGGAAGGTTTAGGGTCTAGGTTAGGTTACGA
This sequence comes from Lagenorhynchus albirostris, assembly GCF_949774975.1. NCBI lineage: Eukaryota > Metazoa > Chordata > Mammalia > Artiodactyla > Delphinidae > Lagenorhynchus > Lagenorhynchus albirostris. The sequence goes on from NC_083097.1 coordinate 134,716,052, forward strand.
TAACGCACTAGGGGGAGCGTACGTGTGAGGGCGCGGTTTAGTGTTAGCGTACGGGTTAGGATTAGGGGCCGGGTGAGGGTCAGGCGTCTGGGAAGGGTTATGGTTAGGGTTCGGGCTAGGGTTAGGGTTAGGGGACGGGGCGGTTTAGGGTCCATCTGAGGGTAACAACGCTTTAGGAGGAGCGTACGTGTGAGGGCGTGGGTTAGTGTTAGCGTACGGGTTAGGATTAGGGGACGGGTGACGGTCAGGCTTCGGGGAAGTGTTAGGGTTAGGGTTCGGGCTAGGGTTAGGGGACGGGAACAGGGACGGTTTAGGGTCCAGGTGAGGGTACGAAAACGCTTTATGCGGAGCGTTCTTGTGAGGGCGCGGGTTAGTGTTAGCGTACGGGTTAGGATTAGGGGACGGGTGAGGGTCAGGCTTCGGGGAAGTGTTAGTGTTAGGGTTCGGGCTAGGGTTAAGTTTAGGGGAAGGGGACGGTTTAGGGTCCAGGTGAGGGTACGACAACGCTTTAGGGGGAGCGTACTTGTGAGGGCGCAGGTTAGTGTTAGCGTACGTGATAGTATTAGGGGACGGGTGAGGGTCAGGCTTCGGGGAAGGGTTAGGGTTAGGGTTCGGGCTAGGGTTAGGGATAGGGAACGGGGATGGTTTAGGGTCCAGGTGAGGGTACGACAACGCTTTAGGGGGAGCGTACGTGTGAGGACGCGGGATAGTGTTAGCGTACGGGTTAGGATTAGGGGACGGGTGAGGGTCAGGCTTCGGGGAAGGCTTAGGGTTAGGGTTCGGGCTAGGGTTAGAGTTAGGGGACGGGGACGGTTTAGGGTCCAGGTCAGGTTACGACAACGATTTAGGGGGAGCGTACGTGTGAGGGCGCGGTTTAGTGTTAGTGTACGGGTAGGATTAGGGGACGGGTGAAGTTCAGGCTTCTGGGAAGCTTTAGGGTTAGGGTTCGTGCTAGGGTTAGGGTTAGGGGACGGGGACTGTTTAGGGTCCAACTGAGGGTAACAATGCTTCAGGAGGAGCGTACGTGTGAGTGCCTGGGTAATTGTTAGCGTACGGGTTAGGAAGAGGGGACGGGTGAGGGTCAGGCTTCGGGGAAGGGTTAGGGTTAGGGTTCGGGCTAGGGTTAGGGTTAGGGGACGGGGACAGTTTAGGGTCCAGGTGAGGGTACGACAACGCTTTAGGGGCAGCGTACGTGTGAGTGCGCGGGTTAGTGTTAGCGTACGGGTTAGGTTTAGGGGACGGGTGAGGGTCAGGCTTCGTGGAAGGGTTAGGGTTAGGGTTCGGGCTAGCGTTAGGGTTATGGTTAGGGGACGGTTTAGGGTCCAGGTGAGGGTATGACAACGCTTTAGGGGGAGCGTACGTGTGAGGGCGCAGGTTAGTGTTAGCGTACGGGTTAGGGTAGGGGACGGGTGAGGGTCAGGCTTCGGGGAAGTGCTAGTGTTAGGGTTCGGCCTAGGGTTAGGGTTAGGGGATGGGGACGGTTTAGGGTCCAGGTGAGGGTACGACAACGCGTTAAGGGGAGCGTACGTGTGAGGGCGCGGGATAGTGTTAGTGGTAGTGTTCGGGTTAGGATTAGGGGACTTCTGAGGGTCAGGCTTCGGGGAAGGGTTAGGGTTAGGTTTCGGGCTAGGGTTAGGGTTAGGGGACAGGGCGGTTTAGGGTCCAGGTGAGAGTACGACAACGCTTTAAGGGGAGCGTACATGTGAGGGCGGGGGTTAGTGTTAGTGGTAGTGTTCGGGTTAGGATTAGGGGACTTGTGAGGGTCAGGCTTCGGGGAAGGGTTAGGGTTAGGTTTTGGGCTAGGGTTAGGGTTAGGGGACGGGGACAGTTTAGGGTCCAGGTGAGGGTACGACAACGCTTTAGGGGGAGCGTACGTATGAGTGCGTGGGATAGTGTTAGCGTACGGGTTAGGATTAGGGGATGGGTGAGGGTCAGGCTTCGGGGAAGGGTTAGTGTTAGGATTCGGGCTACGGTTAGGGTTAGGGGACGGGGATGGTTTAGGGTCCAGGTGAGGGTACGACAACGCTTTAGGGGGAGCGTACGTGTGAGGGCGCGGGTAAGTGTTAGCGTACGGGTTAGGAAGAAGGGACGGGTGAGGGTCAGGCTTCGGGGAAGTGTTAGGGTTAGGGTTCGGGCCAGGGTTAGGGTTAGGGGACGGGGACGGTTTAGGGTCCAGGTGAGGGTACGACAATGCTTTAGGGGGAGCGTACGTGCGAGGGCGCGGGATAGTGTTAGCGTACGGGTTAGGATTAGGGGACGGGTGAGGGTTAGGCTTCGGTGAAGTGTTAGGGTTAGGGTTCGGGCTAGGGTTAGGGTTAGGGGACGGGGCGGTTTAGGGTCCAGGTGAGCGTACGACAACGCTTTGGGGCAGCGTAGGTGTGAGGGCGCAGGTTTGTGTTAGCGTACGGGTTAGGATTAGGGGACGGGTGAGGGTCAGGCTTCGGGGAAGGGTTAGGGTTAGGGTTCGGGCTAGGGTTAAGGTAAGGGGACGGGGACGATTTAGGGTCCAGCTGAGGGTAACAACACTTTAGGAGGTATGTACGTGTGAGGGCGCGGGTTAGTGTTAGCGTACGGGTTAGGATTAGGGGACGGGTGAGGGTCAGGCTTCGGGGAAGGGTTATGTTTATGGTTCGGGCTAGGGTTAGGGCTAGGGGACGGGGACGGTTTAGGGTGCAGGTGAGGGTACGGCAACGCTTTAGGGGAAGCGTAGTTGTGAGGGCGCGGGTTAGTGTTAGCGTATGGGTTAGGATTAGGGGACGGGTGAGGGTCAGGCTTCGGGGAAAGTTTACGGTTAGGGTTCGGGCTAGGGTTAGGGTTAGGGGACGGGGACGGTTTAGGGTTCAGATGAGGGTATGACAACGCTTTAGGGGGAGCGTACGTGTGAGGTCGCGGGTTAGTGTTAGCGTACGGGTTAGGATTAGGTGTGGGTGAGTGTCACGCTTCAGGGAAGTGTTAGGGTTAAGGTTCGGGCTAGGGTTAGGTTTAGGGGATGGGGCGGTTTAGGGTCCAGGTGAGGGTACAACAACGCTTTAGGGGTGCGTACGTGTGAGGGCTCGGGTTAGTGTTAGCGTACGGATTAGGATTAGGGGACGGGTGAGGGTCAGGCTTCGGGGAAGGGTTAGGGTTAGGGTCTGGGCTAGGGTTAGGGTTATTGGATGGGGACGGTTTAGGGTCCAGGTGAGGGTACGACAACGCTTTGGTGGGAGCGTACGTGTGAGGGCACGGGTTAGTGTTAGCGTACGTGTTAGGATTAGGGGATTGGTGAGTGTCAGGCTTCGGGGAAGGATTAGGGTTAGGATTCGGGCTAGGGTTAGGGTTAGGGAACGGGGACGGTTTAGTGTCCAGGTGAGGGTACAACGCTTTAGGGGGAGCGTACATATGAGGGCGCGGGTTAGTGTTAGAGTACGTGTTGGGATTTGGTGACGGGTGAGGATCAGGCTTCGGGGAAGGTTTAGGGTTAGGGTTCGGGCCTGGGTTAGGGTTAGGGAACAGGGACGGTTTAGGGTCCAGGTGAGGGTACGACAACACTCTAGGGGGAGCGTACGTGTGAGGGCGCGGGTTAGTGTTAGCGTACGGGTTAGGATTAGGGCATGGGTGAGTTTCAGGCTTCGGGGAAGTGTTAGGGTTAGGGATCGGTCTAGGGTTAGATTTAGGGGACGGGGACGGTTTAGGGTCCAGGTGAGGTTACGACAACGCTTTAGGGGGAGCGTACGTGTGAGGTGGTGGATTAGTGTTAGCGTACGGATTAGGGTTATGACACGGGTGAGGGTCAGGTTTCGGGGAAGGGTTAGGGTTATGTTTCGGGCTAGGGTTAGGGGACGGGGACGGTTTAGGGTCCAGGTGAGGGTACCACAACGCTTTAGGGGGAGCGTACGTGTGAGGGCGTGGGTTAGTGTTAGCATACGGATTAGGATTAGGGGACCGGTGAGGGTCAGGCTTCGGGGAAGTGTTAGGGTTACGGTTCGGGCTAGGGTTAGGGTTAGGGGACGGGGACGGTTTAGGTTCCAGGTGAGGGTACGACAATGCTATAGGGGGAGCGTACGTGTGAGGGCGCGGGTTAGTGTTAGCGTACGGGTTAGGATTAGCGGACGGGTGAGGGTCAGGTTTCGGGGAAGGGTTAGGGTTAGGGTTCGGGGTAGGGTTAGGGTTAGGGGACGGGGACGGTTTAGGGTCCAGGTGAGGGTACTACAACGCTTTAGGGGGAGCGTACGTGTGAGGGCGCGGGTTAGTGTTAGCGTACGGGTTAGGATTAGGGGACGGGTGAGGGTCAGGCTTCGGGGAAGAGTTAGGGTTAGGGTTCGGGCTAGGGTTATGGTTAGGGGACAGGGACGGTTTAGGATGCAGGTGAGGGTACGACAACGCTTTAGGGGGAGCATATTTGTGAGGGTGCGTGATAGTGTTAGCGTACGGGTTAGGATTTGGGGACGAGTGAGGGTCAGGCTTCGGGGAAGGGATAAGGTTAGGGTTCGAGCTAGGGTTAGGGTTAGGGGACAGGGACGGTTTAGGGTCTAGGTGAGGGTACGACAACGCTTTAGGGGGAGCGTACGTGCGAGGCCGCGGGTTAGTGTTAGCGTACGGGTTATGATTAGGGGACGGGTGAGGGTCAGGCTTCGGGGAAGTGTTAGGGTTAGTGTTCGGGCTAGCGTTAGGGTTAGGGACGGGGATGGTTTAGGGTCCAGGTGAGGGTACGACAACACTTTAGGGGGAGCGTACGTGTGAGGTCGTGGGTTAGTGTTAGCGTATGGGTTAGGATTAGGGGACGGTTGAGGGTCAGGCTTCGGGGAAGTGTTAGGGTTCGGGTTCGGGCTAGGGTTAGGGTTAGGGGATGGGGACGGTTTAGGGTCCAGATGAGGGTACGACAACGCTTTAAGGGGAGCGTAGGTGTGAGGGCGTGGGTTAGTGTTAGTGTTAGTGTTCGGGTTAGGATTAGGTGACTGGTGAGGGTCAGGCTTCGGGGAAAGGTTACGGTTAAGGTTCGGGCTAGGGTTAAGGTTAGTGGACGGGGACGGTTTAGGGTCCTAGTGAGGGTAAGACAACGCTTTAGGTGGAGCGTACGTTTGAGGGCGCGGGTTACTGTTAGCGTACGGTTTAGGATTAGGGACGGGTGAGGGTCAGGCTTCGGGGAAGGGTTAGGGTTAGGGTTCGGGCTAGGGTTAGGGTTAGGGGACGGGGACGGTTTAGGGTCCAGGTGAGTGTACGACAACGCTTTAGGGGGAGCGTACGTGTGAGGGCGCGGGTTAGTGTTAGCCTACGGGTTAGGTTAGGGGACGGGTGAGGGTCAGGATTCGGGGAAGGGTTAGGGTTACGGTTCTGGCTAGGGTTAGGGTTAGGGGACGGGGACGGTTTAGGGTCCAGGTGAGAGTACGACAACGCTTTAGGGGCAGTGTACGTGTGAGGGCGCGGGTTAGTGTTAGCGTACGGGTTAGGATTAGGGGACGGGTGATGGTCAGGCTTCGGGGAAGGGTTACGGTTAGTGTTTGGGCTATGGTTAGGGTTAGGGGACGGGGACGGTTTAGTGTCCAGGTGAGGGTACGACAACGCTTTAAGGGGAGCGTATGTGTGAGGGCGTGGGTTAGTGTTAGCGAACGGGTTAGGATTAGGGGACGGGTGAGGGTCAGGCTTCGGCGAAGGGTTAGGGCTAGGGTTCGGGCTAGGGTTAGGGTTAGGGTACGGGGACGGTTTAGGGTTCAGGTGAGTGTACGACAACGCTTAAGGGGGAGAGTACGTGTGAGGGCGCGGGTTAGTGTTAGCGTACGTGTTAGGATTAGGTGACGGGTGAGGGTCAGGCTTCGGGGAAGGGTTAGGGTTAAGGTTCGGGCTAGGGTTTAAGTTAGGTGACGGGGACGGTTTACTGTCCAGGTGAGGGTACGACTATGCTTTAGGGGGAGCGTACGTGCGAGGGCGCGGGATAGTGTTAGCGTACGGGTTAGGTTTATGGGACGGGTGAGGGTCAGGTTTCGGAGAAGTGTTAGGGTTAGGGTGCGGGCTAGGGTTAGGGTTAGGGGACAGGGCGGTTTAGGGTCCAGGTGAGGGTACGACAACGCTTTGGGGCAGCGTACATGTGAGGGCGCAGGTTAGTGTTAGCGTACGGGTTAGGATTAGGGGACGGGTGAGGGTCAGGCTTCGGGGAGTGTTAGGGTTAGGGTTCAGTCTAGGGTTAGGGTTAGGGGACGGGGCGGTTTAGGGTCCAGGTGAGGGTACGACAACGCTTTTTGGGGAGCGTACGTGTGAGGGCGCGGTTTAGTGTTAGCGTACGGGTTAGGATTAGGGGACGGGTGAGGGTCAGGCTTCGGGGAAGGATTAGGGTTAGGGTTCGGGCTAGGGTTAAGGTTAGGGGACGGGGACGGTTTAGGGTCCAGCTGAGGGTAACAACACTTTAGGAGGCATGTACGTGTGAGGGTGCGGGTTAGTGTTAGCGTACGGGTTAGGATTAGGGGAAGGGTGAGGGTCAGGCTTCGGGGAAGGATTATGTTTAGGGTTCGGGCTAGGGTTAGGGCTAGGGGACGGGGACGGTTTAGGGTCCAGGTGAGGGTACGACAACGCTTTAGGGGAAGCGTAGTTGTGAGGGCGCGAGTTAGTGTTAGCGTATGGGTTAGGATTAGGGGACGGGGGAGGGTCAGGCTTCGGGGAAAGTTTAGCGTTAGGGTTCGGGCTAGGGTTAGGGTTAGGGGACGGGGACGGTTTAGGGTTCAGATGAGGGTACGACAACGCTTTAGGGGTGCGTACGTGTGAGGGCGCGGGTTAGTGTTAGCGTACGGATTAGGATTAGGGGACGGGTGAGTGTCAGGCTTCGGGGAAGGGTTAGGGTTAGGGTCTGGGCTAGGGTTAGGGTTATTGGATGGGGACGGTTTAGGGTCCAGGTGAGGGTACGACAACGCTTTAGTGGGAACGTACGTGTGAGGGCGCGGGTTAGTGTTAGCGTACGTGTTAGGATTAGGGGATTGGTGAGTGTCAGGCTTCGGGGAAGGATTAGGGTTAGGGTTCGGGCTAGTGTTAGGGTTAGGGGACGGGGACGGTTTAGGGTCCAGGTGAGGGAACGACAACGCTTTAGGGGGAGCGTACGTGTGAGGGCGCGGGTTAGAGTTAGCTTACGGGTTAGGATTAGGGGACGGGTGAGGGTCAGGCTTCGGGAAAGTGTTAGGGTTAGGGTTCGGGCTAGGGTTACGGTTAGGGAACGGGGACGGTTTAGTGTCCAGGTGAGGGTACAACGCTTTAGGGGGAGCGTACATATGAGGGCGCGGGTTAGTGTTAGCGTACGGGTTGGGATTTGGTGACGGGTGAGGATCAGGGTTCGGGGAAGGGTTAGGGTTAGGGTTCGGGCTAGGGTTAGGGTTAGGGAACGGGGACGGTTAAGGGTCCAGGTGAGGGTACGACAACACTCTAGGGGGAGCGTACGTGTGAGGGCGCGGGTTAGTGTTAGCGTACGGGTTAGGATTAGGGCATGGGTGAGTTTCAGGCTTCGGGGAAGTGTTAGGGTTAGGGATCGGTCTAGGGTTAGGTTTAGGGGACGGGGATGGTTGAGGGTCCAGGTGAGGGTACGACAACGCTTTAGGGGGAGCGTACGTGTGACGGCGTGGATTAGTGTTAGCGTACGGATTAGGATTATGACACGGGTGAGGGTCAGGTTTCGGGGAAGGGTTAGGGTTACGTTTCGGGCTAGGGTTAGGGGACGGGGACGGTTTAGGGTCCAGGTGAGGGTACGACAACGCTTTAGGGGGAGCGTATGTGTGAGGGCGTGGGTTAGTGTTAGCATACGGATTAGGATTAGGGGACGGGTGAGGGTCAGGCTTCGGGGAAGGGTTAGGGTTAGGGTTCGGGCTAGGGTTAGGGTTAGGGGACGGGGACAGTTTAGGTTCCAGGTGAGGGTACGACAATGCTTTAGGGGGAGCGTACGTGTGAGGGCTCGAGTTAGTGTCAGCGTACGGGCTAGGATCAGGGGCCGGGTGAGGGTCAGGCTTCGGGGAAGTGCCAGGGTTAGGGTTAGGGCTTGGGTTAGGGTTAGGGGACGGGGACGGTTTAGGGTCCAGGTGAGAGTAGGACAGCGCTTTAGGGGAAGCATATGTGTGAGGGCGTGGGTTAGTGTTCGCGCATGGTTTAGGATTAGGGGACGAGTGAGGGTCAGGCTTCGGGGAAGGGATAAGGTTAGGGTTCGGGCTAGGGTTAGGGTTAGGGGACAGGGACGGTTTTGGGTCTAGGTGAGGGTACGACAACGCTTTAGGGGGAGCGTACGTGCGAGGGCGCGGGTTAGTTTTAGCGTACGGGTTAGGATTAGGGGACGGGTGAGGGTCAGGCTTCAGGGAAGTGTTAGGGTTAGTGTTCGGGCTTGGGTTAGGGTTAGGGGATGGGGACGGTTTAGGGTCCAGGTGAGGGTACGACAACGCTTTAAGGGGAGCGTACGTGTGAGGGCGCGGGTTAGTGTTAGTGTTAGTGTTCGGGTTAGGATTAGGTGACTGGTGAGGGTCAGGCTTCGGGGAAGGTAGGGTTAAGGTTCGGGCTAGGGTTAAGGTTAGGGGATGGGGACGGTTTAGGGTCCAGGTGAGGGTAAGACAACGCTTTAGGTGGAGCGTACGTTTGAGGGTGCGGGTTACTGTTAGCGTACGGGTTAGGATTAGGGGACGGGTGAGGGTCAGGCTTCGGGGAAGGGTTAGGGTTAGTGTTCGGGCTAGGGTTAGGGTTGGAGGACGGGGACGGTTTAGGGTACAGGTGAGGGTACGACAAAGGTTTAGGGGGAGCGTACGTCTGAGGGCGCGGGTTAGTGTTAGCGTACGGGTTAGGATTAGGGGACGGTGGAGGTTCAGGCTTCCGGGAAGGGTTACGGTTAGGGTTCGGGCTAGGGTTATGGTTAGGGTATGGGGACGGTTTAGGGTCCAGGTGAGGGTTCGACAACGCTTTATGGGGAGCGTACGTGTGACGGCGCGGGTTAGTGTTAGCGTACGGGTTAGGATTAGCGGACGGGTGAGTGTCAGGCTTCGGGGAAGGATTAGGGTTAGGGTTCGGGCTAGGCTTAGGGTTAGGGGACGGGGACGGTTTAGGGTCCAGGTGAGGGTACGACAACGCTTTTGGGTGAGCGTACATGTGAGGGCGCGGGTTAGTGTTAGCGTACGGGTTAGGATTAGGGGACGGGTGAGTGTCAGGCTTCGGGGAATGGATAGGGTTAGGGTTCGGGCTATGGTTAGGTTTAGGGGACGGGGACGGTTTAGGGTCCAGGTGAGGGTACGACAACCCTTTAGGGGGAGCGTACGTGTGAGGGCGCGGGTTAGTGTTAGTCTTAGTGTTCGGGTTAGGATTAGGGGACTGGTGAGGGTCAGGCTTCGGGGAAGGGTTAGGGTTAGGGTTCGGGCTAGGGTTAGGGTTCGGGGAAGGGGAAGGTTTAGGGTCTAGGTTAGGTTACGATAACGCACGAGGGGGAGCGTACGTGTGAGGGCGCGGTTTAGTGTTAGCGTACGGGTTAGGATTAGCGGCCGGGTGAGGGTCAGGCTTCTGGGAAGGGTTAGGGTTAGGGTTCGGGCTAGGGTTAGGGTTAGGGGACGGGGCGGTTTAGGGTCCAGCTGAGGGTAACAACGCTTTAGGAGGAGCGTACGTGTGACGGCGTGGGTTAGTGTTAGTGTACGGGTTAGGATTAGGGGACGGGTGACGGTCAGGCTTCGGGGAAGTGTTAGGGTTAGGGTTCGGGCTAGGGTTAGGGGACGGGAACAGGGACGGTTTAGGGTCCAGGTGAGGGTACGAAAACGCTTTATGGGGAGCGTTCTTGTGAGGACGCGGGTTAGTGTTAGCGTACGGGTTAGGATTAGGGGACGGGTGAGGGTCAGGCTTCGGGGAAGTGTTAGGGTTAGGGTTCGGGCTAGGGTTAAGTTTAGGGGACGGGGACGGTTTAGGGTCCAGGTGAGGGTACGACAACGCTTTAGGGGGAGCGTACGTGTGAGCGCGCGGGTTAGTGTTAGCGTACGGGTTAGGATTAGGGGACGGGTGAGGGTCAGGCTTCGGGGAAGGGTTAGGGTTAGGGTTCGGGCTAGGGTTAGGGATAGGGAACGGGGATGGTTTAGGGTCCAGGTGAGGGTACGACAACGCTTTAGGGGGAGCGTACGTGTGAGGACGCGGGATAGTGTTAGCGTACGGGTTAGGATTAGGGGACGGGTGAGGGTCAGGCTTCGGGGAAGGCTTAGGGTTAGGGTTCGGGCTAGGGTTAGAGTTAGGGGACGGGGACGGTTTAGGGTCCAGGTGAGGGTACGACAACGCTTTAGGGTGAGCGTACGTGTGAGGGCGCGGGTTAGTGTTTGCGTACGGTTTAGGATTATGGGACGGGTGTGGGTCAGGCTTCGGGGAAGGGTTAGGGTTAGGTTTCGGGCTAGGGTTAGGGTTAGAGGACAGGGAAGGTTTAGGGTCCAGGTGAGGGTACGACAACAATTTATGGGGAGCGTACGTGTGAGGGCGCGGGTTAGTGTTAGCGTACGGGTTAGGATTAGGGGACGGGTGAGGGTCAGGCTTCGGGGATGGGTTAGGGTTAGGGTTCCGGCTAGGGTTTGGGTAAGGGGACGGGGAAGGTTTAGGGTCCAGGTCAGGTTACGACAACGATTTAGGGGTAGCGTACGTGTGAGGGCGCGGTTTAGTGTTAGTGTACGGGTAGGATTAGGGGACGGGTGAAGTTCAGGCTTCTGGGAAGCTTTAGGGTTAGGGTTCGGGCTAGGGTTAGGGTTAGGGGACGGGGACTGTTTAGGGTCCAACTGAGGGTAACAATGCTTTAGGAGGAGCGTACGTGTGAGGGCCTGGGTAATTGTTAGCGTACGGGTTAGGAAGAGGGGACGGGTGAGGGTCAGGCTTCGGGGAAGGGTTAGGGTTAGGGTTCGGGCTAGGGTTAGGGTTAGGGGACGGGGACAGTTTAGGGACCAGGTGAGGGTACGACAACGCTTTAGGGGCAGCGTACGTGTGAGTGCGCGGGTTAGTGTTAGCGTACGGGTTAGGTTTAGGGGACGGGTGAGGGTCAGGCTTCGTGGAAGGGTTAGGGTTAGGGTTCGGGCTAGCGTTAGGGTTATGGTTAGGGGACGGTTTAGGGTCCAGGTGAGGGTACGACAACGCTTTAGGGGGAGCGTACGTGTGAGGGCGCAGGTTAGTGTTAGCGTACGGGTTAGGATTAGGGGACGGGTGAGGGTCAGGCTTCGGGGAAGTGCTAGTGTTAGGGTTCGGCCTAGGGTTAGGGTTAGGGGATGGGGACGGTTTAGGGTCCAGGTGAGGGTACGACAACGCGTTAAGGGGAGCGTACGTGTGAGGGCGCGGGATAGTGTTAGTGGTAGTGTTCGGGTTAGGATTAGGGGACTTCTGAGGGTCAGGCTTCGGGGAAGGGTTAGGGTTAGGTTTCGGGCTAGGGTTAGGGTTAGGGGACAGGGCGGTTTAGGGTCCAGGTGAGAGTACGACAACGCTTTCAGGGGAGCGTATGTGTGAAGGCGCGGGTTAGTGTTAGTGTTAGTGTTCGGGTTAGGATTAGGGGACTGGTGAGGGTCAGGCTTTGGGGAAGGGTTAGGGTTAAGGTTCGGGCTAGGGTTAGTGTTAGGGGACGGGGACGGTTAAGGGTCCAGGTGAGGGTACGACAACACTCTAGGGGGAGCGTACGTGTGAGGGCGCGGGTTAGTGTTAGCGTACGGGTTAGGATTAGGGCATGGGTGAGTTTCAGGCTTCGGGGAAGTGTTAGGGTTAGGGATCGGTCTAGGGTTAGGTTTAGGGGACGGGGATGGTTGAGGGTCCAGGTGAGGGTACGACAACGCTTTAGGGGGAGCGTACGTGTGACGGCGTGGATTAGTGTTAGCGTACGGATTAGGATTATGACACGGGTGAGGGTCAGGTTTCGGGGAAGGGTTAGGGTTACGTTTCGGGCTAGGGTTAGGGGACGGGGACGGTTTAGGGTCCAGGTGAGGGTACGACAACGCTTTAGGGGGAGCGTATGTGTGAGGGCGTGGGTTAGTGTTAGCATACGGATTAGGATTAGGGGACGGGTGAGGGTCAGGCTTCGGGGAAGGGTTAGGGTTAGGGTTCGGGCTAGGGTTAGGGTTAGGGGACGGGGACAGTTTAGGTTCCAGGTGAGGGTACGACAATGCTTTAGGGGGAGCGTACGTGTGAGGGCTCGAGTTAGTGTCAGCGTACGGGCTAGGATCAGGGGCCGGGTGAGGGTCAGGCTTCGGGGAAGTGCCAGGGTTAGGGTTAGGGCTTGGGTTAGGGTTAGGGGACGGGGACGGTTTAGGGTCCAGGTGAGAGTAGGACAGCGCTTTAGGGGAAGCATATGTGTGAGGGCGTGGGTTAGTGTTCGCGCATGGTTTAGGATTAGGGGACGAGTGAGGGTCAGGCTTCGGGGAAGGGATAAGGTTAGGGTTCGGGCTAGGGTTAGGGTTAGGGGACAGGGACGGTTTTGGGTCTAGGTGAGGGTACGACAACGCTTTAGGGGGAGCGTACGTGCGAGGGCGCGGGTTAGTTTTAGCGTACGGGTTAGGATTAGGGGACGGGTGAGGGTCAGGCTTCAGGGAAGTGTTAGGGTTAGTGTTCGGGCTTGGGTTAGGGTTAGGGGATGGGGACGGTTTAGGGTCCAGGTGAGGGTACGACAACGCTTTAAGGGGAGCGTACGTGTGAGGGCGCGGGTTAGTGTTAGTGTTAGTGTTCGGGTTAGGATTAGGTGACTGGTGAGGGTCAGGCTTCGGGGAAGGTAGGGTTAAGGTTCGGGCTAGGGTTAAGGTTAGGGGATGGGGACGGTTTAGGGTCCAGGTGAGGGTAAGACAACGCTTTAGGTGGAGCGTACGTTTGAGGGTGCGGGTTACTGTTAGCGTACGGGTTAGGATTAGGGGACGGGTGAGGGTCAGGCTTCGGGGAAGGGTTAGGGTTAGTGTTCGGGCTAGGGTTAGGGTTGGAGGACGGGGACGGTTTAGGGTACAGGTGAGGGTACGACAAAGGTTTAGGGGGAGCGTACGTCTGAGGGCGCGGGTTAGTGTTAGCGTACGGGTTAGGATTAGGGGACGGTGGAGGTTCAGGCTTCCGGGAAGGGTTACGGTTAGGGTTCGGGCTAGGGTTATGGTTAGGGTATGGGGACGGTTTAGGGTCCAGGTGAGGGTTCGACAACGCTTTATGGGGAGCGTACGTGTGACGGCGCGGGTTAGTGTTAGCGTACGGGTTAGGATTAGCGGACGGGTGAGTGTCAGGCTTCGGGGAAGGATTAGGGTTAGGGTTCGGGCTAGGCTTAGGGTTAGGGGACGGGGACGGTTTAGGGTCCAGGTGAGGGTACGACAACGCTTTTGGGTGAGCGTACATGTGAGGGCGCGGGTTAGTGTTAGCGTACGGGTTAGGATTAGGGGACGGGTGAGTGTCAGGCTTCGGGGAATGGATAGGGTTAGGGTTCGGGCTATGGTTAGGTTTAGGGGACGGGGACGGTTTAGGGTCCAGGTGAGGGTACGACAACCCTTTAGGGGGAGCGTACGTGTGAGGGCGCGGGTTAGTGTTAGTCTTAGTGTTCGGGTTAGGATTAGGGGACTGGTGAGGGTCAGGCTTCGGGGAAGGGTTAGGGTTAGGGTTCGGGCTAGGGTTAGGGTTCGGGGAAGGGGAAGGTTTAGGGTCTAGGTTAGGTTACGATAACGCACGAGGGGGAGCGTACGTGTGAGGGCGCGGTTTAGTGTTAGCGTACGGGTTAGGATTAGCGGCCGGGTGAGGGTCAGGCTTCTGGGAAGGGTTAGGGTTAGGGTTCGGGCTAGGGTTAGGGTTAGGGGACGGGGCGGTTTAGGGTCCAGCTGAGGGTAACAACGCTTTAGGAGGAGCGTACGTGTGACGGCGTGGGTTAGTGTTAGTGTACGGGTTAGGATTAGGGGACGGGTGACGGTCAGGCTTCGGGGAAGTGTTAGGGTTAGGGTTCGGGCTAGGGTTAGGGGACGGGAACAGGGACGGTTTAGGGTCCAGGTGAGGGTACGAAAACGCTTTATGGGGAGCGTTCTTGTGAGGACGCGGGTTAGTGTTAGCGTACGGGTTAGGATTAGGGGACGGGTGAGGGTCAGGCTTCGGGGAAGTGTTAGGGTTAGGGTTCGGGCTAGGGTTAAGTTTAGGGGACGGGGACGGTTTAGGGTCCAGGTGAGGGTACGACAACGCTTTAGGGGGAGCGTACGTGTGAGCGCGCGGGTTAGTGTTAGCGTACGGGTTAGGATTAGGGGACGGGTGAGGGTCAGGCTTCGGGGAAGGGTTAGGGTTAGGGTTCGGGCTAGGGTTAGGGATAGGGAACGGGGATGGTTTAGGGTCCAGGTGAGGGTACGACAACGCTTTAGGGGGAGCGTACGTGTGAGGACGCGGGATAGTGTTAGCGTACGGGTTAGGATTAGGGGACGGGTGAGGGTCAGGCTTCGGGGAAGGCTTAGGGTTAGGGTTCGGGCTAGGGTTAGAGTTAGGGGACGGGGACGGTTTAGGGTCCAGGTGAGGGTACGACAACGCTTTAGGGTGAGCGTACGTGTGAGGGCGCGGGTTAGTGTTTGCGTACGGTTTAGGATTATGGGACGGGTGTGGGTCAGGCTTCGGGGAAGGGTTAGGGTTAGGTTTCGGGCTAGGGTTAGGGTTAGAGGACAGGGAAGGTTTAGGGTCCAGGTGAGGGTACGACAACAATTTATGGGGAGCGTACGTGTGAGGGCGCGGGTTAGTGTTAGCGTACGGGTTAGGATTAGGGGACGGGTGAGGGTCAGGCTTCGGGGATGGGTTAGGGTTAGGGTTCCGGCTAGGGTTTGGGTAAGGGGACGGGGAAGGTTTAGGGTCCAGGTCAGGTTACGACAACGATTTAGGGGTAGCGTACGTGTGAGGGCGCGTTTTAGTGTTAGTGTACGGGTAGGATTAGGGGACGGGTGAAGTTCAGGCTTCTGGGAAGCTTTAGGGTTAGGGTTCGGGCTAGGGTTAGGGTTAGGGGACGGGGACTGTTTAGGGTCCAACTGAGGGTAACAATGCTTTAGGAGGAGCGTACGTGTGAGGGCCTGGGTAATTGTTAGCGTACGGGTTAGGAAGAGGGGACGGGTGAGGGTCAGGCTTCGGGGAAGGGTTAGGGTTAGGGTTCGGGCTAGGGTTAGGGTTAGGGGACGGGGACAGTTTAGGGACCAGGTGAGGGTACGACAACGCTTTAGGGGCAGCGTACGTGTGAGTGCGCGGGTTAGTGTTAGCGTACGGGTTAGGTTTAGGGGACGGGTGAGGGTCAGGCTTCGTGGAAGGGTTAGGGTTAGGGTTCGGGCTAGCGTTAGGGTTATGGTTAGGGGACGGTTTAGGGTCCTGGTGAGGGTACGACAACGCTTTAGGGGGAGCGTACGTGTGAGGGCGCAGGTTAGTGTTAGCGTACGGGTTAGGATTAGGGGACGGGTGAGGGTCAGGCTTCGGGGAAGTGCTAGTGTTAGGGTTCGGCCTAGGGTTAGGGTTAGGGGATGGGGACGGTTTAGGGTCCAGGTGAGGGTACGACAACGCGTTAAGGGGAGCGTACGTGTGAGGGCGCGGGATAGTGTTAGTGGTAGTGTTCGGGTTAGGATTAGGGGACTTCTGAGGGTCAGGCTTCGGGGAAGGGTTAGGGTTAGGTTTCGGGCTAGGGTTAGGGTTAGGGGACAGGGCGGTTTAGGGTCCAGGTGAGAGTACGACAACGCTTTAAGGGGAGCGTACGTGTGAGGGCGTGGGATAGTGTTAGCGTACGGGTTAGGATTAGGGGATGGGTGAGGGTCAGGCTTCGGGGAAGGGTTAGTGTTAGGATTCGGGCTACGGTTAGGGTTAGGGGACGGGGATGGTTTAGGGTCCAGGTGAGGGTACGACAACGCTTTAGGGGGAGCGTACGTGTGAGGGCGCGGGTTAGTGTTAGCGTACGGGTTAGGAAGAAGGGACGGGTGAGGGTCAGGCTTCGGGGAAGGGTTAGGGTTAGGGTTCGGGCCAGGGTTAGGGTTAGGGGACGGGGACGGTTTAGGGTCCAGGTGAGGGTACGACAATGCTTTAGTGGGAGCGTACGTGCGAGGGCGCGGGATAGTGTTAGCGTACGGGTTAGGATTAGGGGACGGGTGAGGGTTAGGCTTCGGTGAAGTGTTAGGGTTAGGGTTCGGGCTAGGGTTAGGGTTAGGGGACGGGGCGGTTTAGGGTCCAGGTGAGCGTACGACAACGCTTTGGGGCAGCGTACGTGTGAGGGCGCAGGTTTGTGTTAGCGTACGGGTTAGGATTAGGGGACGGGTGAGGGTCAGGCTTCGGGGAAGGGTTAGGGTTAGGGTTCGGGCTAGGGTTAAGGTAAGGGGACGGAGACGATTTAGGGTCCAGCTGAGGGTAACAACACTTTAGGAGGTATGTACGTGTGAGGGCACGGGTTAGTGTTAGCGTACGGGTTAGGATTAGGGGACGGGTGAGGGTCAGGCTTCGGGGAAGGGTTATGTTTAGGGTTCGGGCTAGGGTTAGGGCTAGGGGACGGGGACGGTTTAGGTTCCAGGTGAGGGTACGACAACGCTTTAGGGGAAGCGTAGTTGTGAGGGCGCGGGTTAATGTTAGCGTATGGGTTAGGATTAGGGGACGGGTGAGGGTCAGGCTTCGGGGAAAGTTTAGGGTTAGGGTTCGGGCTAGGGTTAGGGTTAGGGGACGGGGACGGTTTAGGGTTCAGATGAGGGTACGACAACGCTTTAGGGGGAGCGTACGTGTGAGGTCGCGGGTTAGTGTTAGTGTACGGGTTAGGATTAGGTGTGGGTGTGTGTCACGCTTCAGGGAAGTGTTAGGTTTAAGGTTCGGGCTAGGGTTAGGTTTAGGGGATGGGGCGGTTTAGGGTCCAGGTGAGGGTACAACAACGCTTTAGGGGTGCGTACGTGTGAGGGCGCGGGTTAGTGTTAGCGTACGGATTAGGATTAGGGGACGGGTGAGGGTCAGGCTTCGGGGAAGGGTTAGGGTTAGGGTTCGGGCTAGGGTTAGGGTTAGGGGACGGGGACGGTTTAGGTTCCAGGTGAGGGTACGACAATGCTATAGGGGGAGCGTACGTGTGAGGGCGCGGGTTAGTGTTAGCGTACGGGTTAGGGTTAGCGGACGGGTGAGGGTCAGGTTTCGGGGAAGGGTTAGGGTTAGGGTTCGGGGTAGGGTTAGGGTTAGGGGACGGGGACGGTTTAGGGTCCAGGTGAGGGTACTACAACGCTTTAGGGGGAGCGTACGTGTGAGGGCGCGGGTTAGTGTTAGCGTACGGGTTAGGATTAGGGGACGGGTGAGGGTCAGGCTTCGGGGAAGAGTTAGGGTTAGGGTTCGGGCTAGGGTTATGGTTAGGGGACAGGGACGGTTTAGGGTGCAGGTGAGGGTACGACAACGCTTTAGGGGGAGCGTACGTGTGAGGTCGCGGGTTAGTGTTAGCGTACGGGTTAGGATTAGGTGTGGGTGAGTGTCACGCTTCAGGGAAGTGTTAGGGTTAAGGTTCGGGCTAGGGTTAGGTTTAGGGGATGGGGCGGTTTAGGGTCCAGGTGAGGGTACAACAACGCTTTAGGGGTGCGTACGTGTGAGGGCGCGGGTTAGTGTTAGCGTACGGATTAGGATTAGGGGACGGGTGAGGGTCAGGCTTCGGGGAAGGTTTAGGGTTAGGGTTCGGGCTAGGGTTAGGGTTAGGGGACGGGGACGGTTTAGGTTCCAGGTGAGGGTACGACAATGCTATAGGGGGAGCGTACGTGTGAGGGCGCGGGTTAGTGTTAGCGTACGGGTTAGGGTTAGCGGACGGGTGAGGGTCAGGTTTCGGGGAAGGGTTAGGGTTAGGTTTCGGGGTAGGGTTAGGGTTAGGGGACGGGGACGGTTTAGGGTCCAGGTGAGGGTACTACAACGCTTTAGGGGGAGCGTACGTGTGAGGGCGCGGGTTAGTGTTAGCGTACGGGTTAGGATTAGGGGACGGGTGAGGGTCAGGCTTCGGGGAAGAGTTAGGGTTAGGGTTCGGGCTAGGGTTATGGTTAGGGGACAGGGACGGTTTAGGGTGCAGGTGAGGGTACGACAACGCTTTAGGGGGAGCATATGTGTGAGGGCGCGTGATAGTGTTAGCGTACGGGTTAGGATTTGGGGACGGGTGAGGGTCAGGCTTCGGGGAAGTGTTAGGGTTAGGGTTCGGGCTAGGGTTAGGGTTAGGGGACGGGGACGGTTTAGGGTCCAGGTGAGGGTACGACAACGCTTTAGGGGGAGCGTACGTGTGAGGGCTCGGGTTAGTGTTAGCGTACGGGCTAGGATTAGGGGCCGGGTGAGGGTCAGGCTTCGGGGAAGTGCCAGGGTTAGGGTTAGGGCTTGGGTTAGGGTTAGGGGACGGGGACGGTTTAGGGTCCACGTGAGAGTACGACAGCGCTTTAGGGGGAGCATATGTGTGAGGGCGTGGGTTAGTGTTAGCGTACGGTTTAGGATTAGGGGACGAGTGAGGGTCAGGTTTCGGGGAAGGGATAAGGTTAGGGTTCGGGCTAGGGTTAGGATTAGGGGACAGGGATGGTTTAGGGTCTAGGTGAGGGTACGACAACGCTTTAGGGGGAGCGTACGTGCGAGGGCGCGGGTTAGTGTTAGCGTACGGGTTATGATTAGGGGACGGGTGAGGGTCAGGCTTCGGGGAAGTGTTAGGGTTAGTGTTCGGGCTAGGGTTAGGGTTAGGGACGGGGATGGTTTAGGGTCCAGGTGAGGGTACAACAACACTTTAGGGGGAGCGTACGTGTGAGGTCGTGGGTTAGTGTTAGCGTACGGGTTAGGATTAGGGGACGGTTGAGGGTCAGGCTTCGGGGAAGTGTTAGGGTTCAGGTTCGGGCTAGGGTTAGGGTTAGGGGATGGGGACGGTTTAGGGTCCAGGTGAGAGTACGACAACGCTTTAAGGGGAGCGTACGTGTGAGGGCGCGGGTTAGTGTTAGTGTTAGTGTTCGGGTTAGGATTAGGTGAGTGGTGAGGGTCAGGCTTCGGGGAAGGGTTACGGTTAAGGTTCGGGCTAGGGTTAAGGTTAGTGGATGGGGACGGTTTAGGGTCCAAGTGAGGGTAAGACAACGCTTCAGGTGGAGCGTACGTTTGAGGGCGCGGGTTACTGTTAGCGTACGGGTTAGGATTATGGGACGGGTGAGGGTCAGGCTTCGGGGAAGGGTTAGGGTTAGGGTTCGGGCTAGGGTTAGGGTTAGGGGACTGGGACGGTTTAGGGTCCAGGTGAGTGTACGACAACGCTTTAGGGGGAGTGTACGTGTGAGGGCGCGGGTTAGTGTTAGCGTACGGGTTAGGATTAGGGGACGGGTGATGGTCAGGCTTCGGGGAAGGGTTACGGTTAGTGTTTGGGCTATGGTTAGGGTTAGGGGACGGGGACGGTTTAGTGTCCAGGTGAGGGTACGACAACGCTTTAAGGGGAGCGTACGTGTGAGGGCGTGGGTTAGTGTTAGCGAACGGGTTAGGATTAGGGGACGGGTGAGGGTCAGGCTTCGGCGAAGGGTTAGGGCTAGGGTTCGGGCTAGGGTTAGGGTTAGGGTACGGGGACGGTTTAGGGTTCAGGTGAGTGTACGACAACGCTTAAGGGAGAGAGTATGTGTGAGGGAGCGGGTTAGTGTTAGCATACGTGTTAGGATTAGGTGACGGGTGAGGGTCAGGCTTCGGGGAAGTTTTAGGGTTAAGGTTCGGGCTAGGGTTAAAGTTAGGTGACGGGGACGGTTTAGTGTCCAGGTGAGGGTACGACTATGCTTTAGGGGGAGCGTACGTGCGAGGGCGCGGGATAGTGTTAGCGTACGGGTTAGGATTATGGGACGGGTGAGGGTCAGGCTTCGGAGAAGTGTTAGGGTTAGGGTTCGGGCTAGGGTTAGGGTTAGGGGACAGGGCGGTTTAGGGTCCAGGTGAGGGTACGACAACGCTTTGGGGCAGCGTACGTGTGAGGGCGCAGGTTAGTGTTAGCGTACGGGTTAGGATTAGGGGACGGGTGAGGGTCAGGCTTCGGGGAAGTGTTAGGGTTAGGGTTCAGTCTAGGGTTAGGGTTAGGGGACGGGGCGGTTTAGGGTCCAGGTGAGGGTACGACAACGCTTTTTGGGGAGCGTACGTGTGAGGGCGCGGTTTAGTGTTAGCGTACGGGTTAGGATTAGGGGACGGGTGAGGGTCAGGCTTCGGGGAAGGGTTAGGGTTAGGGTTCGGGCTAGGGTTAAGGTTAGGGGACGGGGACGGTTTAGGGTCCAGCTGAGGGTAACAACACTTTAGGAGGCATGTACGTGTGAGGGTGCGGGTTAGTGTTAGCGTACGGGTTAGGATTAGGGGAAGGGTGAGGGTCAGGCTTCGGGGAAGGGTTATGTTTAGGGTTCGGGCTAGGGTTAGGGCTAGGGGACGGGGACGGTTTAGGGTCCAGGTGAGGGTACGACAACGCTTTAGGGGAAGCGTAGTTGTGAGGGCGCGGGTTAGTGTTAGCGTATGGGTTAGGATTAGGGGACGGGTGAGGGTCAGGCTTCGGGGAAGGGTTAGGGTTAGGGTTCGGGCTAGGGTTAGGTTTAGGGGACGGGGACGGTTTAGGGTTCAGATGAGGGTATGACAACGCTTTACGGGGAGCGTACGTGTGAAGTCGCGGGTTAGTGTTAGCGTATGGGTTAGGATTAGGGGTGGGTGAGTGTCACGCTTCAGGGAAGTGTTAGGGTTAAGGTTCGGGCTAGGGTTAGGTTTAGGGGATGGGGCGGTTTAGGGTGCAGGTGAGGGTACGACAACGCTTTAGGGGTGCGTACGTGTGAGGGCGCGGGTTAGTGTTAGCGTACGGATTAGGATTAGGGTACGGGTGAGGGTCAGGCTTCGGGGAAGTGTTAGGGTTAGGGTTCGGGCTAGGGTTACGGTTAGGGAACGGGGATGGTTTAGTGTCCAGGTGAGGGTACAACGCTTTAGGGGGAGCGTACATATGAGGGCGCGGGTTAGTGTTAGCGTACGGGTTGGGATTTGGTGACGGGTGAGGATCAGGCTTCGGGGAAGGGTTAGGGTTAGGGTTCGGGCTAGGGTTATGGTTAGGGAAGGGGGACGGTTTAGGGTCCAGGTGAGGGTACGACAACGCTTTCAGGGGAGCGTATGTGTGAAGGCGCGGGTTAGTGTTAGTGTTAGTGTTCGGGTTAGGATTAGGGGACTGGTGAGTGTCAGGCTTTGGGGAAGTGTTAGGGTTAAGGTTCGGGCTAGGTTTAGTGTTAGGGGACGGGGACGGTTAAGGGTCCAGGTGAGGGTACGACAACACTCTAGGGGGAGCGTACGTGTGAGGGCGCGGGTTAGTGTTAGTGTTAGTGTTCGGGTTAGGATTAGGTGACTGGTGAGGGTCAGGCTTCGGGGAAGGTTTAGGGTTAAGGTTCGGGCTAGGGTTAAGGTTAGGGGATGGGGACGGTTTAGGGTCCAAGTGAGGGTAAGACAACGCTTTAGGTGGAGCGTACGTTTGAGGGCGCGGGTTACTGTTAGCGTACGGGTTAGGATTAGGGGACGGGTGAGGGTCAGGCTTCGGGGAAGGGTTAGGGTTAGGGTTCGGGATAGGGTTAGGTTTAGGGGATGGGGACGGTTTAGGGTCCAGGTGAGGGTACGACAACGCTTTGGGGGAGCGTACGTGTGACGGCGCGGGTTAGTGTTAGCGTACGGGTTTGGATTAGGGGACGGGTGAGGGTCAGGCTTCGGGGAAGGGTTAGGGTTAGGGTTCGGGCTAGGGTTAGGGTTAGGGGACGGGGACGGTTTAGGGTCCAGGTGAGGGTACGACAATGCTTAGGGGAAACGTACGTGCGAGGGCGCGGGATAGTGTTAGCGTACGGGTTAGGATTAGGGGACGGGTGAGGGTCAGGCTTCGGAGAAGTGTTATTGTTAGGGTTCGGGCTAGGGTTAGGGTTAGGCGACGGGGCGGTTTAGGGTCCAGGTGAGGGTACGACAACGCTTTGGGGCAGCGTACGTTTAAGGGCGCAGGTTAGTGTTAGCGTACGGGTTAGGATTAGGGGACGGGTGAGGGTCAGGCTTCGGGGATGTGTTAGGGTTAGGGTTCAGTCTAGGGTTAGGGTTAGGGGACGGGGCGGTTTAGGGTCCAGGTGAGGGTACGACAACGCTTTTTGTGGAGCGTACGCGTGAGGGCGCGGTTTAGTGTTAGCGTACGGGTTAGGATTAGGGGACGGGTGAGGGTCAGGCTTCGGGGAAGGGTTAGGGTTAGGGTTCGGGCTAGGGTTAAGGTTAGGGGACGGGGAAGGTTTAGGGTCCAGCTGAGGGTAACAACACTTTAGGAGGCATGTACGTGTGAGGGCGCGGGTTAGTGTTAGCGTACGGGTTAGGATTAGGGGACGGGTGAGGGTCAGGCTTCGGGGAACGGTTATGTTTAGGGTTCGGGCTAGGGTTAGGGCTAGGGGACGGGGACGGTTTAGGGTCCAGGTGAGGGTACGACAACGCTTTAGGGGAAGCGTAGTTGTGAGGGCGCGGGTTAGTGTTAGCGTATGGGTTAGGATTAGGGGACGGGTGAGGGTCAGGCTTCGGGGAAAGTTTAGGGTTAGGGTTCGGGCTAGGGTTAGGGTTAGGGGACGGGGACGGTTTAGGGTTCAGATGAGGGTACGACAACGCTTTAGGGGGAGCGTACGTGTGAGGGCGCGGGTTAGTGTTAGCGTACGTGTTAGGATTAGGGGATTGGTGAGTGTCAGGCTTCGGGGAAGGATTAGGGTTAGGGTTCGGGCTAGGTTTAGGGTTAGGGGACGGGGACGGTTTAGGGTCCAGGTGAGGGTACGACAACGCTTTTGGGTGAGCGTAGATGTGAGGGCGCGGGTTAGTGTTAGCGTACGGTTTAGGATTAGGGGACGGGTGAGTGTCAGGCTTCGGGGAATGGATAGGGTTAGGGTTCGGGCTATGGTTAGGTTTAGGGGACGGGGACGGTTTAGGGTCCAGGTGAGGGTACGACAACCCTTTAGGGGGAGCGTACGTGTGAGGGCGCGGGTTAGTGTTAGTCTTAGTGTTCGGGTTAGGATTAGGGGACTGGTGAGGGTCAGGCTTCGGGGAAGGGTTAGGGTTAGGGTTCGGGCTAAGGTTAGGGTTCGGGGAAGGGGAAGGTTTAGGGTCTAGGTTAGGTTACGATAAAGCACTAGGGGGAGCGTACGTGTGAGGGCGCGGTTTAGTGTTAGCGTACGGGTTAGGATTAGGGGCCGGGTGAGGGTCAGGCTTCTGGGAAGGGTTAGGGTTAGGGTTCGGGCTAGGGTTAGGGTTAGGGGACGGGGCGGTTTAGGGTCCAGCTGAGGGTAACAACGCTTTAGGAGGAGCGTACGTGTGAGGGCGTGGGTTAGTGTTAGCGTACGGGTTAGGATTAGGGGACGGGTGACGGTCAGGCTTCGGGGAAGTGTTAGGGTTAGGGTTCGGGCTAGGGTTAGGGGACGGGAACAGGGACGGTTTAGGGTCCAGGTGAGGGTACGAAAACGCTTTATGGGGAGCGTTCTTGTGAGGACGCGGGTTAGTGTTAGCGTACGGGTTAGGATTAGGGGACGGGTGAGGGTCAGGCTTCGGGGAAGTGTTAGGGTTAGGGTTCGGGCTAGGGTTAAGTTTAGGGGACGTGGACGGTTTAGGGTCCAGGTGAGGGTACGACAACGCTTTAGGGGGAGCGTACTTGTGAGGGCGCGGGTTAGTGTTAGCGTACGTGATAGTATTAGGGGACGGGTGAGGGTCAGGCTTCGGGGAAGGGTTAGGGTTAGGGTTCGGGCTAGGGTTAGGGATAGGGAACGGGGATGGTTTAGGGTCCAGGTGAGGGTACGACAACGCTTTAGGGGGAGCGTACGTGTGAGGACGCGGGATAGTGTTAGCGTACGGGTTAGGATTAGGGGACGGGTGAGGGTCAGGCTTCGGGGAAGGCTTAGGGTTAGGGTTCGGGCTAGGGTTAGAGTTAGGGGACGGGGACGGTTTAGGGTCCAGGTGAGGGTACGACAACGCTTTAGGGTGAGCGTACGTGTGAGGGCGCGGGTTAGTGTTTGCGTACGGTTTAGGATTATGGGACGGGTGTGGGTCAGGCTTCGGGGAAGGGTTAGGGTTAGGTTTCGGGCTAGGGTTAGGGTTAGAGGACAGGGAAGGTTTAGGGTCCAGGTGAGGGTACGACAACAATTTATGGGGAGCGTACGTGTGAGGGCACGGGTTAGTGTTAGCGTACGGGTTAGGATTAGGGGACGGGTGAGGGTCAGGCTTCGGGGATGGGTTAGGGTTAGGGTTCCGGCTAGGGTTTGGGTAAGGGGACGGGGAAGGTTTAGGGTCCAGGTCAGGTTACGACAACGATTTAGGGGGAGCGTACGTGTGAGGGCGCGGTTTAGTGTTAGTGTACGGGTAGGATTAGGGGACGGGTGAAGTTCAGGCTTCTGGGAAGCTTTAGGGTTAGGGTTCGGGCTAGGGTTAGGGTTAGGGGACGGGGACTGTTTAGGGTCCAACTGAGGGTAACAATGCTTTTGGAGGAGCGTACGTGTGAGGGCCTGGGTAATTGTTAGCGTACGGGTTAGGAAGAGGGGACGGGTGAGGGTCAGGCTTCGGGGAAGGGTTAGGGTTAGGGTTCGGGCTAGGGTTAGGGTTAGGGGACGGGGACAGTTTAGGGTCCAGGTGAGGGTACGACAACGCTTTAGGGGCAGCGTACGTGTGAGTGCGCGGGTTAGTGTTAGCGTACGGGTTAGGTCTAGGGGACGGGTGAGGGTCAGGCTTCGTGGAAGGGTTAGGGTTAGGGTTCGGGCTAGCGTTAGGGTTATGGTTAGGGGACGGTTTAGGGTCCAGGTGAGGGTACGACAACGCTTTAGGGGGAGCGTACGTGTGAGGGCGCAGGTTACTGTTAGCGTACGGGTTAGGATTAGGGGACGGGTGAGGGTCAGGCTTCGGGGAAGTGCTAGTGTTAGGGTTCGGCCTAGGGTTAGGGTTAGGGGATGGGGACGGTTTAGGGTCCAGGTGAGGGTACGACAACGCGTTAAGGGGAGCGTACGTGTGAGGGCGCGGGATAGTGTTAGTGGTAGTGTTCGGGTTAGGATTAGGGGACTTCTGAGGGTCAGGCTTCGGGGAAGGGTTAGGGTTAGGTTTCGGGCTAGGGTTAGGGTTAGGGGACAGGGCGGTTTAGGGTCCAGGTGAGAGTACGACAACGCTTTAAGTGGAGCGTACGTGTGAGGTCGTGGGATAGTGTTAGCGTACGGGTTAGGATTAGGGGATGGGTGAGGGTCAGGCTTCGGGGAAGGGTTAGTGTTAGGATTCGGGCTACGGTTAGGGTTAGGGGACGGGGACGGTTTAGGGTCCAGGTGAGGGTACGACAATGCTTTAGTGGGAGCGTACGTGCGAGGGCGCGGGATAGTGTTAGCGTACGGGTTAGGATTAGGGGACAGATGAGGGTTAGGCTTCGGTGAAGTGTTAGGGTTAGGGTTCGGGCTAGGGTTAGGGTTAGGGGA
Organism: Lagenorhynchus albirostris; assembly: GCF_949774975.1. Classification (NCBI taxonomy): domain Eukaryota; kingdom Metazoa; phylum Chordata; class Mammalia; order Artiodactyla; family Delphinidae; genus Lagenorhynchus; species Lagenorhynchus albirostris. Next base: position 134,741,374 of record NC_083097.1, read on the forward strand.
CTGGGCGGTTTAGGGTCCAGGTGAGCGTACGACAACGCTTTGGGGCAGCGTACGTGTGAGGGCGCAGGTTTGTGTTAGCGTACGGGTTAGGATTAGGGGACGGGTGAGGGTCAGGCTTCGGGGAAGGGTTAGGGTTAGGGTTCGGGCTAGGTTTAAGGTAAGGGGACGGGGACGATTTAGGGTCCAGCTGAGGGTAACAACACTTTAGGAGGTATGTACGTGTGAGGGCGCGGGTTAGTGTTAGCGTACGGGTTAGGATTAGGGGACGGGTGAGGGTCAGGCTTCGGGGAAGGGTTATGTTTAGGGTTCGGGCTAGGGTTAGGGCTAGGGGACGGGGACGGTTTAGGGTCCAGGTGAGGGTACGACAACGCTTTAGGGGAAGCGTAGTTGTGAGGGCGCGGGTTAATGTTAGCGTATGGGTTAGGATTAGGGGACGGGTGAGGGTCAGGCTTCGGGGAAAGTTTAGGGTTAGGGTTCGGGCAAGGGTTAGGGTTAGGGGACGGGGACGGTTTTGGGTTCAGATGAGGGTACGACAACGCTTTAGGGGGAGCGTACGTGTGAGGTCGCGGGTTAGTGTTAGCGTACGGGTTAGGATTAGGTGTGGGTGAGTGTCACGCTTCAGGGAAGTGTTAGGGTTAAGGTTCGGGCTAGGGTTAGGTTTAGGGGATGGGGCGGTTTAGGGTCCAGGTGAGGGTACAACAACGCTTTAGGGGTGCGTACGTGTGAGGGCGCGGGTTAGTGTTAGCGTACGGATTAGGATTAGGGGACGGGTGAGGGTCAGGCTTCGGGGAAGGGTTAGGGTTAGGGTTCGGGCTAGGGTTAGGGTTAGGGGACGGGGACGGTTTAGGTTCCAGGTGAGGGTACGACAATGCTATAGGGGGAGCGTACGTGTGAGGGCGCGGGTTAGTGTTAGCGTACGGGTTAGGGTTAGCGGACGGGTGAGGGTCAGGTTTCGGGGAAGGGTTAGGGTTAGGTTTCGGGGTAGGGTTAGGGTTAGGGGACGGGGACGGTTTAGGGTCCAGGTGAGGGTAAGACAACGCTTCAGGTGGAGCGTACGTTTGAGGGCGCGGGTTACTGTTAGCGTACGGGTTAGGATTAGGGGACGGGTGAGGGTCAGGCTTCGGGGAAGAGTTAGGGTTAGGGTTCGGGCTAGGGTTATGGTTAGGGGACAGGGACGGTTTAGGGTGCAGGTGAGGGTACGACAACGCTTTAGGGGGAGCATATGTGTGAGGGCGCGTGATAGTGTTAGCGTACGGGTTAGGATTTGGGGACGGGTGAGGGTCAGGCTTCGGGGAAGTGTTAGGGTTAGGGTTCGGGCTAGGGTTAGGGTTAGGGGACGGGGACGGTTTAGGGTCCAGGTGAGGGTACGACAACGCTTTAGGGGGAGCGTACGTGTGAGGGCTCGGGTTAGTGTTAGCGTACGGGCTAGGATTAGGGGCCGGGTGAGGGTCAGGCTTCGGGGAAGTGCCAGGGTTAGGGTTAGGTTGGGTTAGGGTTAGGGGACGGGGACGATTTAGGGTCCACGTGAGAGTACGACAGCGCTTTAGGGGGAGCATATGTGTGAGGGCGTGGGTTAGTGTTAGCGTACGGTTTAGGATTAGGGGACGAGTGAGGGTCAGGCTTCGGGGAAGGGATAAGGTTAGGGTTTGGGCTAGGGTTAGGATTAGGGGACAGGGACGGTTTAGGGTCTAGGTGAGGGTACGACAACGCTTTAGGGGGAGCGTACGTGCGAGGGCGCGGGTTAGTGTTAGCGTACGGGTTATGATTAGGGGACGGGTGAGGGTCAGGCTTCGGGGAAGTGTTAGGGTTAGTGTTCGGGCTAGGGTTAGGGTTAGGGACGGGGATGGTTTAGGGTCCAGGTGAGGGTACGACAACACTTTAGGGGGAGCGTACGTGTGAGGTCGTGGGTTAGTGTTAGCGTACGGGTTAGGATTAGGGGACGGTTGAGGGTCAGGCTTCGGGGAAGTGTTAGGGTTCGGGTTCGGGCTAGGGTTAGGGTTAGGGGATGGGGACGGTTTAGGGTCCAGGTGAGGGTACGACAACGCTTTAAGGGGAGCGTACGTGTGAGGGCGCGGGTTAGTGTTAGTGTTAGTGTTCGGGTTAGGATTATGTGACTGGTGAGGGTCAGGCTTCGGGGAAGGGTTACGGTTAAGGTTCGGGCTAGGGTTAAGGTTAGTGGACGGGGACGGTTTAGGGTCCAAGTGAGGGTAAGAGAACGCTTCAGGTGGAGCGTACGTTTGAGGGCGCGGGTTACTGTTAGCGTACGGGTTAGGATTATGGGACGGGTGAGGGTCAGGCTTCGGGGAAGGGTTAGGGTTAGGGTTCGGGCTAGGGTTAGGGTTAGGTGACTGGGACGGTTTAGGGTCCAGGTGAGTGTACGAGAACGCTTTAGGGGGAGTGTACGTGTGAGGGCGCGGGTTAGTGTTAGCCTACGGGTTAGGTTAGGGGACGGGTGAGGGTCAGGCTTCGGGGAAGGGTTAGGGTTAGGGTTCGGGCTAGGGTTAGGGTTAGGGGACGGGGACGGTTTAGGGTCCAGGTGAGAGTACGACAACGCTTTAGGGGGAGTGTACGTGTGAGGGCGCGGGTTAGTGTTAGCGTACGGGTTAGGATTAGGGGACGGGTGATGGTCAGGCTTCGGGGAAGGGTTACGGTTAGTGTTTGGGCTATGGTTAGGGTTAGGGGACGGGGACGGTTTAGTGTCCAGGTGAGGGTACGACAACGCTTTAAGGGGAGCGTACGTGTGAGGGTGTGGGTTAGTGTTAGCGAACGGGTTAGGATTAGGGGACGGGTGAGGGTCAGGCTTCGGCGAAGGGTTAGGGCTAGGGTTCGGGCTAGGGTTAGGGTTAGGGTACGGGGACGGTTTAGGGTTCAGGTGAGTGTACGACAACGCTTAAGGGGGAGAGTACGTGTGAGGGAGCGGGTTAGTGTTAGCATACGTGTTAGGATTAGGTGACGGGTGAGGGTCAGGCTTCGGGGAAGTTTTAGGGTTAAGGTTCGGGCTAGGGTTAAAGTTAGGTGACGGGGACGGTTTAGTGTCCAGGTGAGGGTACGACTATGCTTTAGGGGGAGCGTACGTGCGAGGGCGCGGGATAGTGTTAGCGTACGGGTTAGGATTATGGGACGGGTGAGGGTCAGGCTTCGGAGAAGTGTTAGGGTTAGGGTTCGGGCTAGGGTTAGGGTTAGGGGACAGGGCGGTTTAGGGTCCAGGTGAGGGTACGACAACGCTTTGGGGCAGCGTACGTGTGAGGGCGCAGGTTAGTGTTAGCGTACGGGTTAGGATTAGGGGACGGGTGAGGGTCAGGCTTCGGGGAAGTGTTAGGGTTAGGGTTCAGTCTAGGGTTAGGGTTAGGGGACGGGGCGGTTTAGGGTCCAGGTGAGGGTACGACAACGCTTTTTGGGGAGCGTACGTGTGAGGGCGCGGTTTAGTGTTAGCGTACGGGTTAGGATTAGGGGACGGGTGAGGGTCACGCTTCGGGGAAGGGTTAGGGTTAGGGTTCGGGCTAGGGTTAAGGTTAGGGGACGGGGACGGTTTAGGGTCCAGGTGAGGGTAACAACACTTTAGGAGGCATGTACGTGTGAGGGTGCGGGTTAGTGTTAGCGTACGGGTTAGGATTAGGGGAAGGGTGAGGGTCAGGCTTCGGGGAAGGGTTATGTTTAGGGTTCGGGCTAGGGTTAGGGCTAGGGGACGGGGACGGTTTAGGGTCCAGGTGAGGGTACGACAACGCTTTAGGGGAAGCGTAGTTGTGAGGGCGCGGGTTAGTGTTAGCGTATGGGTTAGGATTAGGGGACGGGTGAGGGTCAGGCTTCGGGGAAGGGTTAGGGTTAGGGTTCGGGCTAGGGTTAGGTTTAGGGGACGGGGACGGTTTAGGGTTCAGATGAGGGTATGACAACGCTTTACGGGGAGCGTACGTGTGAAGTCGCGGGTTAGTGTTAGCGTATGGGTTAGGATTAGGGGTGGGTGAGTGTCACGCTTCAGGGAAGTGTTAGGGTTAAGGTTCGGGCTAGGGTTAGGTTTAGGGGATGGGGCGGTTTAGGGTGCAGGTGAGGGTACGACAACGCTTTAGGGGTGCGTACGTGTGAGGGCGCGGGTTAGTGTTAGCGTACGGATTAGGATTAGGGGACGGGTGAGGGTCAGGCTTCGGGGAAGTGTTAGGGTTAGGGTTCGGGCTAGGGTTACGGTTAGGGAACGGGGACGGTTTAGTGTCCAGGTGAGGGTACAACGCTTTAGGGGGAGCGTACATATGAGGGCGCGGGTTAGTGTTAGCGTACGGGTTGGGATTTGGTGACGGGTGAGGATCAGGCTTCGGGGAAGGGTTAGGGTTAGGGTTCGGGCTAGGGTTATTGTTAGGGAACGGGGACGGTTTAGGGTCCAGGTGAGGGTACGACAACGCTTTCAGGGGAGCGTATGTGTGAAGGCGCGGGTTAGTGTTAGTTTTAGTGTTCGGGTTAGGATTAGGGGACTGGTGAGGGTCAGGCTTTGGGGAAGGGTTAGGGTTAAGGTTCGGGCTAGGGTTAGTGTTAGGGGACGGTGACGGTTAAGGGTCCAGGTGAGGGTACGACAACACTCTAGGGGGAGCGTACGTGTGAGGGCGCGGGTTAGAGTTAGCGTACGGGTTAGGATTAGGGGACGGGTGAGGGTCAGGCTTCTGGGAAGGGTTAGGGTTAGGGTTCGGGATAGGGTTAGGTTTAGGGGATGGGGACGGTTTAGGGTCCAGGTGAGGGTACGACAACGCTTTGGGGGAGCGTACGTGTGACGGCGCGGGTTAGTGTTAGCGTACGGGTTTGGATTAGGGGACGGGTGAGGGTCAGGCTTCGGGGAAGGGTTAGGGTTAGGGTTCGGGCTAGGGTTAGGGTTAGGGGACGGGGACGGTTTAGGGTCCAGGTGAGGGTACGACAATGCTTAGGGGGAGCGTACGTGCGAGGGCGCGGGATAGTGTTAGCGTACGGGTTAGGATTAGGGGACGGGTGAGGGTCAGGCTTCTGAGAAGTGTTATTGTTAGGGTTCGGGCTAGGGTTAGGGTTAGGCGACGGGGCGGTTTAGGGTCCAGGTGAGGGTACGACAACGCTTTGGGGCAGCGTACGTGTAAGGGCGCAGGTTAGTGTTAGCGTACGGGTTAGGATTAGGGGACGGGTGAGGGTCAGGCTTCGGGGATGTGTTAGGGTTAGGGTTCAGTCTAGGGTTAGGGTTAGGGGACGGGGCGGTTTAGGGTCCAGGTGAGGTTACGACAACGCTTTTTGTGGAGCGTACGCGTGAGGGCGCGGTTTAGTGTTAGCGTACGGGTTAGGATTAGGGGACGGGTGAGGGTCAGGCTTCGGGGAACGGTTATGTTTAGGGTTCGGGCTAGGGTTAGGGCTAGGGGACGGGGACGGTTTAGGGTCCAGGTGAGGGTACGACAACGCTTTAGGGGAAGCGTAGTTGTGAGGGCGCGGGTTAGTGTTAGCGTATGGGTTAGGATTAGGGGACGGGTGAGGGTCAGGCTTCGGGGAAAGTTTAGGGTTAGGGTTCGGGCTAGGGTTAGGGTTAGGGGACGGGGACGGTTTAGGGTTCAGATGAGGGTACGACAACGCTTTATGGGGAGCGTACGTGTGAGGGCGCGGGTTAGTGTTAGCGTACGTGTTAGGATTAGGGGATTGGTGAGTGTCAGGCTTCGGGGAAGGATTAGGGTTTGGGTTCGGGCTAGGCTTAGGGTTAGGGAACGGGGACGGTTTAGTGTCCAGGTGAGGGTACAACGCTTTAGGGGGAGCGTACATATGAGGGCGCGGGTTAGTGTTAGCGTACGGGTTGGGATTTGGTGACGGGAGACGATCAGGCTTCGGGGAAGGGTTAGGGTAAGGGTTCGGGCTAGGGTTAGGGTTAGGGAACGGGGACGGTTTAGAGTCCAGGTGTGGGTATGACAACGCTTTCAGGGGAGCGTATGTGTGAAGGCGCGGGTTAGTGTTAGTGTTAGTGTTCGGGTTAGGATTAGGGGACTGGTGAGGGTCAGGCTTCGGGGAAGGATTAGGGTTAGGGTTCGGGCTAGGGTTAGGGTTAGGGGACGGGGACGGTTTAGGGTCCAGGTGAGGGTACTACAACGCTTTAGGGGGAGCGTACGTGTTAGGGCGCGGGTTAGTGTTAGCGTACGGGTTAGGATTAGGGGACGGGTGAAGGTCAGGCTTCGGGGAAGAGTTAGGGTCAGGGTTCGGGCTAGGGTTAGTGTTAGAGGACGGGGACGGTTAAGGGTCCAGGTGAGGGTACGGCAACACTCTAGGGGGAGCGTACGTGTGAGGGCGCGGGTTAGTGTTAGCGTACGGGTTAGGATTAGGGCATGGGTGAGTTTCAGGCTTCGGGGAAGTGTTAGGATTAGGGATCGGTCTAGGGTTAGGTTTAGGGGACGGGGACGGTTTAGGGTCCAGGTGAGGTTACGACAACGCTTTAGGGGGAGCGTACGTGTGAGGGTGTGGATTAGTGTTAGCGTACGGATTAGGATTATGACACGGGTGAGGGTCAGGTTTCGGGGAAGGGTTAGGGTTACGTTTCGGGCTAGGGTTAGGGGACGGGGACGGTTTAGGGTCCAGGTGAGGGTACCACAACGCTTTAGGGGGAGCGTACGTGTGAGGGCGTGGGTTAGTGTTAGCGTACGGATTAGGATTAGGGGACTGGTGAGGGTCAGGCTTCGGGGAAGTGTTAGGTTTAGGGTTCGGGCTAGGGTTAGTGTTAGGGAACGGGGACGGTTTAGGGTCCAGGTGAGGGTACGACAACGCTTTATGGGGAGCGTACGTGTGAGGTCGCGGGTTAGTGTTAGCGTACGGGTTAGGATTAGGAGGCGTGTGAGGGTCAGGCTTCGGGGAAGTGTTAGGGTTAGGATTCGGCCTAGGGTTAGGGTTAGGGGACGGGGACGGTTTAGGGTCCAGGTGAGGGTACGACAACGCTTTAGGGGGAGCGTATATGTGAGGGCCCGGGTTAGTGTTAGCGTACGTGTTGGGATTAGGGGACGGGTGAGGATCAGGCTTCGGGGAAGGGTTAGGTTTAGGGTTCGGGCTAGGGTTAGGTTTAGGGGACGGGGACCGTTTAGGGTCCACGTGAGGGTACCACAACGCTTTAGGGGGAGCGTACGTGTGACGACGCGGGTTACTGTTAGTTTTAGTGTTCGGGTTAGGATTAGGGGACGGGTGAGGGTCAGGCTTCGGGTAAGGGTTAGGGTTAAGGTTCGGGCTAGGGTTAAGGTTAGGGGACGGGGATGGTTTAGGGTCCAGGTGAGGGTACGACAACTCTCTAGGGGGAGCGTACGTGTGAGGGCGCGGTTTAGTGTTAGCGTACGGGTTAGCATTAGGGGACGGGTGAGGTTCTGGCTTCGGGGAAGTGTTAGGGTTAGGGTTCGGGCTAGTGTAAGGTTTAGGGGACGGGGACAGTTTAGGGTCCAGGTGAAGGTACGACAACGCTTTAGGGGGAGCGTACGTGTGAGGGCGTGTTGTAGTGTTAGCGTACGGATTAGGATTATGACACGGGTGAGGGTCAGGTTTCGGAGAAGGGTTAGGGTTAAGGTTCGGGCTAGGGTTAGGGGACGGGGACGGTTTAGGATCCAAGTGAGGGTACGACAACGCTTTAGGGGCAGCGTATGTGTGAGGGCGCGGGTTAGTGTTAGCGTACGGGTTAGGATTAGGGGACGGGTGAGGGTCATGCTTCGAGGAAGGGTTAGGGTTCGGGCTACGGTTAGGGTTAGGGGAAGGGGACGGTTTAGGGTCCAGGTGAGGGTACGACAACGCTTTAGGGGGAGCGTACGTGTGAGGGCGCGGGTTAGTGTTAGCGTATGTGTTAAGATTAGGGGACGGGTGAGGGTCAGGGTTCAGGGAAGGATTAGGGTTAGGGTTCGGGCTAGGTTTAGGGTTAGGGGACGGGGACGGTTTAGGGTCCAGGTGAGGGTACGACAACGCTTTAGGGGGAGCATACGTGTGAGGGCGCAGGTTAGTGTTAGCGTACGGGTTAGGATTAAGGGACGGGTGAGGGTCAGGCTTCTGGGAATTGTTAGGGTTAGGGTTCGGGCTAGGGTTAGGGTTAGGGGACGGGGACGGTTTAGGGTCCATGTGAGGGTAGGATAACCCTTTAGGGGGAGCGTACGTGTGAGAGCGCGGGTTACTATTAGCGTACGGGTTACGATTAGGGATCGCGTGAGGGTCAGGCTTCGGGGATCGTTAGGGTTCGGGTTCGGGCTAGGGTTAGGGTTAGGGGACGTTGACGGTTTAGGGTCCAGGTGAGGGTATGACAACTCTTTAGGGGGAGCGTAACTGTGAGGGTGCGGGTTAGTGTTACTGTTAGTGTTCGGGTTAGGATTAGGGGACTTGTGAGGGTCAGGCTTCGGGGAAGGTTTAGGGTTAAGGTTCGGGCTAGGGTTAAGGTTAGGGAATGGGGATGGTTTAGGGTCCAGGTGAGGGTACGACAACGCTTTATGGGGAGCGTACGTGTGAGGTCGCGGGTTAGTGTTAGCGTACGGGTTAGGATTAGGAGGCGTGTGAGGGTCAGGCTTCGGGGAAGTGTTAGGGTTAGGATTCGGCCTAGGGTTAGGGTTAGGGGACGGGGACGGTTTAGGGTCCAGGTGAGGGTACGACAACGCTTTAGGGGGAGCGTATATGTGAGGGCCCGGGTTAGTGTTAGCGTACGTGTTGGGATTAGGGGACGGGTGAGGATCAGGCTTCGGGGAAGGGTTAGGTTTAGGGTTCGGGCTAGGGTTAGGTTTAGGGGACGGGGACCGTTTAGGGTCCACGTGAGGGTACGACAACGCTTTAGGGGGAGCGTACGTGTGACGACGCGGGTTACTGTTAGTTTTAGTGTTCGGGTTAGGATTAGGGGACCGGTGAGGGTCAGGCTTCGGGTAAGGGTTAGGGTTAAGGTTCGGGCTAGGGTTAAGGTTAGGGGACGGGGATGGTTTAGGGTCCAGGTGAGGGTACGACAACTCTCTAGGGGGAGCGTACGTGTGAGGGCGCGGTTTAGTGTTAGCGTACGGGTTAGCATTAGGGGACGGGTGAGGTTCTGGCTTCGGGGAAGTGTTAGGGTTAGGGTTCGGGCTAGTGTAAGGTTTAGGGGACGGGGACGGTTTAGGGTCCAGGTGAGGGTACGACAACGCTTTAGGGGGAGCGTACGTGTGAGGGCGTGTTGTAGTGTTAGCGTACGGATTAGGATTATGACACGGGTGAGGGTCAGGTTTCGGAGAAGGGTTAGGGTTAAGGTTCGGGCTAGGGTTAGGGGACGGGGACGGTTTAGGATCCAAGTGAGGGTACGACAACGCTTTAGGGGCAGCGTATGTGTGAGGGCGCGGGTTAGTGTTAGCGTACGGGTTAGGATTAGGGGACGGGTGAGGGTCATGCTTCGAGGAAGGGTTAGGGTTCGGGCTACGGTTAGGGTTAGGGGAAGGGGACGGTTTAGGGTCCAGGTGAGGGTACGACAACGCTTTAGGGGGAGCGTACGTGTGAGGGCGCGGGTTAGTGTTAGCGTATGTGTTAGGATTAGGGGACGGGTGAGGGTCAGGGTTCAGGGAAGGATTAGGGTTAGGGTTCGGGCTAGGTTTAGGGTTAGGGGACGGGGACGGTTTAGGGTCCAGGTGAGGGTACGACAACGCTTTAGGGGGAGCATACGTGTGAGGGCGCAGGTTAGTGTTAGCGTACGGGTTAGGATTAAGGGACGGGTGAGGGTCAGGCTTCTGGGAATTGTTAGGGTTAGGGTTCGGGCTAGGGTTAGGGTTAGGGGACGGGGACGGTTTAGGGTCCATGTGAGGGTAGGATAACCCTTTAGGGGGAGCGTACGTGTGAGAGCGCGGGTTACTATTAGCGTACGGGTTACGATTAGGGATCGGGTGAGGGTCAGGCTTCGGGGAAGCGTTAGGGTTCGGGTTCGGGCTAGGGTTAGGGTTGGGGACGTTGACGGTTTAGGGTCCAGGTGAGGGTATGACAACTCTTTAGGGGGAGCGTAACTGTGAGGGTGCGGGTTAGTGTTACTGTTAGTGTTCGGGTTAGGATTAGGGGACTTGTGAGGGTCAGGCTTCGGGGAAGGTTTAGGGTTAAGGTTCGGGCTAGGGTTAAGGTTAGGGAATGGGGATGGTTTAGGGTCCAGGTGAGGGTACGACAACGCTTTATGGGGAGCGTACGTGTGAGGTCGCGGGTTAGTGTTAGCGTACGGGTTAGGATTAGGAGGCGTGTGAGGGTCAGGCTTCGGGGAAGTGTTAGGGTTAGGATTCGGCCTAGGGTTAGGGTTAGGGGACGGGGACGGTTTAGGGTCCAGGTGAGGGTACGACAACGCTTTAGGGGGAGCGTATATGTGAGGGCCCGGGTTAGTGTTAGCGTACGTGTTGGGATTAGGGGACGGGTGAGGATCAGGCTTCGGGGAAGGGTTAGGTTTAGGGTTCGGGCTAGGGTTAGGTTTAGGGGACGGGGACCGTTTAGGGTCCACGTGAGGGTACGACAACGCTTTAGGGGGAGCGTACGTGTGACGACGCGGGTTACTGTTAGTTTTAGTGTTCGGGTTAGGATTAGGGGACCGGTGAGGGTCAGGCTTCGGGTAAGGGTTAGGGTTAAGGTTCGGGCTAGGGTTAAGGTTAGGGGACGGGGATGGTTTAGGGTCCAGGTGAGGGTACGACAACTCTCTAGGGGGAGCGTACGTGTGAGGGCGCGGTTTAGTGTTAGCGTACGGGTTAGCATTAGGGGACGGGTGAGGTTCTGGCTTCGGGGAAGTGTTAGGGTTAGGGTTTGGGCTAGTGTAAGGTTTAGGGGACGGGGACGGTTTAGGGTCCAGGTGAGGGTACGACAACGCTTTAGGGGGAGCGTACGTGTGAGGGCGTGTTGTAGTGTTAGCGTACGGATTAGGATTATGACACGGGTGAGGGTCAGGTTTCGGAGAAGGGTTAGGGTTAAGGTTCGGGCTAGGGTTAGGGGACGGGGACGGTTTAGGATCCAAGTGAGGGTACGACAACGCTTTAGGGGCAGCGTATGTGTGAGGGCGCGGGTTAGTGTTAGCGTACGGGTTAGGATTAGGGGACGGGTGAGGGTCATGCTTCGAGGAAGGGTTAGGGTTCGGGCTACGGTTAGGGTTAGGGGAAGGGGACGGTTTAGGGTCCAGGTGAGGGTACGACAACGCTTTAGGGGGAGCGTACGTGTGAGGGCGCGGGTTAGTGTTAGCGTATATGTTAGGATTAGGGGACGGGTGAGGGTCAGGGTTCAGGGAAGGATTAGGGTTAGGGTTCGGGCTAGGTTTAGGGTTAGGGGACGGGGACGGTTTAGGGTCCAGGTGAGGGTACGACAACGCTTTAGGGGGAGCATACGTGTGAGGGCGCAGGTTAGTGTTAGCGTACGGGTTAGGATTAAGGGACGGGTGAGGGTCAGGCTTCTGGGAATTGTTAGGGTTAGGGTTCGGGCTAGGGTTAGGGTTAGGGGACGGGGACGGTTTAGGGTCCATGTGAGGGTAGGATAACCCTTTAGAGGGAGCGTACGTGTGAGAGCGCGGGTTACTATTAGCGTACGGGTTACGATTAGGGATCGGGTGAGGGTCAGGCTTCGGGGAAGCGTTAGGGTTCGGGTTCGGGCTAGGGTTAGGGTTAGGGGACGTTGACGGTTTAGGGTCCAGGTGAGGGTATGACAACTCTTTAGGGGGAGCGTAACTGTGAGGGTGCGGGTTAGTGTTACTGTTAGTGTTCGGGTTAGGATTAGGGGACTTGTGAGGGTCAGGCTTCGGGGAAGGTTTAGGGTTAAGGTTCGGGCTAGGGTTAAGGTTAGGGAATGGGGATGGTTTAGGGTCCAGGTGAGGGTACGACAACGCTTTATGGGGAGCGTACGTGTGAGGTCGCGGGTTAGTGTTAGCGTACGGGTTAGGATTAGGAGGCGTGTGAGGGTCAGGCTTCGGGGAAGTGTTAGGGTTAGGATTCGGCCTAGGGTTAGGGTTAGGGGACGGGGACGGTTTAGGGTCCAGGTGAGGGTACGACAACGCTTTAGGGGGAGCGTATATGTGAGGGCCCGGGTTAGTGTTAGCGTACGTGTTGGGATTAGGGGACGGGTGAGGATCAGGCTTCGGGGAAGGGTTAGGTTTAGGGTTCGGGCTAGGGTTAGGTTTAGGGGACGGGGACCGTTTAGGGTCCACGTGAGGGTACGACAACGCTTTAGGGGGAGCGTACGTGTGACGACGCGGGTTACTGTTAGTTTTAGTGTTCGGGTTAGGATTAGGGGACCGGTGAGGGTCAGGCTTCGGGTAAGGGTTAGGGTTAAGGTTCGGGCTAGGGTTAAGGTTAGGGGACGGGGATGGTTTAGGGTCCAGGTGAGGGTACGACAACTCTCTAGGGGGAGCGTACGTGTGAGGGCGCGGTTTAGTGTTAGCGTACGGGTTAGCATTAGGGGACGGGTGAGGTTCTGGCTTCGGGGAAGTGTTAGGGTTAGGGTTTGGGCTAGTGTAAGGTTTAGGGGACGGGGACGGTTTAGGGTCCAGGTGAGGGTACGACAACGCTTTAGGGGGAGCGTACGTGTGAGGGCGTGTTGTAGTGTTAGCGTACGGATTAGGATTATGACACGGGTGAGGGTCAGGTTTCGGAGAAGGGTTAGGGTTAAGGTTCGGGCTAGGGTTAGGGGACGGGGACGGTTTAGGATCCAAGTGAGGGTACGACAACGCTTTAGGGGCAGCGTATGTGTGAGGGCGCGGGTTAGTGTTAGCGTACGGGTTAGGATTAGGGGACGGGTGAGGGTCATGCTTCGAGGAAGGGTTAGGGTTCGGGCTACGGTTAGGGTTAGGGGAAGGGGACGGTTTAGGGTCCAGGTGAGGGTACGACAACGCTTTAGGGGGAGCGTACGTGTGAGGGCGCGGGTTAGTGTTAGCGTATGTGTTAGGATTAGGGGACGGGTGAGGGTCAGGGTTCAGGGAAGGATTAGGGTTAGGGTTCGGGCTAGGTTTAGGGTTAGGGGACGGGGACGGTTTAGGGTCCAGGTGAGGGTACGACAACGCTTTAGGGGGAGCATACGTGTGAGGGCGCAGGTTAGTGTTAGCGTACGGGTTAGGATTAAGGGACGGGTGAGGGTCAGGCTTCTGGGAATTGTTAGGGTTAGGGTTCGGGCTAGGGTTAGGGTTAGGGGACGGGGACGGTTTAGGGTCCATGTGAGGGTAGGATAACCCTTTAGAGGGAGCGTACGTGTGAGAGCGCGGGTTACTATTAGCGTACGGGTTACGATTAGGGATCGGGTGAGGGTCAGGCTTCGGGGAAGCGTTAGGGTTCGGGTTCGGGCTAGGGTTAGGGTTAGGGGACGTTGACGTTTTAGGGTCCAGGTGAGGGTATGACAACTCTTTAGGGGGAGCGTAACTGTGAGGGTGCGGGTTAGTGTTACTGTTAGTGTTCGGGTTAGGATTAGGGGACTTGTGAGGGTCAGGCTTCGGGGAAGGTTTAGGGTTAAGGTTCGGGCTAGGGTTAAGGTTAGGGAATGGGGATGGTTTAGGGTCCAGGTGAGGGTACGACAACGCTTTATGGGGAGCGTACGTGTGAGGTCGCGGGTTAGTGTTAGCGTACGGGTTAGGATTAGGAGGCGTGTGAGGGTCAGGCTTCGGGGAAGTGTTAGGGTTAGGATTCGGCCTAGGGTTAGGGTTAGGGGACGGGGACGGTTTAGGGTCCAGGTGAGGGTACGACAACGCTTTAGGGGGAGCGTATATGTGAGGGCCCGGGTTAGTGTTAGCGTACGTGTTGGGATTAGGGGACGGGTGAGGATCAGGCTTCGGGGAAGGGTTAGGTTTAGGGTTCGGGCTAGGGTTAGGTTTAGGGGACGGGGACCGTTTAGGGTCCACGTGAGGGTACGACAACGCTTTAGGGGGAGCGTACGTGTGACGACGCGGGTTACTGTTAGTTTTAGTGTTCGGGTTAGGATTAGGGGACCGGTGAGGGTCAGGCTTCGGGTAAGGGTTAGGGTTAAGGTTCGGGCTAGGGTTAAGGTTAGGGGACGGGGATGGTTTAGGGTCCAGGTGAGGGTACGACAACTCTCTAGGGGGAGCGTACGTGTGAGGGCGCGGTTTAGTGTTAGCGTACGGGTTAGCATTAGGGGACGGGTGAGGTTCTGGCTTCGGGAAGTGTTAGGGTTAGGGTTCGGGCTAGTGTAAGGTTTAGGGGACGGGGACGGTTTAGGGTCCAGGTGAGGGTACGACAACGCTTTAGGGGGAGCGTACGTGTGAGGGCGTGTTGTAGTGTTAGCGTACGGATTAGGATTATGACACGGGTGAGGGTCAGGTTTCGGAGAAGGGTTAGGGTTAAGGTTCGGGCTAGGGTTAGGGGACGGGGACGGTTTAGGATCCAAGTGAGGGTACGACAACGCTTTAGGGGCAGCGTATGTGTGAGGGCGCGGGTTAGTGTTAGCGTACGGGTTAGGATTAGGGGACGGGTGAGGGTCATGCTTCGAGGAAGGGTTAGGGTTCGGGCTACGGTTAGGGTTAGGGGAAGGGGACGGTTTAGGGTCCAGGTGAGGGTACGACAACGCTTTAGGGGGAGCGTACGTGTGAGGGCGCGGGTTAGTGTTAGCGTATGTGTTAGGATTAGGGGACGGGTGAGGGTCAGGGTTCAGGGAAGGATTAGGGTTAGGGTTCGGGCTAGGTTTAGGGTTAGGGGACGGGGACGGTTTAGGGTCCAGGTGAGGGTACGACAACGCTTTAGGGGGAGCATACGTGTGAGGGCGCAGGTTAGTGTTAGCGTACGGGTTAGGATTAAGGGACGGGTGAGGGTCAGGCTTCTGGGAATTGTTAGAGTTAGGGTTCGGGCTAGGGTTAGGGTTAGGGGACGGGGACGGTTTAGGGTCCATGTGAGGGTAGGATAACCCTTTAGGGGGAGCGTACGTGTGAGAGCGCGGGTTACTATTAACGTACGGGTTACGATTAGGGATCGGGTGAGGGTCAGGCTTCGGGGAAGCGTTAGGGTTCGGGTTCGGGCTAGTGTTAGGGTTAGGGGACGTTGACGGTTTAGGGTCCAGGTGAGGGTATGACAACTCTTTAGGGGGAGCGTAACTGTGAGGGTGCGGGTTAGTGTTACTGTTAGTGTTCGGGTTAGGATTAGGGGACTTGTGAGGGTCAGGCTTCGGGGAAGGTTTAGGGTTAAGGTTCGGGCTAGGGTTAAGGTTAGGGAATGGGGATGGTTTAGGGTCCAGGTGAGGGTACGACAACGCTTTATGGGGAGCGTACGTGTGAGGTCGCGGGTTAGTGTTAGCGTACGGGTTAGGATTAGGAGGCGTGTGAGGGTCAGGCTTCGGGGAAGTGTTAGGGTTAGGATTCGGCCTAGGGTTAGGGTTAGGGGACGGGGACGGTTTAGGGTCCAGGTGAGGGTACGACAACGCTTTAGGGGGAGCGTATATGTGAGGGCCCGGGTTAGTGTTAGCGTACGTGTTGGGATTAGGGGACGGGTGAGGATCAGGCTTCGGGGAAGGGTTAGGTTTAGGGTTCGGGCTAGGGTTAGGTTTAGGGGACGGGGACCGTTTAGGGTCCACGTGAGGGTACGACAACGCTTTAGGGGGAGCGTACGTGTGACGACGCGGGTTACTGTTAGTTTTAGTGTTCGGGTTAGGATTAGGGGACCGGTGAGGGTCAGGCTTCGGGTAAGGGTTAGGGTTAAGGTTCGGGCTAGGGTTAAGGTTAGGGGACGGGGATGGTTTAGGGTCCAGGTGAGGGTACGACAACTCTCTAGGGGGAGCGTACGTGTGAGGGCGCGGTTTAGTGTTAGCGTACGGGTTAGCATTAGGGGACGGGTGAGGTTCTGGCTTCGGGGAAGTGTTAGGGTTAGGGTTCGGGCTAGTGTAAGGTTTAGGGGACGGGGACGGTTTAGGGTCCAGGTGAGGGTACGACAACGCTTTAGGGGGAGCGTACGTGTGAGGGCGTGTTGTAGTGTTAGCGTACGGATTAGGATTATGACACGGGTGAGGGTCAGGTTTCGGAGAAGGGTTAGGGTTAAGGTTCGGGCTAGGGTTAGGGGACGGGGACGGTTTAGGATCCAAGTGAGGGTACGACAACGCTTTAGGGGCAGCGTATGTGTGAGGGCGCGGGTTAGTGTTAGCGTACGGGTTAGGATTAGGGGACGGGTGAGGGTCATGCTTCGAGGAAGGGTTAGGGTTCGGGCTACGGTTAGGGTTAGGGGAAGGGGACGGTTTAGGGTCCAGGTGAGGGTACGACAACGCTTTAGGGGGAGCGTACGTGTGAGGGCGCGGGTTAGTGTTAGCGTATGTGTTAGGATTAGGGGACGGGTGAGGGTCAGGGTTCAGGGAAGGATTAGGGTTAGGGTTCGGGCTAGGTTTAGGGTTAGGGGACGGGGACGGTTTAGGGTCCAGGTGAGGGTACGACAACGCTTTAGGGGGAGCATACGTGTGAGGGCGCAGGTTAGTGTTAGCGTACGGGTTAGGATTAAGGGACGGGTGAGGGTCAGGCTTCTGGGAATTGTTAGGGTTAGGGTTCGGGCTAGGGTTAGGGTTAGGGGACGGGGACGGTTTAGGGTCCATGTGAGGGTAGGATAACCCTTTAGGGGGAGCGTACGTGTGAGAGCGCGGGTTACTATTAGCGTACGGGTTACGATTAGGGATCGGGTGAGGGTCAGGCTTCGGGGAAGCGTTAGGGTTCGGGTTCGGGCTAGGGTTAGGGTTAGGGGACGTTGACGGTTTAGGGTCCAGGTGAGGGTATGACAACTCTTTAGGGGGAGCGTAACTGTGAGGGTGCGGGTTAGTGTTACTGTTAGTGTTCGGGTTAGGATTAGGGGACTTGTGAGGGTCAGGCTTCGGGGAAGGTTTAGGGTTAAGGTTCGGGCTAGGGTTAAGGTTAGGGAATGGGGATGGTTTAGGGTCCAGGTGAGGGTACGACAACGCTTTATGGGGAGCGTACGTGTGAGGTCGCGGGTTAGTGTTAGCGTACGGGTTAGGATTAGGAGGCGTGTGAGGGTCAGGCTTCGGGGAAGTGTTAGGGTTAGGATTCGGCCTAGGGTTAGGGTTAGGGGACGGGGACGGTTTAGGGTCCAGGTGAGGGTACGACAACGCTTTAGGGGGAGCGTATATGTGAGGGCCCGGGTTAGTGTTAGCGTACGTGTTGGGATTAGGGGACGGGTGAGGATCAGGCTTCGGGGAAGGGTTAGGTTTAGGGTTCGGGCTAGGGTTAGGTTTAGGGGACGGGGACCGTTTAGGGTCCACGTGAGGGTACGACAACGCTTTAGGGGGAGCGTACGTGTGACGACGCGGGTTACTGTTAGTTTTAGTGTTCGGGTTAGGATTAGGGGACCGGTGAGGGTCAGGCTTCGGGTAAGGGTTAGGGTTAAGGTTCGGGCTAGGGTTAAGGTTAGGGGACGGGGATGGTTTAGGGTCCAGGTGAGGGTACGACAACTCTCTAGGGGGAGCGTACGTGTGAGGGCGCGGTTTAGTGTTAGCGTACGGGTTAGCATTAGGGGACGGGTGAGGTTCTGGCTTCGGGGAAGTGTTAGGGTTAGGGTTCGGGCTAGTGTAAGGTTTAGGGGACGGGGACGGTTTAGGGTCCAGGTGAGGGTACGACAACGCTTTAGGGGGAGCGTACGTGTGAGGGCGTGTTGTAGTGTTAGCGTACGGATTAGGATTATGACACGGGTGAGGGTCAGGTTTCGGAGAAGGGTTAGGGTTAAGGTTCGGGCTAGGGTTAGGGGACGGGGACGGTTTAGGATCCAAGTGAGGGTACGACAACGCTTTAGGGGCAGCGTATGTGTGAGGGCGCGGGTTAGTGTTAGCGTACGGGTTAGGATTAGGGGACGGGTGAGGGTCATGCTTCGAGGAAGGGTTAGGGTTCGGGCTACGGTTAGGGTTAGGGGAAGGGGACGGTTTAGGGTCCAGGTGAGGGTACGACAACGCTTTAGGGGGAGCGTACGTGTGAGGGCGCGGGTTAGTGTTAGCGTATGTGTTAGGATTAGGGGACGGGTGAGGGTCAGGGTTCAGGGAAGGATTAGGGTTAGGGTTCGGGCTAGGTTTAGGGTTAGGGGACGGGGACGGTTTAGGGTCCAGGTGAGGGTACGACAACGCTTTAGGGGGAGCATACGTGTGAGGGCGCAGGTTAGTGTTAGCGTACGGGTTAGGATTAAGGGACGGGTGAGGGTCAGGCTTCTGGGAATTGTTAGGGTTAGGGTTCGGGCTAGGGTTAGGGTTAGGGGACGGGGACGGTTTAGGGTCCATGTGAGGGTAGGATAACCCTTTAGGGGGAGCGTACGTGTGAGAGCGCGGGTTACTATTAGCGTACGGGTTACGATTAGGGATCGGGTGAGGGTCAGGCTTCGGGGAAGCGTTAGGGTTCGGGTTCGGGCTAGGGTTAGGGTTGGGGACGTTGACGGTTTAGGGTCCAGGTGAGGGTATGACAACTCTTTAGGGGGAGCGTAACTGTGAGGGTGCGGGTTAGTGTTACTGTTAGTGTTCGGGTTAGGATTAGGGGACTTGTGAGGGTCAGGCTTCGGGGAAGGTTTAGGGTTAAGGTTCGGGCTAGGGTTAAGGTTAGGGAATGGGGATGGTTTAGGGTCCAGGTGAGGGTACGACAACGCTTTATGGGGAGCGTACGTGTGAGGTCGCGGGTTAGTGTTAGCGTACGGGTTAGGATTAGGAGGCGTGTGAGGGTCAGGCTTCGGGGAAGTGTTAGGGTTAGGATTCGGCCTAGGGTTAGGGTTAGGGGACGGGGACGGTTTAGGGTCCAGGTGAGGGTACGACAACGCTTTAGGGGGAGCGTATATGTGAGGGCCCGGGTTAGTGTTAGCGTACGTGTTGGGATTAGGGGACGGGTGAGGATCAGGCTTCGGGGAAGGGTTAGGTTTAGGGTTCGGGCTAGGGTTAGGTTTAGGGGACGGGGACCGTTTAGGGTCCACGTGAGGGTACGACAACGCTTTAGGGGGAGCGTACGTGTGACGACGCGGGTTACTGTTAGTTTTAGTGTTCGGGTTAGGATTAGGGGACCGGTGAGGGTCAGGCTTCGGGTAAGGGTTAGGGTTAAGGTTCGGGCTAGGGTTAAGGTTAGGGGACGGGGATGGTTTAGGGTCCAGGTGAGGGTACGACAACTCTCTAGGGGGAGCGTACGTGTGAGGGCGCGGTTTAGTGTTAGCGTACGGGTTAGCATTAGGGGACGGGTGAGGTTCTGGCTTCGGGGAAGTGTTAGGGTTAGGGTTCGGGCTAGTGTAAGGTTTAGGGGACGGGGACGGTTTAGGGTCCAGGTGAGGGTACGACAACGCTTTAGGGGGAGCGTACGTGTGAGGGCGTGTTGTAGTGTTAGCGTACGGATTAGGATTATGACACGGGTGAGGGTCAGGTTTCGAAGGTTAGGGTTAAGGTTCGGGCTAGGGTTAGGGGACGGGGACGGTTTAGGATCCAAGTGAGGGTACGACAACGCTTTAGGGGCAGCGTATGTGTGAGGGCGCGGGTTAGTGTTAGCGTACGGGTTAGGATTAGGGGACGGGTGAGGGTCATGCTTCGAGGAAGGGTTAGGGTTTGGGCTACGGTTAGGGTTAGGGGAAGGGGACGGTTTAGGGTCCAGGTGAGGGTACGACAACGCTTTAGGGGGAGCGTACGTGTGAGGGCGCGGGTTAGTGTTAGCGTATGTGTTAGGATTAGGGGACGGGTGAGGGTCAGGGTTCAGGGAAGGATTAGGGTTAGGGTTCGGGCTAGGTTTAGGGTTAGGGGACGGGGACGGTTTAGGGTCCAGGTGAGGGTACGACAACGCTTTAGGGGGAGCATACGTGTGAGGGCGCAGGTTAGTGTTAGCGTACGGGTTAGGATTAAGGGACGGGTGAGGGTCAGGCTTCTGGGAATTGTTAGGGTTAGGGTTCGGGCTAGGGTTAGGGTTAGGGGACGGGGACGGTTTAGGGTCCATGTGAGGGTAGGATAACCCTTTAGGGGGAGCGTACGTGTGAGAGCGCGGGTTACTATTAGCGTACGGGTTACGATTAGGGATCGGGTGAGGGTCAGGCTTCGGGGAAGCGTTAGGGTTCGGGTTCGGGCTAGGGTTAGGGTTAGGGGACGTTGACGGTTTAGGGTCCAGGTGAGGGTATGACAACTCTTTAGGGGGAGCGTAACTGTGAGGGTGCGGGTTAGTGTTACTGTTAGTGTTCGGGTTAGGATTAGGGGACTTGTGAGGGTCAGGCTTCGGGGAAGGTTTAGGGTTAAGGTTCGGGCTAGGGTTAAGGTTAGGGAATGGGGATGGTTTAGGGTCCAGGTGAGGGTACGACAACGCTTTATGGGGAGCGTACGTGTGAGGTCGCGGGTTAGTGTTAGCGTACGGGTTAGGATTAGGAGGCGTGTGAGGGTCAGGCTTCGGGGAAGTGTTAGGGTTAGGATTCGGCCTAGGGTTAGGGTTAGGGGACGGGGACGGTTTAGGGTCCAGGTGAGGGTACGACAACGCTTTAGGGGGAGCGTATATGTGAGGGCCCGGGTTAGTGTTAGCGTACGTGTTGGGATTAGGGGACGGGTGAGGATCAGGCTTCGGGGAAGGGTTAGGTTTAGGGTTCGGGCTAGGGTTAGGTTTAGGGGACGGGGACCGTTTAGGGTCCACGTGAGGGTACGACAACGCTTTAGGGGGAGCGTACGTGTGACGACGCGGGTTACTGTTAGTTTTAGTGTTCGGGTTAGGATTAGGGGACCGGTGAGGGTCAGGCTTCGGGTAAGGGTTAGGGTTAAGGTTCGGGCTAGGGTTAAGGTTAGGGGACGGGGATGGTTTAGGGTCCAGGTGAGGGTACGACAACTCTCTAGGGGGAGCGTACGTGTGAGGGCGCGGTTTAGTGTTAGCGTACGGGTTAGCATTAGGGGACGGGTGAGGTTCTGGCTTCGGGGAAGTGTTAGGGTTAGGGTTCGGGCTAGTGTAAGGTTTAGGGGACGGGGACGGTTTAGGGTCCAGGTGAGGGTACGACAACGCTTTAGGGGGAGCGTACGTGTGAGGGCGTGTTGTAGTGTTAGCGTACGGATTAGGATTATGACACGGGTGAGGGTCAGGTTTCGGAGAAGGGTTAGGGTTAAGGTTCGGGCTAGGGTTAGGGGACGGGGACGGTTTAGGATCCAAGTGAGGGTACGACAACGCTTTAGGGGCAGCGTATGTGTGAGGGCGCGGGTTAGTGTTAGCGTACGGGTTAGGATTAGGGGACGGGTGAGGGTCATGCTTCGAGGAAGGGTTAGGGTTCGGGCTACGGTTAGGGTTAGGGGAAGGGGACGGTTTAGGGTCCAGGTGAGGGTACGACAACGCTTTAGGGGGAGCGTACGTGTGAGGGCGCGGGTTAGTGTTAGCGTATGTGTTAGGATTAGGGGACGGGTGAGGGTCAGGGTTCAGGGAAGGATTAGGGTTAGGGTTCGGGCTAGGTTTAGGGTTAGGGGACGGGGACGGTTTAGGGTCCAGGTGAGGGTACGACAACGCTTTAGGGGGAGCATACGTGTGAGGGCGCAGGTTAGTGTTAGCGTACGGGTTAGGATTAAGGGACGGGTGAGGGTCAGGCTTCTGGGAATTGTTAGGGTTAGGGTTCGGGCTAGGGTTAGGGTTAGGGGACGGGGACGGTTTAGGGTCCATGTGAGGGTAGGATAACCCTTTAGGGGGAGCGTACGTGTGAGAGCGCGGGTTACTATTAGCGTACGGGTTACGATTAGGGATCGGGTGAGGGTCAGGCTTCGGGGAAGTGTTAGGGTTCGGGTTCGGGCTAGGGTTAGGGTTAGGGGACGTTGACGGTTTAGGGTCCAGGTGAGGGTATGACAACTCTTTAGGGGAAGCGTAACTGTGAGGGTGCGGGTTAGTGTTACTGTTAGTGTTCGGGTTAGGATTAGGGGACTTGTGAGGGTCAGTCTTCGGGGAAGGTTTAGGGTTAAGGTTCGGGCTAGGGTTAAGGTTAGGGAATGGGGATGGTTTAGGGTCCAGGTGAGGGTACGACAACGTTTTATGGGGAGCGTACGTGTGAGGGCGCGGGTTAGTGTTAGCGTACGGTTTAGGATTAGGGGAGGGGTGAGAGTCAGGTTTCGGGGAAGGGTTAGGGTTAGGGTTCGGGGTAGGGTTAGGGTTAGGGGACGGGGACGGTTTAAGGTCCAGGTGAGGGTACGACAACGCTTTAGGTGGAGCGTACGTGTGAGGGCGCGGGTTAGTGTTATCGTAAGGGTTGGGATTAGGGGACGGGTGAGGGTCAGGCTTCGGGGAAGGGTTAGGGTTAGGGTTCGGGCTAGGGTTAGGGTTAGGGGATGGGGACGGTTTAGGGTTCAGGTGAGTGTACGACAACGCTTTAGGGGGAGCGTACGTGTGAGGGCGCGTATTAGTATTAGCGTACGGGTTAGGAGTAGGGGACGGGTGAAGGTCAGGCTTCAGGGAAGGATTAGGGTTAGGGTTCGGGCTAGGGTTAGGGTTAGGGGTCGGGGAAGGTTTAGGGTCCCGTTGAGGGTATGACAACGTTTTAGGGGGAGCGTACGTGTGAGGGCGCGGGTTAGTGTTAGCCTACGGGTTAGGATTAGGGGACGGGTGAGGGTCAGGCTTCGGGGAATGGTTAGGGTTAGGGTTTGGGCTAGGGTTAGGGTTAGGGTTCGGGGACGGTTTAGAGTCCAGGTGAGGGTACGATAACGCTTTAGGGGGAGCGTACGTGTGAGGGCGCGGGTTAGTGTTAGCGTACAGGTTAGTATTAGGGGACAGGTGAGGGTCAGGCTTCGGGGAATGGTTAGGCTTAGGGTTCGGACTAGGTTTAGGGCTAGGGGATGGGGACGTTTTAGGGTCCAGGTGAGGGTACGACAATGCTTTAAGGGGAGCATACGTGTGAGGGCGCGGGTTAGTGTTAGTGTTAGTGTTCGGGTTAGGATTAGGGGACTTGTGAGGGTCAGACTTCGGGGAAGGGTTAGGGTTAAGGTTCGGGCTAGGGTTAAGGTTAGGAAACTGGGACGGTTTAGGGTCCAGGTGAGGGTACGACAATTCTCTAGGGGGAGCGTATGTGTGAGGGCGCGGTTTAGTGTTAGCGTACGGGTTAGGATTAGGGGACGGGTGAGGTTCAGGCTTCGGGGAAGGGTTAGGGTTAGGGTTCGGGCTAGTGTAAGGTTTAGGGGACAGGGACGGTTTAGGGTCCATGTGAGGGTACGATAACGCTTTAGGGGGAGCGTACGTGTGAGGGCGTGGAGTAGTGTTAGCGTACGGATTAGGATTATGACACGGGTGAGGGTCAGGTTTCGGAGAAGGGTTAGGGTTAAGGTTCGGGCTAGGGTTAGGGGACGGGGACGGTTTAGGATCCAGGTGAGGGTACGACAACGCTTTAGGGGCAGCGTATGTGTGAGGGTGCGGGTTAGTGTTAGCGTACGGGTTAGGATTAGGGGACGGGTGAGGGTCATGCTTCGGGGAAGGGTTAGGGTTCGGGCTAGGGTTAGGATTAGGGGATGGGGACGGTTTAGGGTCCAGGTGACGGTACGACAACGTTTTAGGGGGAGCGTACGTGTGAGGGCGCGGGTTAGTGTTAGTGTATGTGTTAGGATTAGGGGACGGGTGAGGGTCAGGGTTCGGGGAAGGATTAGGGTTAGGGTTCGGGCTAGGTTTAGGGTTAGGGGACGGGGACGGTTTAGGGTCCAGGTGAGGACACAACAACGATTTAGGGGGAGCGTACGTGTGAGGGCGCTGGTTAGTGTTAGCGTACGGGTTTGTATTAGGGGACGGGTGACGGTCAGGGTTCGGGGAAGGGTTAGGGTCAGCGTTCGGGCTAGGGTTAGGGTTAGGGGATGGGGACGGTTTAGGTTCCAGTTGAGGGTACGACAACGCTTTAGGGGGAGCGTACATGTGCGGGCGCGGGTTAGTGTTAGCGTACGGGTTAGGATTAGGGGAGGGGTGAGAGTCAGTCTTCGGGGAAGGGTTAAGGTTAGGGTTCGGGCTAGGGTTAGTGTTAGGGAACGGGGACGGTTTAGGGTCCAGGTGAGGGTATGACGCTTTAGGTGGAGCGTACGTGTGAGGGCGTGGGTTAGTGTTAGCGTACGGGTTGGGATTAGGGTACGGGTGAGGGTCAGGCTTCGGGGAAGGGTTAGGGTTAGGGTTCGGGCTAGGGTTAGGGTTAGGGGACGGGGACGGTTTAGGGTCCAGGTGAGGGTACGACAGCGCTTTATGGTGAGCGTACGTGTGAGGGCGCGGGTTAGTGTTAGCGTACGGGTTAGGATTTGGGGACGGGTGAGGGTCAGGCTTCGGGGAAGGGTTAGGGTTAGGGTTCGGGCTAGGGTTAGGGTTAGGGGATGGGGACGGTTTAGGGTTCAGGTGAGGGTATGACAACGCTTTAGGGGGAGCGTACGTGTGAGGGCGCGTATTAGTATTAGCGTACGGGTTAGGATTAGGGGACGGGTGAAGGTCAGGCTTCAGAGAAGAATTAGGGTTAGGGTTCGGGCTAGGGTTAGGGTTAGGGGTAGGGGAAGGTTTAGGGTCCAGTTGAGGGTATGACAACGCTTTAGGGGGAGCGTACGTGTGAGGGCGCGGATTAGTGTTAGCCTACGGGTTAGGATTAGGGGACGGGTGAGGGTCAGACTTCGGGGAAGGTTAGGGTTAGGTTTTGGGCTAGGGTTAGGGTTAGGGGACGGGGACGGTTTAGGGTCCAGGTGAGGGTACGATAACGCTTTAGGGGGAGCGTACGTGTGAGGGCGCGGGTTAGTGTTAGCGTACGGATTAGGATTAGGGGACAGGTGAGGGTCAGGCTGCGGGGAAGTGTTAGGCTTAGGGTTCGGACTAGGGTTAGGGTTAGGGGATGGGGACGTTTTAGGGTCCAGGTGAGGGTACGACAATGCTTTAAGGGGAGCGTACGTGTGAGGGCGCGGGTTAGTGTTAGCGTACGGGTTAGGATTAGGGGACGGGTGAGGGTCAGACTTCGGGGAAGGGTTAGGGTTAGGGTTCGGGCTAGGGTTAGGGTTAGGGGATGGGGACGGTTTAGGGTTCAGGTGAGGGTATGACAACGCTTTAGGGGGAGCGTACGTGTGAGGGCGCGTATTAGTATTAGCGTACGGGTTAGGATTAGGGGACGGGTTAAGGTTAGGCTTCAGGGAAGGATTAGGGTTAGGGTTCGGGCTAGGGTTAGGGTTAGGGGTCGGGGACGGTTTAGGGTCCAGGTGAGGGTACGACAACGCTTTAGGGGGAGCGTACGTGTGAGGGCGTGGAGTA
Organism: Lagenorhynchus albirostris; assembly: GCF_949774975.1. Lineage (NCBI taxonomy): Eukaryota > Metazoa > Chordata > Mammalia > Artiodactyla > Delphinidae > Lagenorhynchus > Lagenorhynchus albirostris. Next base: position 134,766,443 of record NC_083097.1, read on the forward strand.
GTGTTAGCTTACGGATTAGGATTATGACACGGGTGAGGGTCAGGTTTCGGAGAAGGGTTAGGGTTAGGGTTCGGGCTAGGTGTAGGGTTAGGGGATGGGGACGGTTTAGGGTTCAGGTGAGGGTACGACAACGCTTTAGAGGGAGCGTACGTGTGAGGGCGCAGGTTAGTGTTAGCGTACGGTTTAGGATTAGGGGACAGGTGAGTGTGAGGCTTCGGGGAAGGGTTAGGGTTAGGGTTCATGCTAGGGTTAGGGTTAGGGGACGGGGACGGTTTAGGATCCAGGTGAGGGTACGACAACGCTTTAGGGGGAGCATACGTGTGAGGGCATGGGTTAGTGTTAGCGTACGGTTTAGGATTAGGGGACAGGTGAGTGTGAGGCTTCTGGGAAGGGTTAGGGTTAGGGTTCATGCTAGGGTTAGGGTTAGGGGACGGGGACGGTTTAGGATCCAGGTGAGGGTACGACAACGCTTTAGGGGGAGCGTACGTGTGAGGGCGTGGGTTAGTGTTAGCGTACGGGTTAGGATTATTGGACGGGTGAGGGTCAGGCTTCGGGGAAGGTTTAGGGTTAGGGTTCGGGCTGGGGTTAGGGTTAGGGGACGGGGACGGATTAGGGTCCAGCTGAGGGTAACAACGCTTTAGGTGGAGCGTACGTGTGAGGGCGTGGGTTAGTGTTAGCGTACGGATTACGATTAGGGGACGGGTGAGGGTCAGGCTTCGGGTAAGGGTTAGGGTTTTTGTTTGGGCTAATGTTAGTGTTAGGGGACGGGGACGATTTAGGGTCCAGGTGAGGGTACGACAACGTTTTAGGGGGAGCGTACGTGTGAGGGCGCGGGTTAGTGTTAGCGTACGGGTTAGGATTAGGGGACCGGTGAGTGTCGGGCTTCGGGGAAGGGTTAGGTTTAGGGTTCGGGCTAGGGTTAGGGTTAGGAGATGGGGACCGTTTAGGGTCCAGGTGAGGGTACGACAACGCTTTAGGGGGAGCGTACGTGTGAGGGCGCGGGATAGAGTTAGCGTACGGGTTAGGATTAGGGGACGGGTGAGGGTCAGGCTTCGGGGAAGGCTTATGGTTAGGGTTCGGGCTAGGGTTAGGGCTAGGGGACGGGGAGAGTTGAGGGTCCAGGTGAGGGTTTGACAACGCTTTAGGGGGAGCGTACGTGTGAGGACGCAGGATAGTGTTAGCGTACGGGTTAGGATTAGGGGACGGGTGAGGGTCAGGTTTCGGGGAAGGGTTAGGGTTACGGTTCGGGCTAGGGTTAGGGTTACAGTTAGGGGACGGTTTAGGGTCCAGGGGAGGTTACGACAACGCTTTAGGGGGAGCGTACGTGTGACGGCGCAGGTTAGTATTAGCGTACGGATTAGGATTAGGGGAAGGGTGAGGGTCAGGCTTCGGAGAACTGCTAGGGTTAGGTTTCGGGCTAGGGTTAGGGTTAGGGGACGGGGACGGTTTAGGGTCCAGGTGAGGGTACGACAACGCTTTAGGGGGAGGGTACGTGTAAGGGCGCGGGATAGTGTTAGCGTACAGGTTAGGTTTAGGGGACGGGTGAGGGTCAGGCTTCGGGGAAGGGTTAGGGTTATGGTTCGGTCTAGGGTTAAGGTTAGTGGACGGGGCCGTTTAGGGTCCAGGTGAGGGTACGACAACGCTTTAGGGGCATAGTACGTGTGAGGGCGCGGGTTAGTGTTAGCGTACGGGTTAGGATTAGGGGACGGGTGAGGGTCAGGCTTCGGGGAAGTATTAGGGTTAGGTTTCGGGCTAGGGTTAGGGTTAGGGGACGGGGACGGTTTAGGGTCCAGGTGAGGGTACGACAACGCTTTAGGGGGAGCGTACGTGTGAGGGCGCGGGTTAGTGTTAGCGTACGGGTTAGGATTAGGGGACGGGTGAGGGTCAGGCTTCGGGGAAGGGTGAGGGTTAGGGTGGGGCTAGCGTTAGGGTTACGGATAGGGGACGGTTTAGGGTCCAGGTGAGGGTACGACAACGTTTTAGGGGGAGCGTATGTGTGGGGGCGTGGGTTAGTGTTAGAGTACGGGTTAGGATTAGGGGACGGGTGAGGGTCAGGCTTCGGGGAAGGGATAGGGTTAGGGTTCGGGCTAGGGTTAGGGTTAGGTGATGGGGACGGTTTAGTGTTAAGGTGAGGGTACGACAACGCTTTGCGGGAGCGTACGTGTGAGGGCGCGGGTTAGTGTTAGCGTACGGGTTAGGATTAGGGGACGGGTGAGGGTCAGGATTCGGGGAAGGGTTAGGGTTAGGGTTCGGGCTAGGGTTAGGGTTAGGATACGGGGACGGTTTACGGTCCAGGTGAGGGTACGACAAAGCTTTAGGGGGAGCGTACATGTGAGGGCGCGGGTTTTTGTTAGCATACCGGTTCGGATTAGGGGACGGGTGAGGGTCAGGCTTCGGGGAAGTGTTAGGGTTAAGGTTCGAGCTAGGGTTAAGGTTAGGGTACGGGGACGGTTTAGGGTCCAGGTGAGGGTACGACAACGCTTTAGGGGGAGCGTACTTGTGAGGGCGTTGGTTAGTGTTAGCGTACGGGTTAGGATTAAGGGACGGGTGAGGGTCAGGCTTCAGGGAAGCGTTAGGGTTCGGGTTCGGGCTAGGGTTAGGGTTAGGGGACGGGGACAGTTTAGGGTCTAGCTGAGGGTAAGACAACGCTTTAGGGGGAGCGTACATGTGAGGGTGTGGGTTAGTGTTAGCGTACGGGTTAGGATTCGGGGACTGGTGAGGGTCAGGCATCGGGGAAGGGTTAGGGTTAGGGTTCGGCCTAGGGTTAGGGTTAGGGGATGGGGACGGTTTAGGGTCCAGGTGAGGGTACGAGAACGCTTTAGGGGGAGCGTACGTGTGAGGGTGTATGTTAGTGTTAGCGTACAGGTTAGGATTAGGGGACGGGTGAGGGTCGGGCTTCGGCGAAGTGCTAGGGTTAGGGTTCAGGCTAGGGTTAGGGTTAGGGGACGGGGATGGTTTAGGGTCCAGGTGAGGGTACGACAAAGCTTTAGTGTGAGCGTAAGTGTGAGGGTGCGGGTTAGTGTTAGTTACGGGTTAGGATTAGGGTACGGGTGAGGATCAGATTTGGGGAAGTGTTAGGGTTAGGGTTCGGTCTAGGGTTAGCGTTAGGGGACAGGGAAAGTTTAGGGTCCAGGTGAGGGTACGGCAACGCTTTAGGGGCAGCGTACGTGTGAGGGAGCGTGTTAGTGTTAGCGTACAGGCTAAGATTATGGAACGGTTGAGGGTCAGTCTTTGGGGAACGTTTAGTGTTAGGGTTCGGGGTAGGGTTAGGGTTACGGTTAGGGGACCTTTTAGGGTCCAGGTGAGGGTACGACAACGCTTTAGGGGGAGCGTACGTGTCAGGGCGCTGGTTAGTGTTAGCCTACGGGTTAGGATTAGGGGACTGGTGAGGGTCAGGCTTCGGGGAAGTGTGAGTGTTAGGGTTCGGGCTAGGGTAGGGTTAGAGGACGGGGACGGTTTAGGGTCCAGGTGAGGGTACGACAACGATTTAGGGGCAGCGTACATGTGAGGGCGCAGGTTAGTGTTAGCATACGGGTTAAGATTAGGGGACGGGTGAGGGTCAGGCTTCGGGGAAGGGTTAGGGTTAGGGTTCGGGCTAGGGTTAGGGTTAGGGGACGGGGACGGTTTAGGGTCCAGGTGACGGTACGACAACGCTTTAGGGGGAGCGTACGTGTGAGGGCGTGGTTTAGTGTTAGCGTACGGGTTAGGATTACGGGACGGGTGAGGCTCAGGCTTCGGGGAAGGGTTAGTGTTAAGATTCGGGCTAGGGTTAGGGTTACGGTTAGGGGAAGGTTTAGGGTCCAGGTGAGGGTACGACAACGCTTTAGGGGGAGCGTACGTGTGAGGGCGCAGGTTAGTGTTAGCTTACGGTTTAGGATTAGGGGACGGGTGAGGGTCAGGCTTCAGGGAAGTGCTAGTGTTGAGGTTCGGGCTAGGGTTAGGGTTAGGGGACGGGGACGTGTTAGGGTCCAGGGGAGGGTACGACAACGCTTTAGGGGGAGCGTACGAGTGAGGGCGCGGGATAGTGTTAGCGTACGGGTTAGGATTAGGGGACGGGTGAGGGTCAGGCTTCGCGGAAATGTTAGTGTTACGGTTCGGGCTAGGGTTAATGTTAGGGGACGGGGCGGTTTAGGGTCCAGATGAGGGTATGACAACGCTTTAGGGGCAGCGTACGTGTGAGGGCGCGGGTTAGTGTTAGCGTACGGGTTAGGATTAGGGTACAGGTGAGGGTCAGGCTTCGGGGATGTGCTAGGGTTAGGGTTCGGGCTAGGGTTAGGGTTAGGGGACGGGGACGGTTTAGGGTCCAGATGAGGGTACGACAACGCTTTAGTTGGAGTGTACGTGTGAGGGCGCGGGTTAGTGTTAGCGTACGGGTTAGGATTAGGGGACGGGTGAGGGTCAGGTTTAGGGGAAGGGTTAGGGTTCGGGTTCGGGCTAGGGTTAGGGTTAGAGGACGGGGACGGTTTAGGGTCTAGGTGAGGGTAAGACAACGCTTTAGGGGGAGCGTACGTTTGAGGGCGTGGGTTAGTGTTAGCGTACGGGTTAGTATTAGGAGACTGGTGAGGGTCAGGCTTCGGGGAAGGGTTAGGGTTAGGGTTCGGGCTAGGGTTAGGGTTAGGGGATGGGGACGGTTTAGGGTCCAGGTGAGGGTACGACAACGCTTTAGGGGGAGCGTACGTGTGAGGGCGCGGGATCGAGTTAGCGTACGGGTTAGGATTAGGGGACGGGTGAGTGTCAGGATTCGGGGAAGGGTTAGGGTTAGGGTTCGGGCTAGGGTTAGGGCTAGGGGACGGGGAGAGTTGAGGGTCCAGGTGAGGGTATGACAACGCTTTAGGGGGAGCGTACGTGTGAGGACGCGGGATAGTGTTAGCATACGTGTTAGGATTAGGGGACGGGTGAGGGTCAGGTTTCGGGGAAGGGTTAGGGTTACGGTTCGGTCTAGGGTTAGGGTTACGGTTAGGGAAGATTTAGGGTCCAGGTGAGGGTAGGACAACGCTTTAGGGGGAGCGTACGTGTGAGGGCGCAGGTTAGTTTTAGCGTACAGGTTAGGATTAGGGGACGGGTGAGGGTCAGGATTCTGGGAAGTGCTAGGGTTAGGGTTCGGGCTAGGGTTAGGGTTAGGGGACGGGGACGGTTTAGGGTCCTGGTGAGGGTATGGCAACGCTTTAGGGGGAGCGTACGTGTGAGGGCGAGGGTTAGTGTTAGCGTACGGCTTAGGATTAGGAGACGGGTGAGGGTCAGGTTTCGGGGAAGTGTTACGGTTAGGGTTCGGGCTAGGGTTAGTGTTAGGGTACGGGGACGGTATAGGGTCTAGCTGAGGGTAACAATGCTTTAGGAGGAGCGTACGTGTAAGGGAGCGGGTTAGTTTTAGCGTACGGGTTAGGATTAGGGGACGGGTGAGGGTCAGGCTTTGGGGAAATGTTAGGGTTAGGTTTCGGGCTAGGGTTAGGGTTAGGGGACTGGGCGATTTAGGGTCCAGGTGAGGGTATGACAATGCTTTAGGAGCAGCGTACGTTTGAGGGCGCGGGTTCGTGTTGGCGTACGGGTTAGGATTAGGGTACGGGTGAGGGTCAGGCTTCGTGGAAGTGCTAGGTTTAGGGTTCAGGCTAGGGTTAGGGTTAGGGGATGGGGACGGTTTAGGTTCCAGGTGAGGGTACGACAACGCTTTAGGGGGATCGTACGTGTGAGGGCGCAGGTTAGTGTTAGCGTTCGGGTTAGGATTAGGGGACGTGTGAGGGTTAGGCTTCGGGGAAGGGTTAGGGTTAGGGTTCGGGCTAGGGTTAGGTTTAGGGGACGGGGACGGTTTAGGGTCCAGGTGAGGGTACGACAACGCTTTAGGTGGAACGTACGTGTGAGGGCGCGGGTTAGTGTTAGCGTACGGGTTAGGATTAGGAGACGGGTGAGTGTCAGGCTTCGGGGAAAGGTGAGGGTTAGGGTCGGACTAGCGTTAGGGTTACGGATAGGGGACGGTTTAGGATCCAGGTGAGGGTACGACAACGCTTTAGGGGGAGCGTACGTGTGAGGGCGCACGTTAGTGTTAGCGTACTGGTTAGGATTAGGGGACGGGTGAGGGTCAGGCTTCGGGGAAGTGCTAGTGTTAGGGTTCGGGCTAGGGTGAGGGTTAGGGGACGGGGACGGTTTAGGGTCCAGGTGAGGGTACGACAACGCTTTAGGGGGAGCGTATATGTGAGGGCCCGGGTTAGTGTTAGCGTACGTGTTGGGATTAGGGGACGGGTGAGGATCAGGCTTCGGGGAAGGGTTAGGTTTAGGGTTCGGGCTAGGGTTAGGTTTAGGGGACGGGGACCGTTTAGGGTCCACGTGAGGGTACGACAACGCTTTAGGGGGAGCGTACGTGTGACGACGCGGGTTACTGTTAGTTTTAGTGTTCGGGTTAGGATTAGGGGACCGGTGAGGGTCAGGCTTCGGGTAAGGGTTAGGGTTAAGGTTCGGGCTAGGGTTAAGGTTAGGGGACGGGGATGGTTTAGGGTCCAGGTGAGGGTACGACAACTCTCTAGGGGGAGCGTACGTGTGAGGGCGCGGTTTAGTGTTAGCGTACGGGTTAGCATTAGGGGACGGGTGAGGTTCTGGCTTCGGGGAAGTGTTAGGGTTAGGGTTCGGGCTAGTGTAAGGTTTAGGGGACGGGGACGGTTTAGGGTCCAGGTGAGGGTACGACAACGCTTTAGGGGGAGCGTACGTGTGAGGGCGTGTTGTAGTGTTAGCGTACGGATTAGGATTATGACACGGGTGAGGGTCAGGTTTCGGAGAAGGGTTAGGGTTAAGGTTCGGGCTAGGGTTAGGGGACGGGGACGGTTTAGGATCCAAGTGAGGGTACGACAACGCTTTAGGGGCAGCGTATGTGTGAGGGCGCGGGTTAGTGTTAGCGTACGGGTTAGGATTAGGGGACGGGTGAGGGTCATGCTTCGAGGAAGGGTTAGGGTTCGGGCTACGGTTAGGGTTAGGGGAAGGGGACGGTTTAGGGTCCAGGTGAGGGTACGACAACGCTTTAGGGGGAGCGTACGTGTGAGGGCGCGGGTTAGTGTTAGCGTATGTGTTAGGATTAGGGGACGGGTGAGGGTCAGGGTTCAGGGAAGGATTAGGGTTAGGGTTCGGGCTAGGTTTAGGGTTAGGGGACGGGGACGGTTTAGGGTCCAGGTGAGGGTACGACAACGCTTTAGGGGGAGCATACGTGTGAGGGCGCAGGTTAGTGTTAGCGTACGGGTTAGGATTAAGGGACGGGTGAGGGTCAGGCTTCTGGGAATTGTTAGGGTTAGGGTTCGGGCTAGGGTTAGGGTTAGGGGACGGGGACGGTTTAGGGTCCATGTGAGGGTAGGATAACCCTTTAGGGGGAGCGTACGTGTGAGAGCGCGGGTTACTATTAGCGTACGGGTTACGATTAGGGATCGGGTGAGGGTCAGGCTTCGGGGAAGCGTTAGGGTTCGGGTTCGGGCTAGGGTTAGGGTTAGGGGACGTTGACGGTTTAGGGTCCAGGTGAGGGTATGACAACTCTTTAGGGGGAGCGTAACTGTGAGGGTGCGGGTTAGTGTTACTGTTAGTGTTCGGGTTAGGATTAGGGGACTTGTGAGGGTCAGGCTTCGGGGAAGGTTTAGGGTTAAGGTTCGGGCTAGGGTTAAGGTTAGGGAATGGGGATGGTTTAGGGTCCAGGTGAGGGTACGACAACGCTTTATGGGGAGCGTACGTGTGAGGTCGCGGGTTAGTGTTAGCGTACGGGTTAGGATTAGGAGGCGTGTGAGGGTCAGGCTTCGGGGAAGTGTTAGGGTTAGGATTCGGCCTAGGGTTAGGGTTAGGGGACGGGGACGGTTTAGGGTCCAGGTGAGGGTACGACAACGCTTTAGGGGGAGCGTATATGTGAGGGCCCGGGTTAGTGTTAGCGTACGTGTTGGGATTAGGGGACGGGTGAGGATCAGGCTTCGGGGAAGGGTTAGGTTTAGGGTTCGGGCTAGGGTTAGGTTTAGGGGACGGGGACCGTTTAGGGTCCACGTGAGGGTACGACAACGCTTTAGGGGGAGCGTACGTGTGACGACGCGGGTTACTGTTAGTTTTAGTGTTCGGGTTAGGATTAGGGGACCGGTGAGGGTCAGGCTTCGGGTAAGGGTTAGGGTTAAGGTTCGGGCTAGGGTTAAGGTTAGGGGACGGGGATGGTTTAGGGTCCAGGTGAGGGTACGACAACTCTCTAGGGGGAGCGTACGTGTGAGGGCGCGGTTTAGTGTTAGCGTACGGGTTAGCATTAGGGGACGGGTGAGGTTCTGGCTTCGGGGAAGTGTTAGGGTTAGGGTTCGGGCTAGTGTAAGGTTTAGGGGACGGGGACGGTTTAGGGTCCAGGTGAGGGTACGACAACGCTTTAGGGGGAGCGTACGTGTGAGGGCGTGTTGTAGTGTTAGCGTACGGATTAGGATTATGACACGGGTGAGGGTCAGGTTTCGGAGAAGGGTTAGGGTTAAGGTTCGGGCTAGGGTTAGGGGACGGGGACGGTTTAGGATCCAAGTGAGGGTACGACAACGCTTTAGGGGCAGCGTATGTGTGAGGGCGCGGGTTAGTGTTAGCGTACGGGTTAGGATTAGGGGACGGGTGAGGGTCATGCTTCGAGGAAGGGTTAGGGTTCGGGCTACGGTTAGGGTTAGGGGAAGGGGACGGTTTAGGGTCCAGGTGAGGGTACGACAACGCTTTAGGGGGAGCGTACGTGTGAGGGCGCGGGTTAGTGTTAGCGTATGTGTTAGGATTAGGGGACGGGTGAGGGTCAGGGTTCAGGGAAGGATTAGGGTTAGGGTTCGGGCTAGGTTTAGGGTTAGGGGACGGGGACGGTTTAGGGTCCAGGTGAGGGTACGACAACGCTTTAGGGGGAGCATACGTGTGAGGGCGCAGGTTAGTGTTAGCGTACGGGTTAGGATTAAGGGACGGGTGAGGGTCAGGCTTCTGGGAATTGTTAGGGTTAGGGTTCGGGCTAGGGTTAGGGTTAGGGGACGGGGACGGTTTAGGGTCCATGTGAGGGTAGGATAACCCTTTAGGGGGAGCGTACGTGTGAGAGCGCGGGTTACTATTAGCGTACGGGTTACGATTAGGGATCGGGTGAGGGTCAGGCTTCGGGGAAGCGTTAGGGTTCGGGTTCGGGCTAGGGTTAGGGTTAGGGGACGTTGACGGTTTAGGGTCCAGGTGAGGGTATGACAACTCTTTAGGGGGAGCGTAACTGTGAGGGTGCGGGTTAGTGTTACTGTTAGTGTTCGGGTTAGGATTAGGGGACTTGTGAGGGTCAGGCTTCGGGGAAGGTTTAGGGTTAAGGTTCGGGCTAGGGTTAAGGTTAGGGAATGGGGATGGTTTAGGGTCCAGGTGAGGGTACGACAACGCTTTATGGGGAGCGTACGTGTGAGGTCGCGGGTTAGTGTTAGCGTACGGGTTAGGATTAGGAGGCGTGTGAGGGTCAGGCTTCGGGGAAGTGTTAGGGTTAGGATTCGGCCTAGGGTTAGGGTTAGGGGACGGGGACGGTTTAGGGTCCAGGTGAGGGTACGACAACGCTTTAGGGGGAGCGTATATGTGAGGGCCCGGGTTAGTGTTAGCGTACGTGTTGGGATTAGGGGACGGGTGAGGATCAGGCTTCGGGGAAGGGTTAGGTTTAGGGTTCGGGCTAGGGTTAGGTTTAGGGGACGGGGACCGTTTAGGGTCCACGTGAGGGTACGACAACGCTTTAGGGGGAGCGTACGTGTGACGACGCGGGTTACTGTTAGTTTTAGTGTTCGGGTTAGGATTAGGGGACCGGTGAGGGTCAGGCTTCGGGTAAGGGTTAGGGTTAAGGTTCGGGCTAGGGTTAAGGTTAGGGGACGGGGATGGTTTAGGGTCCAGGTGAGGGTACGACAACTCTCTAGGGGGAGCGTACGTGTGAGGGCGCGGTTTAGTGTTAGCGTACGGGTTAGCATTAGGGGACGGGTGAGGTTCTGGCTTCGGGGAAGTGTTAGGGTTAGGGTTCGGGCTAGTGTAAGGTTTAGGGGACGGGGACGGTTTAGGGTCCAGGTGAGGGTACGACAACGCTTTAGGGGGAGCGTACGTGTGAGGGCGTGTTGTAGTGTTAGCGTACGGATTAGGATTATGACACGGGTGAGGGTCAGGTTTCGGAGAAGGGTTAGGGTTAAGGTTCGGGCTAGGGTTAGGGGACGGGGACGGTTTAGGATCCAAGTGAGGGTACGACAACGCTTTAGGGGCAGCGTATGTGTGAGGGCGCGGGTTAGTGTTAGCGTACGGGTTAGGATTAGGGGACGGGTGAGGGTCATGCTTCGAGGAAGGGTTAGGGTTCGGGCTACGGTTAGGGTTAGGGGAAGGGGACGGTTTAGGGTCCAGGTGAGGGTACGACAACGCTTTAGGGGGAGCGTACGTGTGAGGGCGCGGGTTAGTGTTAGCGTATGTGTTAGGATTAGGGGACGGGTGAGGGTCAGGGTTCAGGGAAGGATTAGGGTTAGGGTTCGGGCTAGGTTTAGGGTTAGGGGACGGGGACGGTTTAGGGTCCAGGTGAGGGTACGACAACGCTTTAGGGGGAGCATACGTGTGAGGGCGCAGGTTAGTGTTAGCGTACGGGTTAGGATTAAGGGACGGGTGAGGGTCAGGCTTCTGGGAATTGTTAGGGTTAGGGTTCGGGCTAGGGTTAGGGTTAGGGGACGGGGACGGTTTAGGGTCCATGTGAGGGTAGGATAACCCTTTAGGGGGAGCGTACGTGTGAGAGCGCGGGTTACTATTAGCGTACGGGTTACGATTAGGGATCGGGTGAGGGTCAGGCTTCGGGGAAGCGTTAGGGTTCGGGTTCGGGCTAGGGTTAGGGTTAGGGGACGTTGACGGTTTAGGGTCCAGGTGAGGGTATGACAACTCTTTAGGGGGAGCGTAACTGTGAGGGTGCGGGTTAGTGTTACTGTTAGTGTTCGGGTTAGGATTAGGGGACTTGTGAGGGTCAGGCTTCGGGGAAGGTTTAGGGTTAAGGTTCGGGCTAGGGTTAAGGTTAGGGAATGGGGATGGTTTAGGGTCCAGGTGAGGGTACGACAACGCTTTATGGGGAGCGTACGTGTGAGGTCGCGGGTTAGTGTTAGCGTACGGGTTAGGATTAGGAGGCGTGTGAGGGTCAGGCTTCGGGGAAGTGTTAGGGTTAGGATTCGGCCTAGGGTTAGGGTTAGGGGACGGGGACGGTTTAGGGTCCAGGTGAGGGTACGACAACGCTTTAGGGGGAGCGTATATGTGAGGGCCCGGGTTAGTGTTAGTGTACGTGTTGGGATTAGGGGACGGGTGAGGATCAGGCTTCGGGGAAGGGTTAGGTTTAGGGTTCGGGCTAGGGTTAGGTTTAGGGGACGGGGACCGTTTAGGGTCCACGTGAGGGTACGACAACGCTTTAGGGGGAGCGTACGTGTGACGACGCGGGTTACTGTTAGTTTTAGTGTTCGGGTTAGGATTAGGGGACCGGTGAGGGTCAGGCTTCGGGTAAGGGTTAGGGTTAAGGTTCGGGCTAGGGTTAAGGTTAGGGGACGGGGATGGTTTAGGGTCCAGGTGAGGGTACGACAACTCTCTAGGGGGAGCGTACGTGTGAGGGCGCGGTTTAGTGTTAGCGTACGGGTTAGCATTAGGGGACGGGTGAGGTTCTGGCTTCGGGGAAGTGTTAGGGTTAGGGTTCGGGCTAGTGTAAGGTTTAGGGGACGGGGACGGTTTAGGGTCCAGGTGAGGGTACGACAACGCTTTAGGGGGAGCGTACGTGTGAGGGCGTGTTGTAGTGTTAGCGTACGGATTAGGATTATGACACGGGTGAGGGTCAGGTTTCGGAGAAGGGTTAGGGTTAAGGTTCGGGCTAGGGTTAGGGGACGGGGACGGTTTAGGATCCAAGTGAGGGTACGACAACGCTTTAGGGGCAGCGTATGTGTGAGGGCGCGGGTTAGTGTTAGCGTACGGGTTAGGATTAGGGGACGGGTGAGGGTCATGCTTCGAGGAAGGGTTAGGGTTCGGGCTACGGTTAGGGTTAGGGGAAGGGGACGGTTTAGGGTCCAGGTGAGGGTACGACAACGCTTTAGGGGGAGCGTACGTGTGAGGGCGCGGGTTAGTGTTAGCGTATGTGTTAGGATTAGGGGACGGGTGAGGGTCAGGGTTCAGGGAAGGATTAGGGTTAGGGTTCGGGCTAGGTTTAGGGTTAGGGGACGGGGACGGTTTAGGGTCCAGGTGAGGGTACGACAACGCTTTAGGGGGAGCATACGTGTGAGGGCGCAGGTTAGTGTTAGCGTACGGGTTAGGATTAAGGGACGGGTGAGGGTCAGGCTTCTGGGAATTGTTAGGGTTAGGGTTCGGGCTAGGGTTAGGGTTAGGGGACGGGGACGGTTTAGGGTCCATGTGAGGGTAGGATAACCCTTTAGGGGGAGCGTACGTGTGAGAGCGCGGGTTACTATTAGCGTACGGGTTACGATTAGGGATCGGGTGAGGGTCAGGCTTCGGGGAAGCGTTAGGGTTCGGGTTCGGGCTAGGGTTAGGGTTAGGGGACGTTGACGGTTTAGGGTCCAGGTGAGGGTATGACAACTCTTTAGGGGGAGCGTAACTGTGAGGGTGCGGGTTAGTGTTACTGTTAGTGTTCGGGTTAGGATTAGGGGACTTGTGAGGGTCAGGCTTCGGGGAAGGTTTAGGGTTAAGGTTCGGGCTAGGGTTAAGGTTAGGGAATGGGGATGGTTTAGGGTCCAGGTGAGGGTACGACAACGCTTTATGGGGAGCGTACGTGTGAGGTCGCGGGTTAGTGTTAGCGTACGGGTTAGGATTAGGAGGCGTGTGAGGGTCAGGCTTCGGGGAAGTGTTAGGGTTAGGATTCGGCCTAGGGTTAGGGTTAGGGGACGGGGACGGTTTAGGGTCCAGGTGAGGGTACGACAACGCTTTAGGGGGAGCGTATATGTGAGGGCCCGGGTTAGTGTTAGCGTACGTGTTGGGATTAGGGGACGGGTGAGGATCAGGCTTCGGGGAAGGGTTAGGTTTAGGGTTCGGGCTAGGGTTAGGTTTAGGGGACGGGGACCGTTTAGGGTCCACGTGAGGGTACGACAACGCTTTAGGGGGAGCGTACGTGTGACGACGCGGGTTACTGTTAGTTTTAGTGTTCGGGTTAGGATTAGGGGACCGGTGAGGGTCAGGCTTCGGGTAAGGGTTAGGGTTAAGGTTCGGGCTAGGGTTAAGGTTAGGGGACGGGGATGGTTTAGGGTCCAGGTGAGGGTACGACAACTCTCTAGGGGGAGCGTACGTGTGAGGGCGCGGTTTAGTGTTAGCGTACGGGTTAGCATTAGGGGACGGGTGAGGTTCTGGCTTCGGGGAAGTGTTAGGGTTAGGGTTCGGGCTAGTGTAAGGTTTAGGGGACGGGGACGGTTTAGGGTCCAGGTGAGGGTACGACAACGCTTTAGGGGGAGCGTACGTGTGAGGGCGTGTTGTAGTGTTAGCGTACGGATTAGGATTATGACACGGGTGAGGGTCAGGTTTCGGAGAAGGGTTAGGGTTAAGGTTCGGGCTAGGGTTAGGGGACGGGGACGGTTTAGGATCCAAGTGAGGGTACGACAACGCTTTAGGGGCAGCGTATGTGTGAGGGCGCGGGTTAGTGTTAGCGTACGGGTTAGGATTAGGGGACGGGTGAGGGTCATGCTTCGAGGAAGGGTTAGGGTTCGGGCTACGGTTAGGGTTAGGGGAAGGGGACGGTTTAGGGTCCAGGTGAGGGTACGACAACGCTTTAGGGGGAGCGTACGTGTGAGGGCGCGGGTTAGTGTTAGCGTATGTGTTAGGATTAGGGGACGGGTGAGGGTCAGGGTTCAGGGAAGGATTAGGGTTAGGGTTCGGGCTAGGTTTAGGGTTAGGGGACGGGGACGGTTTAGGGTCCAGGTGAGGGTACGACAACGCTTTAGGGGGAGCATACGTGTGAGGGCGCAGGTTAGTGTTAGCGTACGGGTTAGGATTAAGGGACGGGTGAGGGTCAGGCTTCTGGGAATTGTTAGGGTTAGGGTTCGGGCTAGGGTTAGGGTTAGGGGACGGGGACGGTTTAGGGTCCATGTGAGGGTAGGATAACCCTTTAGGGGGAGCGTACGTGTGAGAGCGCGGGTTACTATTAGCGTACGGGTTACGATTAGGGATCGGGTGAGGGTCAGGCTTCGGGAAAGCGTTAGGGTTCGGGTTCGGGCTAGGGTTAGGGTTAGGGGACGTTGACGGTTTAGGGTCCAGGTGAGGGTATGACAACTCTTTAGGGGGAGCGTAACTGTGAGGGTGCGGGTTAGTGTTACTGTTAGTGTTCGGGTTAGGATTAGGGGACTTGTGAGGGTCAGGCTTCGGGGAAGGTTTAGGGTTAAGGTTCGGGCTAGGGTTAAGGTTAGGGAATGGGGATGGTTTAGGGTCCAGGTGAGGGTACGACAACGCTTTATGGGGAGCGTACGTGTGAGGTCGCGGGTTAGTGTTAGCGTACGGGTTAGGATTAGGAGGCGTGTGAGGGTCAGGCTTCGGGGAAGTGTTAGGGTTAGGATTCGGCCTAGGGTTAGGGTTAGGGGACGGGGACGGTTTAGGGTCCAGGTGAGGGTACGACAACGCTTTAGGGGGAGCGTATATGTGAGGGCCCGGGTTAGTGTTAGCGTACGTGTTGGGATTAGGGGACGGGTGAGGATCAGGCTTCGGGGAAGGGTTAGGTTTAGGGTTCGGGCTAGGGTTAGGTTTAGGGGACGGGGACCGTTTAGGGTCCACGTGAGGGTACGACAACGCTTTAGGGGGAGCGTACGTGTGACGACGCGGGTTACTGTTAGTTTTAGTGTTCGGGTTAGGATTAGGGGACCGGTGAGGGTCAGGCTTCGGGTAAGGGTTAGGGTTAAGGTTCGGGCTAGGGTTAAGGTTAGGGGACGGGGATGGTTTAGGGTCCAGGTGAGGGTACGACAACTCTATAGGGGGAGCGTACGTGTGAGGGCGCGGTTTAGTGTTAGCGTACGGGTTAGCATTAGGGGACGGGTGAGGTTCTGGCTTCGGGGAAGTGTTAGGGTTAGGGTTCGGGCTAGTGTAAGGTTTAGGGGACGGGGACGGTTTAGGGTCCAGGTGAGGGTACGACAACGCTTTAGGGGGAGCGTACGTGTGAGGGCGTGTTGTAGTGTTAGCGTACGGATTAGGATTATGACACGGGTGAGGGTCAGGTTTCGGAGAAGGGTTAGGGTTAAGGTTCGGGCTAGGGTTAGGGGACGGGGACGGTTTAGGATCCAAGTGAGGGTACGACAACGCTTTAGGGGCAGCGTATGTGTGAGGGCGCGGGTTAGTGTTAGCGTACGGGTTAGGATTAGGGGACGGGTGAGGGTCATGCTTCGAGGAAGGGTTAGGGTTCGGGCTACGGTTAGGGTTAGGGGAAGGGGACGGTTTAGGGTCCAGGTGAGGGTACGACAACGCTTTAGGGGGAGCGTACGTGTGAGGGCGCGGGTTAGTGTTAGCGTATGTGTTAGGATTAGGGGACGGGTGAGGGTCAGGGTTCAGGGAAGGATTAGGGTTAGGGTTCGGGCTAGGTTTAGGGTTAGGGGACGGGGACGGTTTAGGGTCCAGGTGAGGGTACGACAACGCTTTAGGGGGAGCATACGTGTGAGGGCGCAGGTTAGTGTTAGCGTACGGGTTAGGATTAAGGGACGGGTGAGGGTCAGGCTTCTGGGAATTGTTAGGGTTAGGGTTCGGGCTAGGGTTAGGGTTAGGGGACGGGGACGGTTTAGGGTCCAGTTGAGGGTATGACAACTCTTTAGGGGGAGCGTAACTGTGAGGGTGCGGGTTAGTGTTACTGTTAGTGTTCGGGTTAGGATTAGGGGACTTGTGAGGGTCAGGCTTCGGGGAAGGTTTAGGGTTAAGGTTCGGGCTAGGGTTAAGGTTAGGGAATGGGGATGGTTTAGGGTCCAGGTGAGGGTACGACAACGCTTTATGGGGAGCGTACGTGTGAGGTCGCGGGTTAGTGTTAGCGTACGGGTTAGGATTAGGAGGCGTGTGAGGGTCAGGCTTCGGGGAAGTGTTAGGGTTAGGATTCGGCCTAGGGTTAGGGTTAGGGGACGGGGACGGTTTAGGGTCCAGGTGAGGGTACGACAACGCTTTAGGGGGAGCGTACGTGTGAGGGCGTGTTGTAGTGTTAGCGTACGGATTAGGATTATGACACGGGTGAGGGTCAGGTTTCGGAGAAGGGTTAGGGTTAAGGTTCGGGCTAGGGTTAGGGGACGGGGACGGTTTAGGATCCAAGTGAGGGTACGACAACGCTTTAGGGGCAGCGTATGTGTGAGGGCGCGGGTTAGTGTTAGCGTACGGGTTAGGATTAGGGGACGGGTGAGGGTCATGCTTCGAGGAAGGGTTAGGGTTCGGGCTACGGTTAGGGTTAGGGGAAGGGGACGGTTTAGGGTCCAGGTGAGGGTACGACAACGCTTTAGGGGTAGCGTACGTGTGAGGGCGCGGGTTAGTGTTAGCGTATGTGTTAGGATTAGGGGACGGGTGAGGGTCAGGGTTCAGGGAAGGATTAGGGTTAGGGTTCGGGCTAGGTTTAGGGTTAGGGGACGGGGACGGTTTAGGGTCCAGGTGAGGGTACGACAACGCTTTAGGGGGAGCATACGTGTGAGGGCGCAGGTTAGTGTTAGCGTACGGGTTAGGATTAAGGGACGGGTGAGGGTCAGGCTTCTGGGAATTGTTAGGGTTAGGGTTCGGGCTAGGGTTAGGGTTAGGGGACGGGACGGTTTAGGGTCCATGTGAGGGTAGGATAACCCTTTAGGGGGAGCGTACGTGTGAGAGCGCGGGTTACTATTAGCGTACGGGTTACGATTAGGGATCGGGTGAGGGTCAGGCTTCGGGGAAGCGTTAGGGTTCGGGTTCGGGCTAGGGTTAGGGTTAGGGGACGTTGACGGTTTAGGGTCCAGGTGAGGGTATGACAACTCTTTAGGGGAAGCGTAACTGTGAGGGTGCGGGTTAGTGTTACTGTTAGTGTTCGGGTTAGGATTAGGGGACTTGTGAGGGTCAGTCTTCGGGGAAGGTTTAGGGTTAAGGTTCGGGCTAGGGTTAAGGTTAGGGAATGGGGATGGTTTAGGGTCCAGGTGAGGGTACGACAACGCTTTATGGGGAGCGTACGTGTGAGGGCGCGGGTTAGTGTTATCGTAAGGGTTGGGATTAGGGGACGGGTGAGGGTCAGGCTTCGGGGAAGGGTTAGGGTTAGGGTTCGGGCTAGGGTTAGGGTTAGGGGATGGGGACGGTTTAGGGTTCAGGTGAGTGTACGACAACGCTTTAGGGGGAGCGTACGTGTGAGGGCGCGTATTAGTATTAGCGTACGGGTTAGGAGTAGGGGACGGGTGAAGGTCAGGCTTCAGGGAAGGATTAGGGTTAGGGTTCGGGCTAGGGTTAGGGTTAGGGGTCGGGGAAGGTTTAGGGTCCCGTTGAGGGTATGACAACGCTTTAGGGGGAGCGTACGTGTGAGGGCGCGGGTTAGTGTTAGCCTACGGGTTAGGATTAGGGGAAGGGTGAGGGTCAGGCTTCGGGGAATGGTTAGGGTTAGGGTTTGGGCTAGGGTTAGGGTTAGGGTTCGGGGACGGTTTAGGGTCCAGGTGAGGGTACGATAACGCTTTAGGGGGAGCGTACGTGTGACGGCGCGGGTTAGTGTTAGCGTACAGGTTAGGATTAGGGGACAGGTGAGGGTCAGGCTTCGGGGAATGGTTAGGCTTAGGGTTCGGACTAGGTTTAGGGCTAGGGGATGGGGACGTTTTAGGGTCCAGGTGAGGGTACGACAATGCTTTAAGGGGAGCATACGTGTGAGGGCGCGGGTTAGTGTTAGTGTTAGTGTTCGGGTTAGGATTAGGGGACTTGTGAGGGTCAGACTTCGGGGAAGGGTTAGGGTTAAGGTTCGGGCTAGGGTTAAGGTTAGGAAACTGGGACGGTTTAGGGTCCAGGTGAGGGTACGACAATTCTCTAGGGGGAGCGTATGTGTGAGGGCGCGGTTTAGTGTTAGCGTACGGGTTAGGATTAGGGGACGGGTGAGGTTCAGGCTTCGGGGAAGGGTTAGGGTTAGGGTTCGGGCTAGTGTAAGGTTTAGGGGACAGGGACGGTTTAGGGTCCATGTGAGGGTACGATAACGCTTTAGGGGGAGCGTACGTGTGAGGGCGTGGAGTAGTGTTAGCGTACGGATTAGGATTATGACACGGGTGAGGGTCAGGTTTCGGAGAAGGGTTAGGGTTAAGGTTCGAGCTAGGGTTAGGGGACGGGGACGGTTTAGGATCCAGGTGAGGGTACGACAACGCTTTAGGGGCAGCGTATGTGTGAGGGTGCGGGTTAGTGTTAGCGTACGGGTTAGGATTAGGGGACGGGTGAGGGTCATGCTTCGGGGAAGGGTTAGGGTTCGGGCTAGGGTTAGGATTAGGGGATGGGGACGGTTTAGGGTCCAGGTGACGGTACGACAACGTTTTAGGGGGAGCGTACGTGTGAGGGCGAGGGTTAGTGTTAGTGTATGTGTTAGGATTAGGGGACGGGTGAGGGTCAGGGTTCGGGGAAGGATTAGGGTTAGGGTTCGGGCTAGGTTTAGGGTTAGGGGACGGGGACGGTTTAGGGTCCAGGTGAGGACACGACAACGATTTAGGGGGAGCGTACGTGTGAGGGCGCTGGTTAGTGTTAGCGTACGGGTTTGTATTAGGGGACGGGTGACGGTCAGGGTTCGGGGAAGGGTTAGGGTCAGCGTTCGGGCTAGGGTTAGGGTTAGGGGATGGGGACGGTTTAGGTTCCAGTTGAGGGTACGACAACGCTTTATGGTGAGCGTACGTGTGAGGGCGCGGGTTAGTGTTAGCGTACGGGTTAGGATTAGGGGACGGGTGAGGGTCAGGCTTCGGGGAAGGGTTAGGGTTAGGGTTCGGGCTAGGGTTAGGGTTAGGGGATGGGGACGGTTTAGGGTTCAGGTGAGGGTATGACAACGCTTTAGGGGGAGCGTACGTGTGAGGGCGCGTATTAGTATTAGCGTACGGGTTAGGATTAGGGGACGGGTGAAGGTCAGGCTTCAGAGAAGAATTAGGGTTAGGGTTCGGGCTAGGGTTAGGGTTAGGGGTAGGGGAAGGTTTAGGGTCCAGTTGAGGGTATGACAACGCTTTAGGGGGAGCGTACGTGTGAGGGCGCGGATTAGTGTTAGCCTACGGGTTAGGATTAGGGGACGGGTGAGGGTCAGACTTCGGGGAAGGTTAGGGTTAGGTTTTGGGCTAGGGTTAGGGTTAGTGGACGGGGACGGTTTAGGGTCCAGGTGAGGGTACGATAACGCTTTAGTGGGAGCGTACGTGTGAGGGCGCGGGTTAGTGTTAGCGTACGGATTAGGATTAGGGGACAGGTGAGGGTCAGGCTGCGGGGAAGTGTTAGGCTTAGGGTTCGGACTAGGGTTAGGGTTAGGGGATGGGGACGTTTTAGTGTCCAGGTGAGGGTACGACAATGCTTTAAGGGGAGCGTACGTGTGAGGGCGCGGGTTAGTGTTAGCGTACGGGTTAGGATTAGGGGACGGGTGAGGGTCAGACTTCGGGGAAGGGTTAGGGTTAGGGTTCGGGCTAGGGTTAGGGTTAGGGGATGGGGACGGTTTAGGGTTCAGGTGAGGGTATGACAACGCTTTAGGGGGAGCGTACGTGTGAGGGCGCGTATTAGTATTAGCGTACGGGTTAGGATTAGGGGACGGGTTAAGGTTAGGCTTCAGGGAAGGATTAGGGTTAGGGTTCGGGCTAGGGTTAGGGTTAGGGGTCGGGGACGGTTTAGGGTCCAGGTGAGGGTACGACAACGCTTTAGGGGGAGCGTACGTGTGAGGGTGTGGAGTAGTGTTAGCTTACGGATTAGGATTATGACACGGGTGAGGGTCAGGTTTCGGAGAAGGGTTAGGGTTAGGGTTCGGGCTAGGTGTAGGGTTAGGGGATGGGGACGGTTTAGGGTTCAGGTGAGGGTACGACAACGCTTTAGAGGGAGCGTACGTGTGAGGGCGCAGGTTAGTGTTAGCGTACGGGTTAGGATTAGGGGACGGGTGAGGGTCGGGCTTCGGCGAAGTTCTAGGGTTCGGGTTCGTGCTAGGGTTAGGTTTAGGGGACGGGGACGGTTTAGGGTCCAGGTGAGGGTACGACAACGCTTTAGGGGGAGCATACGTGTGAGGGCATGGGTTAGTGTTAGCGTACGGTTTAGGATTAGGGGACAGGTGAGTGTGAGGCTTCGGGGAAGGGTTAGGGTTAGGGTTCATGCTAGGGTTAGGGTTAGGGGACGGGGACGGTTTAGGATCCAGGTGAGGGTACGACAACGCTTTAGGGGGAGCGTACGTGTGAGGGCGTGGGTTAGTGTTAGCGTACGGGTTAGGATTATTGGACGGGTGAGGGTCAGGCTTCGGGGAAGGTTTAGGGTTAGGGTTCGGGCTGGGGTTAGGGTTAGGGGACGGGGACGGATTAGGGTCCAGCTGAGGGTAACAACGCTTTAGGTGGAGCGTACGTGTGAGGGCGTGGGTTAGTGTTAGCGTACGGATTAGGATTAGGGGACGGGTGAGGGTCAGGCTTCGGGTAAGGGTTAGGGTTTTTGTTTGGGCTAATGTTAGTGTTAGGGGACGGGGACGATTTAGGGTCCAGGTGAGGGTACGACAACGTTTTAGGGGGAGCGTACGTGTGAGGGCGCGGGTTAGTGTTAGCGTACGGGTTAGGATTAGGGGACCGGTGAGTGTCGGGCTTCGGGGAAGGGTTAGGTTTAGGGTTCGGGCTAGGGTTAGGGTTAGGAGATGGGGACCGTTTAGGGTCCAGGTGAGGGTACGACAACGCTTTAGGGGGAGCGTACGTGTGAGGGCGCGGGATAGAGTTAGCGTACGGGTTAGGATTAGGGGACGGGTGAGGGTCAGGCTTCGGGGAAGGCTTATGGTTAGGGTTCGGGCTAGGGTTAGGGCTAGGGGACGGGGAGAGTTGAGGGTCCAGGTGAGGGTTTGACAACGCTTTAGGGGGAGCGTACGTGTGAGGACGCAGGATAGTGTTAGCGTACGGGTTAGGATTAGGGGACGGGTGAGGGTCAGGTTTCGGGGAAGGGTTAGGGTTACGGTTCGGGCTAGGGTTAGGGTTACAGTTAGGGGACGGTTTAGGGTCCAGGGGAGGTTACGACAACGCTTTAGGGGGAGCGTACGTGTGACGGCGCAGGTTAGTATTAGCGTACGGATTAGGATTAGGGGAAGGGTGAGGGTCAGGCTTCGGGGAACTGCTAGGGTTAGGTTTCGGGCTAGGGTTAGGGTTAGGGTTAGGGGACGGTTTAGGGTCCAGGTGAGGGTACGACAACGCTTTAGGGGGAGGGTACGTGTAAGGGCGCGGGATAGTGTTAGCGTACAGGTTAGGTTTAGGGGACGGGTGAGGGTCAGGCTTCGGGGAAGGGTTAGGGTTATGGTTCGGTCTAGGGTTAAGGTTAGTGGACGGGGCCGTTTAGGGTCCAGGTGAGGGTACGACAACGCTTTAGGGGCATAGTACGTGTGAGGGCGCGGGTTAGTGTTAGCGTACGGGTTAGGATTAGGGGACGGGTGAGGGTCAGGCTTCGGGGAAGTATTAGGGTTAGGTTTCGGGCTAGGGTTAGGGTTAGGGGACGGGGACGGTTTAGGGTCCAGGTGAGGGTACGACAACGCTTTAGGGGGAGCGTACGTGTGAGAGCGTGGGTTAGTGTTAGTGTTAGTGTTCGGTTTAGGATTAGGGGACTGTTGAGGTTCAGGCTTCGGGGAAGGGTTAGTGTTAAGATTCGGGCTACGGTTAGGGTTACGGTTAGGGGACGGTTTAGGGTCCAGGTGAGGGTACGACAACGCTTTAGGGGGAGTGTACGTGTGAGGGCGCAGGTTAGTGTTAGCTTACAGGTTAGGATTAGGGGACGGGTTAGTGTCAGGCTTCAGGGAAGTTTTAGTGTTAGGGTTCGGGCTAGGGTTAGGGTTAGGGGACGGGGACGGATTAGGGTCCAGCTGAGGGTAACAACGCTTTAGGTGGAGCGTACGTGTGAGGGCGCGGGTTAGTGTTAGCGTACGGTTTAGGATTAGGGGACGAGTGAGGGTCAGGCTTCGGGGAAGTGTTAGGTTTAGGGTTCGGGCTAGGGTTAGTGTTAGGGGACGGGGACGATTTAGGGTCCAGGTGAGGGTACGACAACGCTTTAGGGTGAGCGTACGTGTGAGGACGTGGGTTAGTGTTAGCGTACGTATTAGGATTAGGGGACGGGTGAGGGTCAGCCTTCGGGAAGGGTTAGGGTTAGGTTTCGGGCTAGGGTTAGGGTTAGGGGACGGGGACGGTTTAGGATCCAGGTGAGGGCACGACAACGCATTAGGGGCAGCGTACGTGTGAGGGCGCGGGTTAGTGTTAGCTTACAGGTTAGGATTAGGGGACGGGTCTGGGTCAGGCTTCGGGGAAGGGTTAGGGTTAGGGTTCGGGCTAGAGTTAGGGTTAGGGGACGGGGACAGTTTAAGATCCAGGTGAGCGAACGACAACGCTTTAGGGGGAGCGTACCTGTGAGGGCGTGGGATAGTGTTAGCGTACGGGTTAGGATTAGTGGACGGGTGAGGGTCAGGCTTCGGGGAAGGTTTAGGGTTAGGGTTCGGGCTAGGGTTAGGGTTAGGTTACGGGGACGGTTTAGGGTCCAGGTAAGGGTACGACAATGCTTTAGGGGGAGCGTACGTGTGAGGGCGCGGGTTAGAGTTAGCCTACGGGTTAGGATTAGGGGACGGGTGAGGGTCAGGCTTCGGGAAAGGGTTAGGGTTACGGTTCGGGTTAGGGTTAGGGTTACGGTTTAGGGGACGGTTTAGGGTCCAGGTGAGGGTACGACAATGCTTTAGGGGGAGCGTACGTGTGAGGGCGCGGGTTAGTGTTAGCGTATGAGTTGGGATTAGGGGACGGGTGAGGGTCAGGCTTCGCGGAAGTGTTAGGGTTAGGGTTCGGGCTAGTGTTAGGGTTAGGGCACGGGGACGGTTTAGGGTCCAGGTGAGGGTACGACAGCGCTTTAGGGTGAGCGTACGTGTGAGGGCGTGGGATATAGTTAGCATACGGGTTAGGATTAGGGGACGGGTGAGGGTCAGGCATCGGGGAAGAGTTAGGGTTAGGGTTCGGGCTAGGGTTAGTGTTAGGGTACGGGGACGGTTTAGGGTCCTGGTGAGGGTACGACAACGCTTTAGTGGGATCGTACGTGTGAGGGCGAGGGTTAGTGTTAGCGTACGGCTTAGGATAAAGGGATGGGTGAGGGTCAGGGTTCGGGGAAGTGTTAGGGTTAGGGTTCGGGCTAGGGTTAGTGTTAGGGTACGGGGACGGTTTAGGGTCCAGCTGAGGGTAACAATGCTTTAGGAGGAGCGTACGTGTGAGGGCGCATGTTAGTGTTAGCGTACGGGTTAGGATTAGGGGACGGGTGACGGTCAGGCTTCGGGGAAGGGTTAGGTTTAGGGTTCGGGCTAGGGTTAGGGTTAGGGGACGGGGCTGTTTAGGGTCCAGGTTAGGGTATGGCAACGCTTTAGGGGCAGCGTACGTGTGAGGGCGCGGGTTAGTGTTGGCGTACGGGTTAGGATTAGGGGACGGTTGAGGGTCAGGCTTCGGGGAAGTGCTAGGGTTAGGGTTCAGGCTAGGGTTAGGATTACGGGATGGGGACGGTTTAGGGTCCAGGTGAGGGTACGACAACGCTTTAGGGGGATCGTACGTGTGAGGGCGCGGGTTAGTGTTAGCGTACGAGTTAGGATTAGGGGACGGGTGAGGGTCAGGCTTCGGGGAAGGGTTAGGGTTAGGGTTCGGGCTAGGGTTAGGGTTAGGGGACGGGGACGGTTTAGGGTCCAGGTGAGGGTACGACAACGCTTTAGGGGGAGCGTACGTGTGAGGGCGCGGGTTAGTGTTAGCGTACGGGTTAGGATTAGGGGACGGGTGAGGGTCAGGCTTCGGGGAAGGGTGAGGGTTAGGGTGGGGCTAGCGTTAGGGTTACGGATAGGGGACGGTTTAGGGTCCAGGTGAGGGTACGACAACGTTTTAGGGGGAGCGTATGTGTGGGGGCGTGGGTTAGTGTTAGAGTACGGGTTAGGATTAGGGGACGGGTGAGGGTCAGGCTTCGAGGAAGGGATAGGGTTAGGGTTCGGGCTAGGGTTAGGGTTAGGTGATGGGGACGGTTTAGTGTTAAGGTGAGGGTACGACAACGCTTTGCGGGAGCGTACGTGTGAGGGCGCGGGTTAGTGTTAGCGTACGGGTTAGGATTAGGGGACGGGTGAGGGTCAGGATTCGGGGAAGGGTTAGGGTTAGGGTTCGGGCTAGGGTTAGGGTTAGGATACGGGGACGGTTTACGGTCCAGGTGAGGGTACGACAACGCTTTAGGGGGAGCGTACGTGTCAGGGCGCTGGTTAGTGTTAGCCTACGGGTTAGGATTAGGGGACTGGTGAGGGTCAGGCTTCGGGGAAGTGTGAGGGTTACGGTTCGGGCTAAGGTAGGGTTAGAGGACGGGGACGGTTTAGGGTCCAGGTGAGGGTACGACAACGATTTAGGGGCAGCGTACATGTGAGGGCGCAGGTTAGTGTTAGCATACGGGTTAAGATTAGGGGACGGGTGAGGGTCAGGCTTCGGGGAAGGGTTAGGGTTAGGGTTCGGGCTAGGGTTAGGGTTAGGGGACGGGGACGGTTTAGGGTCCAGGTGACGGTACGACAACGCTTTAGGGGGAGCGTACGTGTGAGGGCGTGGTTTAGTGTTAGCGTACGGGTTAGGATTACGGGACGGGTGAGGCTCAGGCTTCGGGGAAGGGTTAGTGTTAAGATTCGGGCTAGGGTTAGGGTTACGGTTAGGGGAAGGTTTAGGGTCCAGGTGAGGGTACGACAACGCTTTAGGGGGAGCGTACGTGTGAGGGCGCAGGTTAGTGTTAGCTTACGGTTTAGGATTAGGGGACGGGTGAGGGTCAGGCTTCAGGGAAGTGCTAGTGTTGAGGTTCGGGCTAGGGTTAGGGTTAGGGGACGGGGACGTGTTAGGGTCCAGGGGAGGGTACGACAACGCTTTAGGGGGAGCGTACGAGTGAGGGCGCGGGATAGTGTTAGCGTACGGGTTAGGATTAGGGGACGGGTGAGGGTCAGGCTTCGCGGAAATGTTAGTGTTACGGTTCGGGCTAGGGTTAATGTTAGGGGACGGGGCGGTTTAGGGTCCAGATGAGGGTATGACAACGCTTTAGGGGCAGCGTACGTGTGAGGGCGCGGGTTAGTGTTAGCGTACGGGTTAGGATTAGGGTACAGGTGAGGGTCAGGCTTCGGGGATGTGCTAGGGTTAGGGTTCGGGCTAGGGTTAGGGTTAGGGGACGGGGACGGTTTAGGGTCCAGGTGAGGGTACGACAACGCTTTAGTTGGAGTGTACGTGTGAGGGCGCGGGTTAGTGTTAGCGTACGGGTTAGGATTAGGGGACGGGTGAGGGTCAGGTTTAGGGGAAGGGTTAGGGTTCGGGTTCGGGCTAGGGTTAGGGTTAGAGGACGGGGACGGTTTAGGGTCTAGGTGAGGGTAAGACAACGCTTTAGGGGGAGCGTACGTTTGAGGGCGTGGGTTAGTGTTAGCGTACGGGTTAGTATTAGGAGACTGGTGAGGGTCAGGCTTCGGGGAAGGGTTAGGGTTAGGGTTCGGGCTAGGGTTAGGGTTAGGGGATGGGGACGGTTTAGGGTCCAGGTGAGGGTACGACAACGCTTTAGGGGGAGCGTACGTGTGAGGGCGCGGGATCGAGTTAGCGTACGGGTTAGGATTAGGGGACGGGTGAGTGTCAGGCTTCGGGGAAGGGTTAGGGTTAGGGTTCGGGCTAGGGTTAGGGCTAGGGGACGGGGAGAGTTGAGGGTCCAGGTGAGGGTATGACAACGCTTTAGGGGGAGCGTACGTGTGAGGACGCGGGATAGTGTTAGCGTACGGGTTAGGATTAGGGGACGGGTGAGGGTCAGGTTTCGGGGAAGGGTTAGGGTTACGGTTCGGTCTAGGGTTAGGGTTACGGTTAGGGAAGGTTTAGGGTCCAGGTGAGGGTAGGACAACGCTTTAGGGGGAGCGTACGTGTGAGGGCGCAGGTTAGTTTTAGCGTACGGGTTAGGATTAGGGGACGGGTGAGGGTCAGGATTCTGGGAAGTGCTAGGGTTAGGGTTCGGGCTAGGGTTAGGGTTAGGGGACGGGGACGGTTTAGGGTCCTGGTGAGGGTATGGCAACGCTTTAGGGGGAGCGTACGTGTGAGGGCGAGGGTTAGTGTTAGCGTACGGCTTAGGATTAGGAGACGGGTGAGGGTCAGGTTTCGGGGAAGTGTTACGGTTAGGGTTCGGGCTAGGGTTAGTGTTAGGGTACGGGGACGGTATAGGGTCTAGCTGAGGGTAACAATGCTTTAGGAGGAGCGTACGTGTAAGGGAGCGGGTTAGTTTTAGCGTACGGGTTAGGATTAGGGGACGGGTGAGGGTCAGGCTTTGGGGAAATGTTAGGGTTAGGTTTCGGGCTAGGGTTAGGGTTAGGGGACTGGGCGATTTAGGGTCCAGGTGAGGGTATGACAATGCTTTAGGAGCAGCGTACGTGTGAGGGCGCGGGTTCGTGTTGGCGTACGGGTTAGGATTAGGGTACGGGTGAGGGTCAGGCTTCGTGGAAGTGCTAGGGTTAGGGTTCAGGCTAGGGTTAGGGTTAGGGGATGGGGACGGTTTAGGTTCCAGGTGAGGGTACGACAACGCTTTAGGGGGATCGTACGTGTGAGGGCGCGGGTTAGTGTTAGCGTTCGGGTTAGGATTAGGGGACGTGTGAGGGTTAGGCTTCGGGGAAGGGTTAGGGTTAGGGTTCGGGCTAGGGTTAGGTTTAGGGGACGGGGACGGTTTAGGGTCCAGGTGAGGGTACGACAACGCTTTAGGTGGAACGTACGTGTGAGGGCGCGGGTTAGTGTTAGCGTACGGGTTAGTATTAGGAGACGGGTGAGTGTCAGGCTTCGGGGAAAGGTGAGGGTTAGGGTCGGACTAGCGTTAGGGTTACGGATAGGGGACGGTTTAGGATCCAGGTGAGGGTACGACAACGCTTTAGGGGGAGCGTACGTGTGAGGGCGCACGTTAGTGTTAGCGTACTGGTTAGGATTAGGGGACGGGTGAGGGTCAGGCTTCGGGGAAGTGCTAGTGTTAGGGTTCGGGCTAGGGTGAGGGTTAGGGGACGGGGACGGTTTAGGGTCCAGGTGAGGGTACGACAACGCTTTAGGGGCAGCGTACGTGTGAGGGAGTAGGTTAGTGTTAGCGTACGGGTTAGGATTAGGGGACGCTTGACGGTTAGGCTTCGGGGAAGGGTTAGGGTTAGGGTTCGGGCTAGGGTTAGGTTTAGGGGACGGGGACGGTTTAGGGTCCAGGTGAGGGTACGAC